>NC_051176.1:321596325-321957249 GCF_013339695.2 Rhipicephalus sanguineus | reverse complement strand
GTATCATGAGCGAGCGCATACATAGAGATAAAGAACGACCGAGGAAGGGGGAGAGGCAAAAGCAGCTTATTGAAGAAACAAGAATAACTGTGCCTACAACCATTCCTAAAGCACGCCATGGCGTCAGAATATCATCCAGTCACTGCGGTATCATGAGCCAGCGCATACATAGAGATAAAAAACGACCAAGGAAGGGGGAGAGGGGGAAGCAGCTTATTGAAGAAACAAGAATAACTGTGCCTACAACCATTCCTAAAGCACGCCATGGCGTCAGAATATCATCCAGTCACTGCGGTATCATGAGCCAGCGCATACATAGAGAAAAAGAACGACCAAGGAAGGGGGGAGAGGGGGAAGCAGCTTATTGAAGAAACAAGAATAACTGTGTCTGCAGCCCTTCCTGAAGCGCGCCTTATCGTCAGAATATCATCCAGTCACTGCAGTATCATGAGCGAGCGCATACATAGAGATAAAGAACGACCGAGGAAGGGGGAGAGGCAAAAGCAGCTTATTGAAGAAACAAGAATAACTGTGCCTACAACCATTCCTAAAGCACGCCATGGCGTCAGAATATCATGCAGTCACTGCGGTATCATGAGCCAGCGCATACATAGAGAAAAAGAACGACCAAGGAAGGGGGAGAGGGGAAGCAGCTTATTGAAGAAACAAGAATAACTGTGTCTGCAAGCCCTTCCTGAAGCGCGCCTTATCGTCAGAATATCATCCAGTCACTGCAGTATCATGAGCGAGCGCATACATAGAGATAAAGAACGACCAAGGAAGGGGGAGAGGGGCGAAGCAGCTTATTGAAGAAACAAGAATAACTGTGCCTACAACCATTCCTAAAGCACGCCATGGCGTCAGAATATCATCCAGTCACTGCGGTATCATGAGCCAGCGCATACATAGAGAAAAGAACGACCAAGGAAGGGGGAGAGGGGGAAGCAGCTTATTGAAGAAACAAGAATAACTGTGTCTGCAGCCCTTCCTGAAGCGCGCCTTATCGTCAGAATATCATCCAGTCACTGCGGTATCATGAGCGAGCGCATACATAGAGATAAAGAACGACCGAGGAAGGGGGGAGAGGCAAAAGCAGCTTATTGAAGAAACAAGAATAACTGTGCCTACAACCATTCCTAAAGCACGCCATGGCGTCAGAATATCATCCAGTCACTGCGGTATCATGAGCCAGCGCATACATAGAGAAAAAGAACGACCAAGGAAGGGGGAGAGGCAAAAGCAGCTTATTGAAGAAACAAGAATAACTGTGCCTACAACCCTTCCTGAAGCGCGCCTTAGCGTCAGAATATCATCCAGTCACTGCGGTATCATGAGCCAGCGCATACATAGAGAAAAAGAACGACCAAGGAAGGGGGGAAAGGCAAAAGCAGCTTATTGAAGAAACAAGAATAACTGTGTCTACAACCCTTCCTGAAGCGCGCCTTATCGTCAGAATATCATCCAGTCACTGCGGTATCATGAGCGAGCGCATACATAGAGATAAAGAACGACCGAGGAAGGGGGGAGAGGCAAAAGCAGCTTATTGAAGAAACAAGAATAACTGTGCCTACAACCATTCCTAAAGCACGCCATGGCGTCAGAATATCATGCAGTCACTGCGGTATCATGAGCCAGCGCATACATAGAGAAAAAGAACGACCAAGGAAGGGGGAGAGGCAAAAGCAGCTTATTGAAGAAACAAGAATAACTGTGCCTACAACCCTTCCTGAAGCGCGCCTTAGCGTCAGAATATCATCCAGTCACTGCGGTATCATGAGCCAGCGCATACATAGAGAAAAAGAACGACCAAGGAAGGGGGGAAAGGCAAAAGCAGCTTATTGAAGAAACAAGAATAACTGTGTCTACAACCCTTCCTGAAGCGCGCCTTATCGTCAGAATATCATCCAGTCACTGCAGTATCATGAGCGAGCGCATACATAGAGATAAAGAACGACCGAGGAAGGGGGGAGAGGCAAAAGCAGCTTATTGAAGAAACAAGAATAACTGTGCCTACAACCCTTCCTGAAGCGCGCCTTATCGTCAGAATATCATCCAGTCACTGCGGTATCATGAGCCAGCGCATACATAGAGAAAAAGAACGACCAAGGAAGGGGGGAGAGGGGGAAGCAGCTTATTCAAGAAACAAGAATAACTGTGTCTGCAGCCCTTCCTGAAGCGCGCCTTATCGTCAGAATATCATCCAGTCACTGCGGTATCATGAGCCAGCGCATACATAGAGAAAAAGAACGACCAAGGAAGGGGAGAGAGGGAGAAGCAGGTTATTCAAGAAACAAGAATAGCTGTGTCCACAACCCTTCCTGAAGCGCACCTTAGCGTCAAAATATCATCCAGTCACTGCGGTATCATGAGCGAGCGCATACATAGAGATAAAGAACGACCAACGAAGGGGGGAGAGGCAAAAGAAGATTATTGAAGAAACAAGAATAACTGCCTACAACCATTCCTAAAGCACGCCATGGCGTCAGAATATCATCCAGTCACTGCGGTATCATGAGCGAGCGCATACATAGAGATGATGAACGCCCAATCTAATGCAATAAAAATACTAGAACATGCCTATCTGCATGGTTGCACATTTCTCAAAAGTAAAGCTAGCCTTATTGTACTAATTTAGTAGCCTTCATGTGTAGGCTGACACCAAGTTCCATTGTGCATCCCATTTAGAGGTGAAATTAGAGGTGACATGGTGATAGGTGGCCATGACAGCTCTGTGCATGGCCTTGACGTCACCTTTGTTGGTCTTCAGTGCCCAGCCATAATAGGAACTGAGCTCGGTAACCAGGTCGCCAGTCAGTTTTCCCCGGCCACCTAGACTCTCAGTTCCGGCCCCCTTTTGCTTGGTAATATGGTTGCGCAGTGCTGTGCCCATTCGTTTTTTAACATGGTTGACACAGTCCTCCTTGTTGATAGGAATGTATATAGCCATATACTTTGGCTTCCTGTAGCGCGAGGAAGGTGCGGCTGTCACCATTGAAAGTATCGTAGTGTATCTGAAATTGTCTTCTTCCAGTGATCGCTGAAAAACTTTAGTCCAGCTTCCGCTTCCATTTCCCCAGATATTTTGCTGGAGTTCTTATGGCATACATGCCTCTCCTTCCACGACTGGTACTTTGGATCGTCCTCTTTCGATCCCCGTTCGCACGCAGCGCAAAAACTGCTGAGTACCGCATAGTCAAGGAATAACCCCGTAAAAAGTTCGATGACAGCGCCAACACAGATATGGGAGGAATGTCCACGCGTTATCCACGAACCATCGAAGGAAACAGCAATGGGTCGCCGAGCTTCAGTTAGTTGTACAGATTCCGAACAGCGAGCGCGCTTTCAGACATGCACTTATCGGCAGCTGCAGTCGCGGCGGGCGTCAGCTTCGACTTCT
Source organism: Rhipicephalus sanguineus (assembly GCF_013339695.2). Lineage (NCBI taxonomy): Eukaryota > Metazoa > Arthropoda > Arachnida > Ixodida > Ixodidae > Rhipicephalus > Rhipicephalus sanguineus. The sequence goes on along the minus strand of NC_051176.1, from coordinate 321,953,852 downwards.
GATGTGCCTGCCATAGGCGTGCGCAGGGTTCACCATCAGGAGGGGGGGGGCGAAGGTTCATCACAGCGCCCCCCCCCCTTGTAAGTCAATGTACGAGGCAGATTTTGCGCCCCCCCCCTCTTATGTGACTAGAGGGGGGTCAATGTATGGGGCAGATATTGCGCCCCCCTTTTAGGTTATTAGGGGGGGGGGCGGCCACCCCCCCCTGCCCCCCGTGCGCACGCCTATGGTGCCTGCCATGTATGCATGCCGCGGGAAGACACATTCATTGTAGCGAAGATGTCATTCAGTGCTGTTTGCTGATTGCCAGTGGTCTTCATAGCGCGTGCGGCAAGAATGGTCACAACGAACGGGTTACACGTTTTTGCAATAACGCGCGGCGAGCTCCACACCGGCGCGTTATCACCGCAGATCTCGCACGACGTAACAATCTTTACGGCGAGGCCGTATTCGCGCTCACCTATGCGCCCTGACACATCGCCGCCGCGCCCTTTGCACTTCACGTTCGACTGCAGAGCGTTTATTGCGTCGAGGCTCACCAGAGCGAAGCGCGTCTCCATCACATCCGAGCCAGCCGCGGCGTCGTCCGCGGCAGTGTCGTTTGCACAAGCGAGAAGAGCCGATTTTCGCGTGTTGGCCGGCGTTGACGCTAGGTTCCGGAGTTTTACTTCCGCGTCCTTCTCGATCTTCAACAAATCAGCGGGCTCCAACATGACGGTGTCGCGCCGAAAAGTCTGTCGAACGTGGTCGCTGTCAGAGCCGCTTTCACCCCCACAGTCAGCGTCTTCGGCGGCGTCTTCGGGGGCGCTTGGCACGGGAGGCAATCTACCGTCGACATCTTCTGAAGGTGACCGACACTTCTTTTGAAAGTTGTACACTTTCCGTTTCTTCGTCCGTCCAGCGATTTTGTACTTCGTAGCGAACTTTGGCGTTGAGTTCGGCATGGTTGCGCGTATCAGCCGCGTTGTCCGATGCGAACACCCGCGGCCCGAGCAGACGACTGTGGAAATCCGCCAATGGCGTGCGCGCTCACTGTCACTTGCACTGCTAGACCAACAGGACCGCGTAAAGTCCCTAGATATTTCCCTAGGACCGCGCATCGGGACTAGCTTTTCGCGGGCTTTTTCTTGGTGGCCGCTTGGCGTATGCAGTAGTGGTGGCGCGAAAAATAAAAAAAGAAACGTGGCTCTTTCTAACGGGACCAAGATGGCCGCGATCAGAGACGTAGAATGGCAGCTGCGCGTCCGGCAAAAAGCCCATTTTTGCGCGTCCGTCGGGAAATGTTCTCGTCACATGCATGAAATAAAACGCTACTGCGGCTAAAATGTCAATCCAGGACGCGTGAAAATTTGCCAGATTATGCATCAGTCATTGTAGAATCCGAAAATAACATTTTCGAAAACACGATTTTGTTCGCGATTTTTCGGTCTCTAAGACCCGTGTCCCCACTGTCTACCGCTCGGAAAAATTTTTCTGGTTGTGGTGAAAATGAGAAGATCGTTCGTTACATCGGCGGCAACGAGCATGCTTTTGCCCCATAAAAAATGAATTATATTTTTAATTTGATGTTGAAAACCGTGAAAGAATGACCGCTAGCGTCACCCAACGGCGATGTGGTTCAGTCTACTGGTAGGACAAGAAATCCTCGCAGGTAGACTCATTTTGCTTAAAAACAAACATGCATAACTTGAAATTGTATTTTACGCATTTCAGGCACCTTTCGGTTGCGTCAGAGAGTAATTTTTTGCTTTTTTCTCTCACGCATCCAAGAAGGTAAGCGGTGGCGCTGCATGCGGCGCCGTCTTCGATTTCGTCTGCTTCAACTCATGCGCTATGCCATGTGACTCTCCGTGCTGGTCGTACTGTGCCGCTGTATTGTTGTTAGGATGTCTCACTTCTGCTACGCTGTGAAGGCGCGCATTTATTGTCTCTTTTTGATGAATCGACTTGGCTTGAACTGCGGCAGCAGTGCTAGAATAAACGTAGAGACTGCGATTGCAGCAAAACAAGTGTTCTGTAATCGTATCATAAGGCTTCATTTAACCGCTTGCGCGCTGAAAACGACTGTTACATTCATTACAATAGTGTTTAGCGAAAATAAAGTAATCCTACAGAAATCACATGTCCTTTCAGTTTTAATTTTTACCGACACTACAATCGTCATCGCGTCCACCAACCAGTGTTGTGGGCATGTTTCACGCCATTGGAATAGAGTAGCCACTGCTATTTTTTTCGTTAATGAGGTTTAATTAAATAGTCATAATTATATTTCTAACTCGACAAGTACTCGCCTAATAGTCAAAATGTCAATGAGGCGTATGTAGGCATGTTCAAATGGCATCTAACTGCGCTACTTTCAACAACGTGCTAATTGCGCGCTCATTTTTTCCGTTTGATCAAGAAAGCCCGCGAAATATGAAAAGTGACACGTGACTAGAGTGTTGCGCGCGTTGGGAACCAGCGCCCTCAAACAGGCTCCCTATGAGGCAGACAGTATTAAGGAAAAAATGCAGAAAGAAAAAAAAACGCATCGCCCTATCTGCCACTCCGCGGCCTAGAAACGCATCGCTTGGCTTTACAGAGTCAGGCCGTAATCAGAACACCTGCCGCGTTATCAATGAGAACAGTCGGCCGTGAGATATGGATGATTGCGGCGTACTATCGAACGGATTGAATCCCAGCGAAATTGCACGCATATCCCTTGCCAAAATGCGGAACGCTGTCTTTCGCAACAGGCAACAGGCAAAGCGGTTGTTTGCAGTAAGCTTATTTGAGAGCGCTTGTTTCCTTTGCGGGTGGGAGCGTAGTCACGTGTTATTTTTCATATTTAGCGGGCTTTCTTTATCAGCCGGGAAAAATGAGCGCGCAATTAGCACGTTGTTCAAAGTAGCGCAGTTAGATGCCATTTGAACGTGCCTACATACGCCTCATTGACATTTTGACAATTAGGCGAGTACTTCTCGAGTTAGAAATATAATTATGGCTAATTAATGAAACCTCAATAACGAAAAAAATAGCAGTGGCTACTCTAGTGTACTAGGAACAATATGCTGAGGTTTGATGCACGTAACGCCGTTCCTCTTTTTTTAAATCGTGCTGCGTGATAGCTGGGACACCATATATATATATATATATATATATATATATATATATATATATATATATATATATATATATATATATATATATATATATATATATATATATATATATATAGTATTCATAGAGCTGATCAGATGACTTGCTTTTCAAAACTGTTTGTTTTAAATCAAAGCAGAATCTGCACAAACAGATTGTGAAGTTTAGAAAGTACACCCACATTTAACCTGATCATCTGAGCATTCCATCAGCAAACTTCCCAGTATTATGGTGGCTGGAGGGGGAAGTGTGACGGGCGCTGCATCCCCGCCGTGGCAGAGGGATGCGCGGAACGCAATGAAAGTTCTGCGGCCGTATAATGTACTTTTATTCCGTGTTCCGTATTCCGCTTTCCCTGTTACGTCATGCTTGAAGCGCCGCCCACGCCGGAAGCCGCGACGTTTTTTGAATTTGGCCAATAAAAAGCGCTCGTAGCCGCCCATAGCTTGTTGAGCAAGACAAGTGTGGCAGTTGGCGTTTTTTACGTAGGAATTCTGGGGAAATCTCTAGCATTTTTAAGGTATTTTCGGAAGAAAAATTTAGGGGCTTTAGTGACTTTTTGGCTGAGGGTCGCAAAGGGGCCGTATAACTCTTTTATTTCGTCCGCGAGCGTGTGACAAAAGAACAATTGTACGTAAATGAAAATAAATTTGTTTTATGAGCTTCTGGTGCTAAGGTTAATGAAGCGTATTGCAAAGAAAACGCAAAACAAACGTATTTTGAGAGTCGTAGCCACATGGGTGTCGCTTTTGCATCCAATCCAAGTCGCTTAAGGTGACTGTTGCGAGAAAAACAGCTGATCGTCTCTGCGAGCCGTGTTTTCTGTTCTGTCACCTATAATACTGCGAAAAGAATGTGATCGCGACTACCGGGGAGTATTTTCGTCGCAGAGGAATATCGGAAGCTGCGAAGAGCAAGGAAAACATGGAATTCTAGCCGCAAGGTGAGTAAACTATGCCGAGCATGCCGTTACCGCGTTATGTTTAATTTGCTTTGGTTCTTACGGGTAGCGAAGAAACATCGTTATGAACTGGGGAAGCCTGTAGTTCTATCGTCTGATATCTATTAAGCTCCACACTATAATTTCGTGAACGATAGTGCGTGAGCGAGCGTAGTTACAGCGTACACGGACGTGCACATTCAGTTGTTTCCCCTGTGCATTTTACGTACATTTCTGCTGAATCGAACTTGCACAGAAGAAACTTGTTGCGTAAAACATTTGCGTTAACATGCACACCACGGTGTTTCATTTGTGATGATATAAGGAATAGATTTGATCAGCATAATTGTTGTAGACTGCAAAGAACTGTATCATATATGCTGTAATGGTTTACCGCGTTGCGGCGAGAACTCTGAAAAAAAAAAAAAGATAGGGGAAAATTTAACGGAGCCACCTATCAGGCTGTTCCAGCAGCGGCGGGCCTGTTTTTGGTGTGTGTGGCTAGAAGTGCTACGAGTTTTTCGCCACGTTCCGAGTTTTTTTTTTTTTTTTTTTGCCACGTAAAGGAGGCTCAAGTGTGAAGACTTAACGATGCTACTTTAAAGTGCTTGTACCGAGGTTAGGAAGAAGCGGAGTCAATTCAGGATCACATTTTCATGGAAGAAAAATAAGTGAAACCAACACTTCAAATCTATTTGATTTCTTGTGGTTGGGCCCTGGTTTAAACGTATAAATAACAAAAAACGGTTGGATTTTTTCTCCAGCTCAATGACAAATTCCTTGTCATCGCTGCCTATCCGAATCAAACCGATGGAGCATTAGTTTGGTTTCCTGTGTGTTCTTGCATTAAGTGGCCTGTAATACATTGTGAATTTCTCTACCTGCAGCATCCAGAGCTTGTCAATGAAGTGAGGGGCATGCGTTTGGCTACCTAATGCATCGCAGGCACCCTCTAACATCTCCTGGCTGCCAATGGGCCTGGAGTTCCCCAATCTTCACTGCTGCTGTAGCCACCTCGTCGGCCATGAACATTAAGACTTTATTGCCGTTTTAACTTGTCTTCATTTTTCTGTTCTTTGTTTCGCGTTTCTTTACTTGCGTGTCATCTTTTTGGTGTGAAAAGTGTAGTGTGTAAGTGTTTTTAAATCGATACTCCTCTTTCTTGGGGTAGTGTGAGCACGTCTGCCCAAGTTGCTTTGACATGTGATTGTCAGCCTTCTGAAATGATGCACACAACACATATCATGTGGCGTCATTTCGTGCGGCAAGCCTCTAAGCATAGCCTTTCTCTCCAGTAAAACTGACACTGCAAGATTTCGTGGCAGTGCTTGCTCTTCATAAGTTTTTTGGCATATGCTAGTCAGCTATCTGAAATGATATGCAGACCAGGCTTGACTGTACACCAAAAGACTGTAGTTTCATGATGTCACTTGAAGCAGGAATGTATATGACACAAGTGTGTTTACAAGTTGCACTAAAGGATGATATGCCTGTTTGCCACTCACAGGAGGTGCTTTTACACTGAACAAAATAATCACACAGTCCTTTTTGAAACTGCAGTTGACTTCTGCGTGGGTCACAGCTATCAATCCTTTTGCAAAGTTATGTCCTCGAAAACCAAGCATATACTCTTCTTTGCAAATTAGGCTAGTTACATTGCAACATGCATTTTACATTTACGTAATGTTGGCGCTATATCTGTAAGAAAAAATTTTGCTATTGCTATTCAAGAAAGCATCCTGTCAGTTGCACAGGCGTGTTTTCAACACTGTATACATTGGTTTGTCTTGCTGCTTCATGTAATATTATTGTTATGCAACTGACCTTTCTTATAAACATTGACAAACCACCATCTTGTTAGGGGTACTATACTACTCTGTAATATATCTGAAATGCATAGCTGTGCACGCAATTGCCTACGCCGTATGAAAAAAACAGAGACAACATGTGCCGAACTTCAACCAAAATTTGAGGTGCGCAGACATTGGTTACAGTATTGGTCCCTGCCACACGCGACCACAAAGGTGCTCCTTGAAACGCATATAACGCTTTTAGCAACGTAATATGTCCATAGTACAAAGGCATGCTGATGTTATCTATATTTGCATGATAGTAGTCATTAATTACCCATGCAGTACGATGTCACACTGCGCTTCCTTCAGCATGATGTTTCTTGTAACTTGTGCATCTATATTTGCATGATAGTAGTCATTAATTACCCATGCAGTACGATGTCACACTGCGCTTCCTTCAGCATGATGTTTCTTGTAACTTGTGCATGTAAAGATGTCAGTAATGCTTTTAAAAACATGACACTACAGTTTCCCAATGTACGTTTATTTACAGAAAGTATGTGCCATCTTTGCATTGGTGTGAACACGAATAAATTCTTTTTTTTACAAGGTTCTGTCTTGAAGAGACTGCTTACATATTCTTTCACATTACTTCTTCATTCACAAATGAGCACACTTCTGAATGAGAAAAAGGTACTTGAAATGCCAGACGATCTGTTTCAGCATCAGTTGGCCCTTTCAAAAGGAACAGTGTGGTGGATGTGCAACAAAAGAGCACAGTGCCCACAAGTTGTGCGTGAAGCAAAAGGCAAGCCCTGTGTTGTTATACAGGAAGTGAGGAGACAAAGACTTGGTGTGCACTCCCAGTCATAGAACAGATAACGGTCACAGTGTTCATGATTAGAGGACGGTCAGCAGTAACAAAAACAATAACAAACCCTTGCTTTCCAGAGAAGTGGCTATAGCACTCAGCTGCCGAGTACAGTGCGTTATATTGACAGTTGCTAAATGAAAAGTTCCTATCTACCACCATATAAAAATGACCCAGTCACGTGTAGTCAAGTTCTGCGAAAGACCTGGTCATTCAGCAAATGATGAAACCCAGTAGCGATTTATTATTACCAAGAAATTTAACTTCGAAACGTTTTCTTCTACTTGTTAGGTAACATCTTAGCAGGTAAGAAGTTGCGATGCTAAGCTTCATTCAGCGCATGGGTCGGTTCCTGCTGACAGCGAACACATCTCTATGAGGGTAACGTGCAGGATCACTGCTGTACTTACATTGAGATTCACGTTAAAGAGCCACAGGTGGTCAAGATAAATTCAGTCCTCCACTGCAGTGTGGCTCAGAATTGTATCATGGTTTTGGCACGGAAAACCCGATATATTATTGTTACTTCTTAGGCACATGTTTCTCACTGAAATGACACTTGCCTAGTGCTGTTGTCAGTGGTGCAGTTAGCCAAATAGCGGATTACCACTGTGGACAGCTTGTCCAGGAATACATGAGCGTGATGACCTTCCTTGTCTAAGCAGTGGTTGGGGGTCGTCTCTGACAACACTGCCATGCTCACTATTGTAATCATCGCTGAAATCATGAACATTTCTGTCACCTTCTGCAATGCAAAGGCAAGTGCAACACTGCACATGCTGCAGCAATGTGAGATGCACATTCTGATTCTTAATGGAGGGTACAACTGCACTGCTGAACGCAGCGGAAGCAGCTCTTCAATAGCCCAGCACAACGCTTCATTACAGACTGCATTGCAGCATGTGCAGTGTAGCACTTGCCTTTTTAACACCGTTTCTGAGAGGACAGCCTCGGAGAGGTGTCAGGAGCCATGGTCCTGGTTTGTAGCCTCTGTCACCTGCACAAATACAAGTGGTGTGTTGTAAATACTACTTCAATGTAAGAGATCCACAAGGCTGAGCCACACAAAGAGAGCAATAATAGAATCATCTACATGATCTAATGCTACACTTCACCAGTCTGACTTACCCGTACTACGCGAAGCATGACTACTACAAATGGGCTATCATGACAATGTGAGTCATTTGTCGATATTTTGGAGCGGATAACCGATAGCTGCAAGATGACACACATGCAGCGAGCGACATCCTGTCAGTTGTCACAGTTACCAACAGTACCTGTACCTAATCAAACAGGGCATTAACCATAGCGCGAGCAAATATTCCGCTAGCTCAAACTGTGAATATCCCAACTTTTTGTTCTGCTCACCTAGAGGCCAGAAGGTACGGCCGCGGCAATCCGGGCCCCTTCGATGCGCTCACGCAGCCGCGTTGTCCACCAGACGTGGGCGTCGTAGTCTGACCCCAGACGCAGTGGTTCACGGCAAGATTCCGATGTCTTCGTCGCAGATCTGACGAAAGCGTGAACCACTGTGAGCCACATTTCGCTACGCGGGCATGCGCTCGAAAGGATGGGAAGACCGATACTTACTAGGATGACGATGTGGGCATAATGTCCCTCGCGGGGATAAAATGCCGCCTTGTGATGGTCGCCCTTCGGTGCAATGATGACGGCAACGCTGCCGTCTACGCATCCGATGACGCCGGCAGCCGTAGGAAACATTCAAGGCCCCCTTTTCATCTGGCGTCCACGGCAAGTGAACCCACTTGTTACGGATCCCGGCGTGCGCGATTACCTCCACCACAACATCGCACACAGTCTGCTCACCGCAGCTTGCATGATGACAATAGTATCCTCGCTTCCAAACGAGGCTTGAAGGCTGCCACTCGCGAAAAACCGAAGGCCGCACAACACCCACAGGCTGCACCGACAGCGAAGTCGGTCGCGCCGTCGCGCGCCTTCCTCGGCCACTTCGTCTTCGTCGCACAACCGCCGCACCTTCCTTTCTTCGGGCGAAAGTGACGGCGAACTCTTTCATCGACTGGCATGTCGAACGCGTCGTCGGGCGCTCACGGCGCCCACGGTGCTGCCGAGCCGCCGAGCGATCGCCGCCAACAACACGAAAAAGCTCGCCGGCACCGCCATGTTTGCTATTCCGTCGAAACGGGGCCACTCGCAGATTGTTCCGCGCTTGGACGGAACCGATTCCGTATATTTTAGCATAATGAGCGCGTACTCGTCATTTTGACGTCACCAAAATTTGGGCTTCCGACACGTCACTTGAGTGACAGGTGAAACGACCAATCACGGGGCGCTAATGGCGGCCAAAACGGAATACGGAACACGGAACAGCGGTTCATTATACGGCCGCTGGCCGCCGCAAGGGGCGCTGGTGCTCGCCGCGCTTGCTTTGGCTCGTTCGTTCTCTCTCTGCTGTGCCGTCACCTTGTTCGGACGCCTCGCCTTCGCTGTCGTCGTTTGTTTACCCGCCACTGTACCCACGTGTTCTGCGAACCGTGCCGTCAAATCGCGCAAGTACATGCTTCGTCCCTGGCTGTAAAGGCGTGGGGAAGATCGTGCTCGGAGAAGCTTTCGGTCTTTAGAGCCCCGTAGGATCTCTCGAGACGAGAGCAATGAGCTCGAAATATTAAGCGGACTGACAAAGAGCTGACGAGGGACAGCGTTGTTTGCGAGCGGCACTTTGACGTGAGTTTCATCGAAAGGATATACCAACACATTATAAACGGTTAGGTTGTTCAGATACCCCGCGTTTGTCAGAAGACGCTGTGCCTACGGTGTTCCCGGACGCACCGAAGTACTTTACAAAAAAAAAAAGAAAAGCAGACAGGAGTGTCCAAAGGGAGCGCCGCCAAAAACACTTGAAGCTAAGGAGGGTCAAGTCCTCTTAACGTGATAGGGAAGTATGTGATAACAAATGTCTGACATAAGTATGGGATGGCAAATGTGTGATAAATAAACATGTTTTACCATTTCCTTTGCGTGTATTTAGTATGCATCTAAAGCCGTAAGTTAACAGAAATCATTGGTCCTTGTAAACATAGAACTAACGCTAAAATAATAAAATAAAATGTTCAGTATCAAAGAGCTAGCCCCCAGCTGCAGCATTCCGATCCCCACTTTAATTTTCTCAAGGGAAAAGAGCCGAAAAATGTAAATGCTTTGAACATTTCGCACTCAAGAGAACCCCCTACGATGCAGAGGAAATGAAGGGGGGAGGTGGGTGCGGACTAAGAGAGAAAAAAAGATCCCTCCGTCATAGGAATCGGAATAACACGAAAGTAAAGCGTGCCCTTACAGAAGTAGCTGAATGTTTACTGTACCACGGCCCCCTTTTTTTTTATGTAGCTGCCGTGACTGTACATTGATATAAGAGAGTTTGCAAAATGTATATTGATGTCTGGCAGCTATAGCACCGTTTAACGTGGATGTGCTCACTTCGATGGTTGGTGGTGTACACCTCTATCCCGACGACTAACGTGCCTGCTAAATGATTAAACAAACCCTTATGGTGTAGCAGTTAACGGTGAAAGCGTAATCAGAGAACTAGGTGTGATAGCCAGAAGAGCGTTGCGTATTGGACGCAGAACTTGGTCGCCATCCCGCGGCATGTTAAAATGTGATTGAACACCCGGCCGGACTAGAGGGAAACGCAAAGCGCGTCGTGCCGCCCCAGTAGCCCGGCCGCGATTTTTCTATTTTTTTTATAGGGGCGAGCGCGTGAGCGGGGAATGCGGTGTTACAGCCAGGGGAGGCAGGCGCGCGTCGCAGAGCTATGAGCGAGGCCAACGCTTTTACGACGCTTGGCTAAGGTCGCCACACCGCGGTGTGTTAAGGCATTGACAAAATTGAACTTCTATTGAAAACGCGCCAAATGGGAGGGACGTGTAACGCATTGCAGGTGCTAATCGCGGAGGCCACAGTAATGACGAATTACTTTACTCTACCGCTCCCAGAGGGCAACACCACCCCGCCGACCGGGAGAGTGGTAGATATAAAAGGCGCGTTTGTAAAGCCTCTAGAGGGTGTGACCGTGGCGCATGGGAAAGCGTGCCCGGCACCTGCTGTTGCGGACCGAGCGGTCGTGGGTTCGATGCCCGTTGACGGAACTTTTTTCCTTGCCATCTGATCGTGTATATTTTTTCGACGTCATTTCCGTGACGGAAATACGTCACTGTAGTCTTGGTGGACCCCGGCATAAAACACTTTCGTGTTAAAAACGCACTGTACTGCAGTCAATATACTCGCTATAATAGGAACGACACAGGATCAGCGCTGAACAGTTCAGCGCCGGTCCTGTGTCGTTCGTCTCGTGTTGCCGTCTTTTTGCGCTGCTTTTACCATGAAAATCAACTAACTAGCCCAGTTTTGCATACTGTTGCAGATCAAACATGTCAAAACGAACCGATATTAAGAAACATTTAAATATGAAAACCTGGAGGCACGGCAGTTCGGTCTGATTTAAAAGCATTCTTGGTTTTCTTTTTTTTTTTTTTGCTCTTGCTTAACACCGCTATGAACTTGAACACATGCTTCTTAGCGAAACAACACACGTAGTGCCTTTACAGAGCACGGGCGCGGGGTATAAGCGATTATTAGAAACAAGTGAAACTAACGTCTAGCGGCCATACGCAAAGCAGGCAAATGCCGCCGCAAGCACCTACGGCGCAGGTAGCGCCACCTGGTGTGGCCGCCATCTTTCATTGGGAATTCGTCACGACCTCCTGTATAAAATTAGCGACCTGCTCATACCGGCTCTCTCTACGGCTATATTCTAGGCACTGTACTACGGCTAGGGTGGCTAGAAGGGGAGGTGTGATGACCGGACGGCAAACGTTGGCCGCCATTCGCGTGAATGCCGTGGGGCGGCGCTGTCGTCGGGGGCGCCGTCAGCGAACGTGGCCGTTATCCGTCCTCGGCAGGGAGAACGCTTCAGTAGAAGTGCGTTACCAAATTATATAAAACTTTAGCTAATAATGCAGTTCCTTAGCGCACAGCTTGTATTGCGCTACTGTTATGCGGTTTTGAAATACGGGGTACAGAGCCGCGTTTTGTTCCGACGGAAAGCAAGTGGTGGTCGCTCTGAAGGCGTGCAAGTATTTTAGTGTCACCCGAAAAGTCTTTAGAATAATCTTCATTACCCGATGACTATATGACTTGCTAATTTAGTGCCTGTTCACGAGTGGACCGCAAAGTAGTGTTTTAAATTATAGGCCCATTTCCCTTACAACTGTTGCATGCAAAATACTTGAACATGTTCTATTATGACTCATATGAACACGCATTCCTTACTTAATCCTCAGCAGCACGGTTTTCGCAGTCGTTTTTCCTGTACAACACAATTACTTGAATGGACACACGACTTATCCTGTGCTTTAGATAAGGGTTTCTCCGTTGACTGCTTCTTCCTAGATTAAAAAAAAAAAAAGCCTTTGGCGTTGCACGCCCACTCTTTAACAATTGAAAAACTAAAAATGTATAATGTGAACGATACAGTTAATTGTGAACTGGATAAACGAGTATTTAAATTTGAGAAGGCAGAAGGTCGTTATCAATAGTAAGACGCATCCGGGAAGTTGATGTGTCCTCTAGCGTGCACCATGGGTCAGTCTTGGGTCCGCTATTGTTCCTCATCTACATAAATGACATTTGTTCCGGTATTTCATCACATATCAAATTATCTGCCGATGACTGCGTTTTGTACAGAATTATACATAGCTCCCATGATTGCACTACTCTCCAAAACGACCTCGACAGGGTTTTAGAATGGTGTGATAGGCGGCGTATGTTTATTAATGAAAAAAAAAACAGTGCATATGTGTTTCACTAGGAAAAAGGCGCCCATGACTCTTTTTATGTTATAAATTCAACCAAGCTGCTATCAGTTCGCGAACACAAGCATCTTCGTGTATATTTCACACCAGACCTTTCCTGGAGCGTCACATCAATCACGTCACAATTAAAGCTGGGCGTGGTGCTAGGTTTCCTGCGCAGAAATGCAAAAAAGTTCCATTTGAGGCCAAGACTCAACTGTACATGTCTAACGTTCGATCTATCTTAGATTACGCTTGTGTTGTGTGGGATCCGTGGAAGGGAGGCGACGTGTCCCAATTTAGAAAGAATTCAGAACATGGCTGTTCGGTTTGTCTGCTCTGACTATATACCAGGAATTTCAGTGTTCCAAAAGCAAAAGTAAGGCTTGGTTGGGAACTTCTACACAGACGAAGGGAATATCTGCGGTTGAAACTATTTCATAACGTATTTCACGACCGTACGGATCTGGACCCCTCGCGATACTTTCACAAACCGGATTACGTTTCGCTGCGATTACATCATGCCAATAAGATAAAGGAAATAAGCTGCCCGACTGACGCATTTAAAATGTCGCTTTTTCCGAGGACGATAAGCAAGTGGAATAGGTTGTCTCCTGAAGTAGCAGAAATTACTTCACATGAAGTATTTTCAAGTTCAGTGCTGGGTCTCCAGTAGTGTACTGGCGCGGTTGTGTAAGGACAAAACTGTACTATGAACCCGATTTACATTGTGTATATCCCATGTATCACTACGTAAGTTGACAGTGAATTGCGTTTATTGTAATGTTAAAGAGTTGGAATCTGTATTCTGTATCGAATATTGTATTCTCCCCCCCCCACCCCCACTGTAATATGCCCTTGGGTGCTGTGGGTACTATGATAGATAAATAAATAAAGCATGAAAAAATTTCGGGGGGGTTCATAACCCCCTCACCCCCCCCCTTTTAGTCTACGGCCCTGGGGGCCTAATTATGCTCCAATGCGCTCTGATCATTTTATTCGTGCGCCTCATTACGTGCGAAAGCAGATAACTTGATTTACGCCAACCAAATCAGGATTAACCCATGGCACATGGTAATACAACGTTCGGTGGTCTTTTCAGGCTCGATCAATTCAGATCCAATAAATAAACGCAACATATGTTACTAGGTAAAGAAACTTTATTGTGTACAACAGAACGCACTTGATCGTTTCCGCGCTTGTCTCATATCACACATGGCTTTCTTCGTTTGACTTTTTTGTCATTAATTCTTTGACTTTTTATCATTCATTCTGCTGTTTGCGCAAATGCTTTGCGCAAACAGCGGAATTCTCTTGAAGCGGTTTGTCAGCCCTCGGTATGGCGCATGCCCACTTCAAGAACAGTTCGTGGCAAGTCGGTGCGTGGAAAAGGGACACTTTTCCGAACAAGATCTGTAGCCGGAATCACACCCTGGCACGAAGCACCAATAACGCCGAGTTTTTTTCTTTGAGATAGACGGCATCTTTGCCAGCACACAGCACTCATGAATAAACAGAACACGCCAACACTTCGCAGCAACTACACAACTACCAAACCGCCGGCAGGTGTTGACAGCGGATTAGTGCCGCGGAAACGCTGACGGCGCCCCAGATGGCAGCGCTATGTTGTGCCCTAGCGGCGATCACGCGAAGAGGACCACCCTCTCCTATGGCTGGCCGCCCGCGCTCAGCACACCTCCCCTTCTAGCCACCCTACTACGGCTGCGCGTGACTCCAACTTCTGAGGGTCACGTGCTCGTCTAGTTACCAAAAACGTCACGAGAGGCCGCCTCAACTTACTCCCATATAAAGTCACTGGAACGGGAAAAGTACCGCGTTCTTTTTCTCTTCGCCGCCGCGCCCTTTCGGCGGCTTCGCCACAGAAATGGTCCAGCTCGCTCGCCTCGCTAGCGTCTCCCGGCTGCCGACGCACTGCGCTTTGAAGGGCGATTGTTTTTATAGCCTCAGAAAAGCGTGCAGGAACATTACGATATCCCGTATCGTTTTGACACTTCATCGCAACCCTGTTGAGGCGTCGAAGAAGGCCTGGATGCGGCGCCGGCTGCGCTTTCGGGAGCAGCAACCTTCGCTTTCGCCGGCGGCGGCGCTTTCCCGAAAGCGCAGCCGGCGCTTTCGGGAGCAGAATGGGCAAAGGCCTGCTATTCCAGCGGGAAGAAAGATACCAAGCGACGGGCTGTGCGGCTGCACATAATACGGCGCGAAAAATTTGTACCCACGACTGATACCCGCCTTTGTGAGGCGAGCGTTTCATTGAGAATTTGCAAATGCTGTTTTGGGGAATGTTGGCGTCTCCTCTGCACTAGTGCAGCTTGTTTCGCGTGGTTGCTGCAGATGGTTGATGCACAATGGCATTGCCGGGCAGCTCATAATTATGTTTGGCATAAATGACGCCTTAGGGCTCACATATAACGATCAGTGCGCCATGAAAACTGACTGCTGCAGATTGGTATTGCGTGACGTGACTGAATGACGAACATAAATAACTATGTGTACCATGAAAATAATGGCACGCATGTAATGTAAGGCATCATTTACATGCCATGCTCATGGTGCACTCGTGGCCGGTTCGCTGACTTGATATGCACCAAAATCGGTATTGCGTGACGTGACTGTATGAAGAACATAAATACCAATTGGTAACATAAAAATAATGGCACGCATGTCATGTAAGGCATGATTTACATGCCAACCACATGGTGCACTCACCAAAATCGGTATTGCGTGACGTGACTGTATGACGAAAATAAATACCAGGTGGTAACATGAAAATAATGGCACGCATGTCATGTATAAGGCATGATTTACATGCCATGCTTATGGTGCACCCGCGGCCGGTTCGTTGGCTTGATATGCACCAAAATTGGTAGCGCCTGACGTGACTGTATAATTGTGCCTTTTGTGTCAATCCGGCAGATCCCACGCATTGTGGGAATCAATCTAATATGCGAAGCAGCCAGCAAAGAGCTGCCTATATCGCCTTGTTCGTCTTTGAGGCAGATGAAATCATTCATGTCATGACATCTAGTTCACTATATATCGCATGTTTGTCATGCATGCATGCATGTAGAATCTAGTATATACAATGCATGACCTGTAATATATGTTCGTCACGTACCCACGTCATGTCATACCAAATTTGGTGTACATCCAGTTAACAAAACGGCCGGAAGCTCACAAAGACAGTGTAATGTAAACTAAAGTCACTGGAACGGGAAAAGTACCGCGACCGTCCTGCCCGCCGCCATATTTGGTCCAGCGCGGCCGAAGCTTCGGCCGCACGGTGATTTCCCGCGGTGTAACGCATGTTCTACGCATTACGTGCGCTTTTGCAGCCCCGAATGAAGCATATCGTTGTTCTATAACTGATTAGGAAAGAAACTGCGGCAGTTTTCACTTACCTACATACGCACGCACGCGTACCAGAAATGCGAACTGCGTGGAATTTATGCGCTCGGCTGTCTGCATTTATTAAATGCGAATCTTTTCTTAGCAAACTTCTGCAAGTTTGAATGTAGCATGCATGCATGCTTGCATCCATCCATTCATCCATCCGTCCGTCCGTCCGCCCATCCATCCATCCGCACACGACTATGTGCTCTCCTGGCGGTTTCGTTAACGGGATGTATACCAAATTTGGTATGGCATAACATGACTGTATGACGAATATAAACTACAGGTGATAACATGAAAATAATGACGCGTACAGCATGATTTACATGCCACGCTCATGGCGCGCTCGCGGCCGCTTCTCTAGCGTGATACACACCAAAATTGATATGGCGTAACAAGAGTGTATGACGAACATAAGTTACTGGTCATAACGTGCAAATCATGGCAGGCATACCCTGTAAAACATAATTAACATGACATGGCCTCAGGGCGCTCGCGGCCGTTTAGTGAAATGCATATATACCAAAGTTGATATGACGAGATATTTCTGTATGATGAACCTTAGTGACAGGTGGTAACATGAAAATCATGACTTGTATGTCATGTACAGCATCACGTACTTACCACGCTCATGGTGCGCTCGCGGCCGGTTCGGTAGCTTGATATACACCAAAATCGGTATAGCGCGAGGTGACTGTATGACGAACATGAATGGCAGGTGGTAACGTGAATACCATGACATGCATTACATGTACGGCATGGTTTACATTAAAGTCACTGGAACGGGAAAAGTACCGCGTTCCTTTTCTCTTCGCCGCCGCGCCCTTTCGGCGGCTTCGCCACATAAATGGTCCAGCTCGCTCGCCTCGCTAGTGTCTCCCGGCCGCAGACGCACGGCGCTTTGGAGGGCGATTGTTTTTATAGGCTCAGGAAAGCGTGCAGGAACATTACGACATCCCGTATCGTTTTGAGACTTCATCGAACGCCTATCGAGGCATCGAAGAATGCCCGGGTGCTGCGCTTTTGGGTGCAGCAACCGGCGGGAGACGGGCAAGGCCCTCTTTGCCATTCCCAGTGGGAAAAAGGATGCCAAGCGACGGGCTGTGTGGCTGCACAGAATAAGGCGGAAAAACTTTTTCCCACGTCTGATACGCGCCTTTGTGGGGTAAGCGCTTCATTGAGAATTCGCGAATGTTGTTTCGGGGTATGTTTGCGCCTTCCTTGAGCTAATGCAGCTTGTTTCGCGTGGTTGTCGCAGGCGGTGCATGCACAATAACATTGCCGGGCGGCTCTTTATTATGTTTGGCGTAAAATTGATGCCTTTGGGCTCACATATAATGATCAGCGCGCCATGAAAACTGACTCCTACAGATTGGTACTGCCTGACGTATGACGAGCACAAATGACAGGTGGTAGCATAAAAATAATGGCTGATGCTCTCGCGGCCGGTTCACTTGTTTGATATGCACCAAAATCGGTACTGCGTGACGTGACTGTACGACGAACATAAATACCCCGCGGTAACATGAAAGTAATGGTACGCATGTCATGTAAGGCATGATTTACATGCCATGCCCATGATGCTGTCGCGGCCGGTTCGCTTGTTTGATATGCACCAAAATCGGTATTGCGTGACGTGACTGTATGACGAACATAAATACCGAGCGGTATAACATGAAAATAATGGTACGCATGTCATGTAAGATCTAGTTCACTATACAATGCATGTTTGACATGCATACATGTTGAATCACAACGCGAATTAAGCGTACGTATATTCTGGTATATACAACGCATGACCTCTAATTTATGTTCGTCACGCACCCATGTCATGCCATACCAAATTTGCTATACATCCAGTTAACAAAACGGCGGGAAGCGCGCCAAGACAGTGTAATGCAAACCGTGCCGTAAATGTCGTGCATGTTATTATTTTCATGCTGCCACCTGTCATTCATGTTCGTCACACAGTCACGGCGCGCAATACCAATCTTGCTATATATCAAGCTAACGAAATGGCCGCGAGCATACCAAGAGCGTGCCATCCAAGTCATGCCATACAGACACACAAGTCATGATTTTCACGTTACCACTTGTCATTCGTGTTCGTCATACAGTCACCTCACGCTATACCAATTTGGGTGCATTTCAAGCTAGCGAACCGCCGCCATCGCAGCATAAGCGTGGCAAGTAAGTCATGCCGTACATGACATGGAAGTCATGATTTTCATGTTACCACCTATCACCAACGTTCGTCATACAGAAATAGATCAAGCTATCGAAGCGGCCGCGAGTGCACCATGAGCATGGCATGTAACTCATGCCGTGCATGGCATGCATGTCATTATTTTCATGTTATCACCTGTAATTTATATTCGTCATACAGTCATGTTATGCCATACCGAATTTGGTGCACATCCCATTAACGAAGCAGCCA
This sequence comes from Rhipicephalus sanguineus, assembly GCF_013339695.2. Classification (NCBI taxonomy): domain Eukaryota; kingdom Metazoa; phylum Arthropoda; class Arachnida; order Ixodida; family Ixodidae; genus Rhipicephalus; species Rhipicephalus sanguineus. The sequence goes on along the minus strand of NC_051176.1, from coordinate 321,935,431 downwards.
GGACAGCACAAAGTCGGGGGCGGCTAGATAGATAGATAGATAGATAGATAGATAGATAGATAGATAGATAGATAGATAGATAGATAGATAGATAGATAGATAGATAGATAGATAGATAGATAGATAGATAGATAGATAGATAGATAGATAGATAGATAGATACGTACAAAGTCGCAGAAATTCGCGAAGAAATGTTTCGCATTTAATAAATGCAGACAGCCGAGCGCGTAAATGCCGCGCAGTTACCATTTCTTTATCGCGTTAGTACGCGTGCGTGCGCATGTAGGCAAGTGGAAACTGCCGCTATTTCTTTCCTAATCAGTCAGAGAACAACGGTATGCTTCATTCGGGGCTGCAAAAGCGCACGCAATGCGTAAAACATGCGTTACTCTACGTGAAATCAGCACCGCACCGCCGCCGCTTCGGCCGCGCTGGACCAAATATGGCGGCGCGCAGGATGGTCGCGGTACTTTTCCCGTTCCAGTGACTTTAGTGCCCGATAGAGTGCCCGATTTCGCGACTTTATTAGGACGCCTGAGCGGCCAGTAGGTAGCGCGTGACAGCGGCCAGTAGTGCGTGACGGAGACCCTGCCAACCGAGGGCGAAGCCACTATTAGTTTTCCGCGCCCAAAGGGCGCAGAGGGCCTTCACTGAGCAACAGCAACCCGCAGGTGCAGCACCGTCGCTGCGTATAGCAACTTCCGGTGTTTCCTGCACGACGTCGTGCGTATATAGCATTACTCTTTGATATTAGAGGACGTTTGCCTGAGCACTTTCTACAGTTTGCGTGCTGTTGGCCATTTGGAAGAGTTAAGAAAAATTGTAATGTCAGCCGCAACCTACGCAAAAACGCAGACGACCATTACAAAATACTTCAGCAAATAAAGGTATGTTCCTCCAACTTGATTTTAATGTTGTTTTAACACGAAAGTTTTATGCCGGGGTCCACCAAGACCTCAGTGACGTATTTCCGTCACAGAAATGACGTGGAAAAAATATACACAATCAGATGGCAAAGAAGAAAACGGGCATCGAACCCACGACCGCTGGGTCCGCAACAACAGATGCCGGGCACGCTATCCACTGCACCACGGTCACAGACTCTGAAGGCTTTACGAATGCGCCTTTTAGATGTGAAGCATCTTATGGGAGACCAGTGCTGGATAGGTGGCGCGCCGAAAAAGGGCGCCTGGCGGGGAGTCGCGACATAACTCGGCCTCTCGCATGGCCTCCGCGCCGCCGGCTAATCTCGGAGGCCATGCCGCTCGCGCTCAGACGACCGGCGGCACAGCCCGCGCTGTACCGCGGTCAGCGCACGCGGGTGCGCCGTTCCCGTGCTTCATTTTGGCGCGAACAGCTCGAGCAGCCATTGCGCCATTAATACTGCTCTATGGTTTAGAAAAAAATAACTTTGTCTGAAGGCTACTTTCTCAGGAAAGCACTGGAAAACGGAGAGAAGCCCTGCAAAGCAGACTACGTCTGTGCATACGGCGTCGAAGAGACAGTGGGGCTCTTCGATTTTCCACTTCTGGCTACCCGCGGGCTGCCAGAGCCAGAGAGAGCGCGCTCGTTTTTCTCGGGTTGCTCCGACCCCCCCGCGGTGCACTTCCGGTTGGCGTTCGTTTTTCTCGGGTTGGACGGTTCTGGCGACCCGCGGGGAGCCCGAGGGTCGCCAGAACCTTCCAGGACAATTTAGTCGTGGAAGCTCTCTGGAAGGTTTCGGGCTAGCAGACGCCGAAAAGAGACGATACGCGCTCGCCGCCATCTTTGTGAGGACTCGACGGATTGCAATGCGGGCGCTTGTGGACAACACCTTTGCTTGTCCTTACGCTCGGGCCGCTCGGCGCCGTTCCGCCGTGCGAGATGGCGCGATTACGAGTGGCGGCGAGCAGGGTTGCCACTGACTTTCGAGTAAATGTCGCCAAACGACGAGCAGAAAGTCGCCAAAAGTCGCCATTTTTTTACGAATTTCGCCAAAAAAGTCGCCATTCTAGATATGTGTGGCATATTCTAGTAATAAGAATTTCCACTGATGCATAGCCCCGACATTTCTCAATGCCAGGCGCATCGCCCCTTCACCATGGGAGTGCTTGGTGCACCTGGTTCTCCGACTAGCCGCAAAATGTGCGCGGAGGCGCAAGTATGAAAGGATAAAACGCTCATGATATCCTTCCATCCCTGTCCGCTCGTTTCAAAGGTAAAAGTGTGGTAAACCTTAGGCGAAAGCCGCAAAGGCGTTTGTAGACAGCTTTACATCCCCTCATATGAAAAAAAGGATTAACAGGTTTATTGAAAGTAGCAAGACAGAATTCTTACAGGTATCGTTCATTAGTGAGTCTTATACCTTTCAGTGTGAACTAATATGATACCGGACGCCACTGCCCCTTTCATATATAATCCCTTATATCTACCCGCGTCAATCCATTGCGTTATAATTGAACAGGTAGACATTGTAAAATGTTATATAGCAATTGTTTTCATTGCACACGCTCACCGAGAACAGTAGAAAATGCCTGAATAAATAATTTTTTATTGCACGAACACCCGCGTATCCGCCAATCTTCGCTAGACGAGCTCGATTAGGGGATACTGCAGCAGTGAATAAGTCGCCAAACTATTCAGAACAGTTGGAGCTTTGGCGGAACAAATGGCCGGAACACACGACCAACCCGCCATCTAGCCCCTTCAGAAGCGAAACTTTAGCGAAGCTCTGTAGCATCTAGATGAATCTAGATGAATTGAGTTAGAAGCATCTAGATGAATTGAGGAGATACACACGAGTTACAGGACGGACATACAGAACGGCGCGTAATGTGCACCTCAAAAGCCAGAAAAATACAGAGAATAGTGCCGCTCATTCGTTGAGAAGGCGCTGAGCTTAGGATGCATAACTCAGTGGAGACCTAAGCTGAAAATCGCCAAAAATTCGCCATGTCGCCACTCAGAATTTTAGGTCGCCACGGGCCTCTCAAATTCGCCAATTTGGCGAAAAGTAGCCACCATTGGCAACCCTGGCGGCGAGCATTTGGAGCTAATGTTTATTGCTTTTCTTATGTGTCCCGTGAAGTTTCCTTCCGTGAACAACGCGGCGAACTGTCGCGTTCTAACCATTCTAACTGCGTCGTGCACATGTCCCAAAAGTTATGTACACGTTCGTACGAACGCATGGAGACCAATTTCGAGTTTATTTTTTCGTAGTAGTATTCGATTGTGGTGTCGTGTGTACTTTATGTGCATTTAGCTGAGACGATTGTGATCGAACTACCTATATTTCGCTCCGTCGTATGTTTGCGTGCGTGAACCCCGTCAGAGCTTAACTATTTCAACTAGGTCTTCGATGTTGATAAAATGCACTGATCGAATAAAAGCGATCGCGACATTGTTTTTTGTGGGATCCTCGTTGGTCGCGAACGGCGTGCGAGCGTACTTCGATCTACGGGCCAGTATATGAAATATAGTATTATGTTATGCTACGACGCGTCGATGTGAAAAAACGAAGATGAATTCAGAAATGTATACATCCTTTTGTTGCTTATTTCATCGTCGGCTTTGTGTTTTTCCACCTCTTAGTAATAATTCCATGCAGTATGTACGCGGTTATCACCTAGTAGCTCAAATAAAAGCTGAGCTAGTATATGAGATTTTTGGAGTGCCACTTAGGACTGGAAAAGAGGCTCAGGCAACATCTGCCAAAACGAGTCGAAGACGCGTCACACAGAAGTTTATCTTAGATATAACGCGCACTCGTGGTACCCATACTGCCGCATGTCTCAAGTTATGACGAAACGCAAGCTGGTCAACGCGTGTGTGCGACGTAGTACGCGATAGATCCTCGCGCTCTTTTGGGGACACGATCACTTTCGCGTAATTTTCGCGTCATGTTGTGCAGCGACTGCTACACGTACTAAGCAGGCGTGAGCTGGTTAAGCCGTTAGCGGCGCGGTATAGCTCACCTTGCATCGCTTTCGTGGCGCCGTGCGCCAGCTGGCTGTTTTGTTCGCGGACGGGGCGAGTTGCGCACGATTTTGCGAACGTACGTGATCGTATCCCAAATCCGTATGCTCCAGAATATCACTTCAGCTCTTCAGCAAACCTAGCCACACATTTTCAAGCGGGCAATGCAGAAAAACCAACGCGCACGCGGCGCAAAGTTTGGTTTGCTACCACGGCGGTAGCGTTTGTTTACGTTTACGCTGGCTGTCCCAGCGTTCGATTTTGTAATCTTGGGGCAGCTTCGGGTTGTCTCGGGCTTCCCACACATGTGACCAAGACGCTGCTTCCTGTCCCGACCGGAACTTGCTGGCTGACCCTCTGGCTATCTCTGGCTGCCAGAGAACTGCCAGAAGTCCGAAAATCGAAGAGCCCCAGTGCTGTGCCGTGGTGGCGATTCCGTCAACATTAGGCAGCTTTCGAATAGCGTACGCTAAGTTAGCGTTAGCTTTTGCGGCCCGCTATTTCCGTCACTTAACGGGAGCCCGCAAGCGGTTAGCGTGCGACGCATGCGCAGTTGCGCGAAAAGCCAACGCAAAGCTTTGCGTACGCTATTCTAAAGCTCCCTATTTTCTGGTTGCGTTTTGGGATTTGTGTCAAGCTAGTGCAGGCTGACAAGCCTCCATTGATAAGTATGTGCTGCGTCGATACCAGCTGCCCACTACCACAGTGGTAGGTGCGTCAACGTTTTTCTGCCGTGCTATGTATGCCCAGCCCGCGGTGTGTATGCACGCGGGCGTTGATCAAGCAAACCACCGTGCTAGCATAGCATGTATGGTGTCGCGCTGTTATGCTCGAGGGCGCGGGTAGATTCCCGGCCACGGTGGCCACATTTCGATGGGCTTGAAATACAAAGAACACCCGCGTACTGAGATTTATGTGCACATTAAAGAACCCCAAGCGGTCAAAATTAATCCTGATTCCCACACTACGGCGTGCCCCATAATCATACCTTGTTTGGCACGTAAAATGCCAGCAATTGTCGATGTTGATCAAATACGTTTATTCTAAGACAGGCAAGAGAAATCTAACACAGTACGTTAGGCGAATTAAACAGCGAGTAAAAATCCAAAACATTTGACCCTTTTCTAGCGAGGCATAAATCGCGATGTCACTTCGCCGCGGCAGTGCACAAAATGCACTGCCGCGGCACAAAAGAGCTTTACCGCATCGGCTGACTCCAGAAAGCTAAGCTTCGAGTAGTCCGCTGCTTTGTTCGTGACAACTCTGTCTGTAGCATAAGTGAAGTTCAACGCAGGCATCCATCGCGTGCGTATTTCTCATAAAAGTTCAGCGCCTTCAGCAACGTGCCCCCGTACGCATCTCGTAGACAGACAGCTTTCCTTCTGCGTAACTGTTTGCAAGTAATGTAAACTACCTGCCTATCGTATCATATTCACTGCACGCGGTGGCATCAGAAGAAGCTTGGTGGTGGGCAGATGAAAAGATTGTTACATATGCCGCATGCTGCATAATATGTGTCTTATTTAACACAAAACACCGATTAAATTCTGCTCGTTGGCCCCGGTTTCCACTGGTGCCCTCACTATCGAATAAATCTAGCAGACACGCGCAATTTGGTTTAGAAACTAGCTCGACGCCACTGGACAGGATAGCAAGAGCAGAACATACTGTGCTCGCCTGACTGCCGGGATGCAACGCCGCATCCGTTCCTATTCATATGTTTTAGAAGGAAAAGCGTAGAAGGCTACATCCTCCCTCATTTCTACGTATTGTGGCACTTGAATGCGCAAGAGCACCGCTAGCATACTTTAGTTTTCTTTCGGCGATACGCGCCCGCATCGCCTCAACTAGTCGCCACTGTATGCGCGCTCTGGCCGCCAGGGCGGCACTGCTCACACCGCGGAAACTCCAGCGCTGGTGGTGGTGTGCGGCGTGACCACCCTTACTGCGCATGCGCAAACCTTCTCCACTTCCCCTCTCCCTCTCCACATCACCTCTCCCCTTCACCCTCTCACTTCCCTTCCCCCTCTCCACGTCACCTCTCCCCTTTCCCCCTCACCACTCCACCTCTGAAACGCGGGCTCTACATGCCGAAACACTGCTTCGCATCACTGACCTCCATTAAAAAGGCTGGACGGCGCATCCCCGCTCTGCGAGGCGGGCGCTTGTGAAGCCACCGGAAGGTGCCCTGTTTGTCCCGGAAGCCGGCGTCTTCTGTGCGTCTCAGTCGCGCAGTTCAAATATTCTCGGGTGGCAGCTGTTGTTATGATCGTTTTTATTTTTTATTTTTTAAAACTCTGCGATTACGCCTCACTTTAGACGCCGACGAACGCTACACGAAAGATGACAGATCGACGCCGTGCCGACACCGTCCGAATACGGCAGAGTGCTGCAACGTACAAAATCCGTAAAAAGTAATGCAACTTTGAGGTACTTACGCGTGAAATATCTTCCCTGACTACTTTTCCGGTCGATTCGTAGAGTTTACTGCGCTGCAAGCAGGTATTTCTTTAAAAAAAAGTCACAGTTTCGCCGCAAGGGCGAAGCAATGAATGCGATAGCAAGGAACTAATGCTATACGAAGTGAGGCTCGCCAATGGATACTCTCAGTTTGAACAGCGCTTCTGTTGCAAAGGCGGCCGAAGCAGCGAAGGAAACTAGCGCGCTTCAAGTGTCGAGCTGTGACACTTGATAGTTCGCGCTCATCTTCTGTTTGTTCGTTTAGCGGCGTCCCTGAGCTCGAGTGACATTCGTACGCGCCGTAACATGAGCGCGGACATCACGGTGAAAGCGTGAAACATTCCTCTACCCCGCGCCACGAGAAAACCGCGCGAGCAGACAGCGGAAGGGCAAGGTTCTCCCATGCGCAAATATAAGAAGAAGCGAGCGAGCTCGCCGACGACTTTTAAATGCGCCCGTCGGGCTCCTAGCGCCACCTCGCTGGTAATGAAGAAACGCTTATTATCGCCTTCTGTCTCTGAGTCCGTCCAGCGCTAAATGGTGTGTATATAACGCTCGCCGTTAGCTACGTGGAGGATCTGCGTTTCGTGGCGTAGTGGATAGCGCCGCTCGCTGCGGAGCAAGAAGTCCCTGGTTCGATTCCGCGCTTCGGAAGCATTTTTCTGAGTTATTTTTCTTTGGGGCCTTTATATATATATACATACTTATACATATACGGTGCATGACGGCGGCGACGGCAAAATCCAGCCGAGACTGTCCATATAATTGCTATCGCAATAAAAGAAGAGAAAAGCTCTTTTCCGGGACAAAAACGGCGGCTTCCGGTGGCTTCACGCCCGCGTGCTCGATGCGCCATCCTCCTAGTGGAGATCAGTGCTTCGCATCGCCTCATGGCACGGCCGGGCTAGACCGCACGCGCAGCGCGCGTGCGGTCTAGCCCGGCCGTGCTCATGGTCCCCTTTAGCGGGAGATGGTCTACCACTCTCCCGGTCGGCTGGGTGGTGTTGACCTCTGGGAGAGGTAAGGTAAAGTAATTCGTCATTGCTGTGGCCTCCGCGACTAGCACCTGCAACGTGTTACGCGTCCGTCCCATTCGGCGCGTTTTCAATAGAAGTTGAATTCTGTCAATGCCTTAACACACCGCGAGGTGGCGACCTTTGCCCAAGCGTCGTGAAAGCGTCGGCCTCGCTCAGCATCACGCTAATACAAACCAAAAATAGCTTTGCGACGCGCGCCTGCCTCACCTGGCTGTAACACCGCGTTCCATGCTCACACGCTCGCCCCGAGAAAAATCGCGGCCGGGCTACCGCGGCGGCAGGACGTGCTTTGCGTTTCCCTCTAGTCCGGCCGTGGTGTTCAATCACATTTTAACATTCCGCGGGATGGCTACCAAGTTCTGCGTCCAATATGTGACGCTCTTCTGTCTATCACACCTCGTTCTCTGATTACGCTTTCACCGTTAACTACTACAGCTACCAGAAGGGTTTGTTTAATCATTTAACGTGGACGTTAGTCGTCCGGATGGAGATGTACCACCAATCATCAAAGTGGGTGCCTACACCGTTAAAGGGGCCCTCTAACACTCTTCAACCCCACGTTCTTTACTCGTGGATTGCGTAGACTGAAGTACGGACGAACTAGTGCCGCAAGAACGGCAGCGATAGCGGCACGCAGTACGAAGTTATTCAATTTAGAAAAATTCAAAATACAAGAAAAAAATTGCCTACCCTCAACTCGATTTTCGCGGGGTCACGTGACCACATTTCACACTCTGCCAACACCTCCTAGACAGCTTTTCAGGCCTGCGCCAACACCTCCTAGACAGCTTTCAAGCCTGCGCGTCACGTGGTGTGACGTCGACGACGTCACATCGCGCCGGCCTACCTCGGCTGCGAGCGCTTGCCGCGCGCGCGCTCCTCACGCGAACTACTGCCTCTGACCGCTCAGAAGAGATCGCCAGGTCAACATGATTTATCAGGGTAACGAGAAATAATGAATATCATGAATGGAATAATATATATTTATTTATCGCAAGCAGGCGCCGTCTGCATAAATATCACAGTGCACACTGTTCTCGGCCCAGATAGACGGCGGCCAGCAAAAGATATTTCACTTCATACTGAAGATGTGCCAAAAGTACAGAATACAGATGTTGCCATAAAAACTGCGCAGCATAAACGGGTGAATGAATGGCAGAGAAAACAAGTTATTGCACTTATTAGAGGCAGACATAGTACATCATATCACAGATAACTATCTGTTCTTTTGTCAAAGCAGGCACAGTTTGCATCTCAATAAAATGAAAGAAAACAAAATATAACACATTGTTGCACCAAAAACATTCCCAAACTTTGGAACATGAAGAGCATACTCCCATTTAAATTGTAGGTTAGAGGAAAATATTGCATTCATTTATCACAGTAGTAGTAACACACAAGACATCATATTGTAAATTCAAGCACTTGTCAAAACGTCGCAATACATAAAACACACTGGTGACTGAAGTGTGAACCATAGTCACACAAAGTCACAAAACTAATTGTACTGCTGCTACAGGTGCAAGCATGTCCTAGAAAACAAAAGTCACACAAAAATCCCAAAACACAAATCACATTGCACACCAATATATCTCTACAGAAAGCGCACAAGAAAAGCATACATAGCTGCGAGGTACCAAACATGGTCCCTCCAACTACCTCAGCAGGCACTGAGACAGCTCAGTGAGCAAATGAGCACAACACGTTGACATGCCAAGAACACTTAAAAAGAGATTTTAAAACTATGTAGTCTCATTTAAATACGAAACAAACCGAAAACAAGGCTCGTTGCACAACAGACAGAAGTATGACAAGGAAATCAAGTCGGGACTGTGAAATAAAATGACCTCAGTGCAGTTTCACACGAATAAATGTGGAGAGCGCTTCACCTGGAAAGATCACTTTTCCAGAAAGATTTGGGCCTTTCTGTTTTTTGCCTTCTGTTCCTTCCCAATGCGTAAGAGATCGTTCCTCTGCTTGCACAAGTTGTTAAGCATGATTTTTGCTGCGCAGTTTGCTACTAGCGTGACGAGGAAATCATAGGTGTGTCCATCTTCACACGTATTTATGTCCTCAAGCCTCGGCAGACATTGCAGTGTCAATTGCCGAACGACATTCTTTTGGTTCAGGCCATGGAGAAACTGGGTGAAGTTACTTTGCGTCATAAGCTTTCTAACTACAACCTCTGTGTACATAACTACTGTAAGGTTTTAACCGGAAGAATGTGCGCCACCTCCTTGAACGAGCTCAGTAGACTTTGTATCATAAATACATGCACCGAGGTGGCTACTTCATTCGAATTGACTGCTGCACCACATGTGTTCCCACCCTTGTAATCTAAACAAGGCTTGATATGAATCTCGTCAAGCATCAGCGTCACAGTGTGTTCATGTGGCTGCAGATGTTTGAATCTCTGGGAAACATACTGAAGGAAAGTGGCATCAGATGAATCGATTTGTGGGCACATTTGAATAGACGAGCACACATTTCTAATAGTGCTTGGATGCGGCAAGGTTAGTACACTCGTTCTTCTCAGAAACTTGTACGCATGTGGTGATATTGTATGCAAGATGCATGCAAACACCATTACCTGTGCGCTGTAGTGAATACGCTTTGCAGAAAGCAGTAGCAGCTGCTCCTTCATGAACTTTACCACCTCTTTCTTGTCTTCAGTAATGCTACCTTCCAATTTGTCGAGAAGGGATTGTATTGCAAGCGACAGGTGGCGACAACTGCAGCGCTCCTCAGACAGCATGCAAAGGTTGTTCAAAATTTCTAACAAGGAACTTACTTTTTGAACTGAGTCAGGTACAACAGTGCTACCAAGGTTCTTGATTTGTGATCCTTGATAGCAGGCAATGACTTCGAGGTTTTCAAACACTGTCACTGACGCATTCAACCAAGGTTCACGAAAGTCGATGATGTTCAAAAACATCAAGCACTCTTCTTTATGAATCACAGTCCACTTTGGCGACACTGAGACTACTTGCAGGCGAGCCTTTAGTTCTTCGAGGGACGAAAAACGGTCTCTTTCCTGTTCCGCTTCGTATGACGCCAGTGATTCTTCAACAGCATGGGCGAGTTGGGAAGCTTCTTTTCGGCTCCTCTTGGCATCAGGTGTTTCTCTCGTGTTGTGGTCTGATACTGAAAGGTAGGACGGGCAGCCGGGAAATATCGTTGGCACAGATCCAGGACGTAACCGCGGTACTGGCAGTGCGACTTCGATAACTCTTCCTGTCCTTGGATCCGTGTACGATGTCGTCCGCTCGATGCATGAAGCGTCGAAATGATCCGCGCACACCTGCACAAACGAACAAACGTTTCATGAACATCTGAGAAGACACTTTTTAAAAGAACTAAGTGCGCTCCCACGGACGACCCCCAGGCGACTATGTGTGAACAAAGAGTCGCCGGCCATCCTTGCTACGAACGTGATTTTGTGGCCGATTCTCATCGACTCTGTGTCAGCGCTTAGCAAGGAACAGCGGCTACACGGTCCCATATTTCATATAACATTGCTTCTACCTGTACAATCAACGAGGATCTGGGACAAGAAGATCACAAATCCTTACCTTAGTGCACGACGTGGGCACGAAATCCTTCCTAGGAATGGCGCGTAGCCATTTGTTGAGAGCGTCGCCGTCTTAAGGGAAGGAAAACACTTGTATCTTCTTTCCCGTCCTGTAGTTTCCGGTACATCCCGGCACAGAACACTTATTAGGCATTGTCGTATCACTAGAACATCACGCACGGAAATGAAATTGCCGCAAAACAACAGCGGCAAACGACAAACGTGACTGAACCGACCCACGCTGCGCTCGCCGCCGCTGCGGCTTCCCCGAGTGTCGGCCGGGCGGAAATGACGTCAGATCGCTGGGCGCAGGCAACACCTCCTAGACAGCTGTCTAGGAGGTGTTGACTCTGCTGTGACGTCGGATGGCGCTCCAATGAAATGGGCTGAAAGCTCTTACGTAGGGGAAGCTCGCACACCATTGTTGCTTCTCCTTTTCGACGTATTGTTGAAGTCGTTGCCATAGTAAAAAATGTGGTTCCTGACACCCGACTTGTCAGAACTTGAGCGGGCGCTACTGCTTCGAAGCGTGGCTGGCAAGGCTTTGTCTGCTGTTCCTTACAAGGACATTCCATGTCATTCCCTCCTCTCATTCTGAGAAGGGAATTTGTGGAGCGGCATGGGGAGTTAAAGGGACACTAAAGGCAAATATTAAGTCGACGTTGATTGTTGAAATAGCGGTCCAGAAACCTCGTAGCGCTGCTTTTGTGCCAAGGAAGTGCTTATTTTGAAATAAAATCACGTTTTTAGTGGTCCGCATCGCGTTAGCGCGCTTCAAATCTCCCGCCTGAAAATACGACTCTCATACGTCACTGCTGCCATGCCCAACGTTGCCCGCTTTTACTGCGCGGCCGCCGACACTAGTAGCAGCCGAGCGGAAGTAGCGGGACCCACAGTAGCAACAACGGCGCTGCGGCAAAGACTTGCTCGGATGGGCACATTCAAAGCCGTCACCAAGTTGCGGTTGGTCTCGTAATCCTCAGTACGAAAGTGCAGCGAGCACACACGCAGAGGTTTTGACTGTTTAGCACACTGGCGCAATGGCATGACACTAAGCCACTTCGAGCGTAAGGGTTCATTCCGCGGCACCCAGTGAAAAGACACACCGGTTTCCTTGCTGCAGCACTGGCGTTGTGCACCATTCGAGCATCCGGCAATACCACACGCATGCGGCATTTTGTCGAACTTTCTGTCGGAGCGACCTTCACGAGCGCGCAAAACACGCACGGCAGTACGCGATCCCGAAACTACCACTGAGACGGGCGAGGCACAGCTCGGCGAAAACGGAACCTTTGAACCACGCGCGCCGTTCCCCATGGCAAGGCCACGGAGGTTTTGTTTTCCATGAATCAAGCGGAAACGAACAAACAGCATTTTATTACGTCTTTTGATGCTCGGAATGTTCTTTTTTTACTGCTGCTAGTTTGATTACTAGTGATTTATTGAAGGCCGACTTCCCTACGTCATCGGGATCACTTCGAAAATGTCCCACTCGTGGCGCTCGTCATGTGATACATTTAGCTTAATTTCTCGGTAAGTAGGGCACTGCTGTTGATAATATTGCCGTTTTAGAAGTTGTCATACATTGGGCTTTCACTCTAACATAAATTGTTATTTGCCTTTAGTGTCCCTTTAAACACGGTCGCCCCTACGCGGGTTGTTCGGTGAGCAGCCCGACTGTGCAGCGACAACAATTCAACGAAGAGGATTACTCGCACCGTTTCAACAACAATCATGAGCCTACCGCACATGCGGAAAGAGGCAGCTCGCATTGTTGGAAAGTAGCGACGCTCCTTTATCCACGCCGGCTCATCCTCGCCGCGCCGTCAACCTCCTCTTTTTTCACCCTCTCTTTCGCGGAGCCGGCGCATCCGCAACGCGGAATGGCTGCGACGCGCGATAGCTCCCAGTCAGGTGACCCTGACGTCACGAGAAGCGAGCGCAAGCAAACTTCGCGCGCTTTCAGCTGCTCACGCCCGCCATGAACCCTCCAGGCGTCAACCCTCCAGGCGTGTGTGTACGGGTGTGTGCAGGTGTATGCGTGTTTGTATGTGCGCATATATGCGCCTGCGTTTGTATGTGCGTGTGCGCACGTGTTAACGTGTGGGTGCATGTGCGTGCGTTTGTGTATTCGCGGTGTTTGTGCGTGTACGCACGTATGTGTATGCGTGCGCCTGCGCGTGCGTGTCTGTATACTCTGTATCACTTGTGCATGCGCGTGCGTTTCTGTATCGCTGTGTATGTGCGTGTGTGTCTGTATCGCGTGTGTATGTATGTGCCTGCGTCTCAGTATCGCGTGTGTATTTATGCGCGTGCGTGTCTGCATCGCGTGTGTATGTGTGTGCGTGCGTGTCTGCATAGCGTGTGTATGTATGTGCGCGCGTGTCTGCATTGCGTGTGTATGTATGTATGTGCGTGCGTGTCTGTATCGCGTGTGTATGTATGTATGTGCGTGCGTGTCTGTATCGCGTGTGTATGTATGTATGAACGTGCGTGTCTCTATCGCGTGTGTATGTATGTATGAGCGTGCGTGTCTGTATCGAGTGTGTATGTATGTATGAGCGTGCGTGTCTGTATCGCGTGTGTATATCTGCGTGCGTGTCTGTATCGCGTGTGTATGTATGTATGTGCGTGTCTGTATCGCGTGTGTATCTATGTATGAGCGTGCGTGTCTGTATCGCGTGTGTATGTAGGTATGAGCGTGCGTGCCTGTATCGCGTGTGTATGTATGTGCGTGCGTGTCTGTATCGCGTGTGTATGTATGTATGAGCGTGCGTGTCTGTATCGCGTGTGTATGTATGTGCGTGCGTGTCTGTATCACGTGTGTATGTATGTGCGTGCGCGTCTATATCGCGTGTGTATATATGTATGAGCGTGCGTGTCTGTATCGAGTATGTATGAGCGTGCGTGTCTGTATCGCGTGTGTATGTATGTATGTGCGTGTCTGTATCGCGTCTATGTGCGCGTGTATATGTATGTATGTGCGTGCGTGTCTATATCACGTGTGTATGCGCATGTGTATGTAAGTGCGTGGGTGTCTGTTCGTATGTCCACGCACGTGTGTCTATAACACGTGTGTACGCGCGTGTGTATGTATGTGCGTATCTATATTGCATGTGTATGAGCGTGCCTGCCTGTATCCCGTGCGTATGATCGTGTGTATCTATGTGTGTGCGTGTCTGTATCGCGTGTGTATGCATGTCCGTGTGTGTACGTATGTGCGTGTCTTTATCACGTGTGTATAGGCGTGTGTGTGTGCCTGCGTGCATGCATCGTGTGCGTGCGTGCGTGTCTGACAGCGGCATTGACACAAAAAGGCTTCGGGCTCACTCATTTGGCCCAATTTAAGTAAACCACCACATTCCTTCTTGGGTGCCTTCTTTTAGCTCATCAAGACCACAATTATGAAAAAAATTCTCGCCTATACTTTATGCTGGTTACATTATATGCGTTAATACACCGTGTTAAGGACAGCCCAGGCGGCGACGGGAAGGTAAACCGGTAAAGTAAAAAGTTGGGCGAGTTGGTATTTGTTCATGATGACTGAGGGGCGTTGTGTGCCGTTTTTTCGCGCCCCTCAGTCATCATGAAAGGTAAACCGCTCAGCCGCCAGTTGATATACTCATTTTTTTTCGAAGCGCTTATATACCGAAGCGTCTTTAAAAATATATTTGTCACTTTGTTCTATCGGAAGCCCACTTTCGTCATGACTATTGCTTAAGAAACAGGTTCTCATTTGACGCTTCAAGGGGCCGATTAAACAAGCGCGCGCAGTGATTTTAATGCGGCTGCGGCGAGCCAGTTGAGGGTTCAGCGTGCTGTGCGCAGCGCGCCGGCCAGGGGAGGGGAGAAATCCGAGGAGAATTGAGGAGGAAAACGCGCGCGCGGAGGAGAGTGTCGCTACTTTCTAGATCAAGGGACTTTAGTACAGATAAGGTGGCTAGAATGGGGAGGTGTGCTGAGCGCAGCGCGTTTCCCTTGCCAGACAGGGTCCCTCTGCGCGCCGATGCCGCCAGGGGCGCTGCTGCAGGGGGCGCGGGTACAGCCGCCGCTGTCGCAGGTTGCCCATTGGAAGGCTACCACAAGGAAACGCGGCGTGATTTTTTCTTTTCACCATTTACGCGTTCTTTATTGCACACGGGTCATGCATTAGTGAGCTGTGGTGATAATGCCCGATAAAACGAAGAGAACTGAACGCTGCTGCTTCGTTCCTGGCTGCTACGAAAACTCTGAAACCAAAGAACTATGATTAACAAAATGTCTGTTCGCCCTATCATGGTATAGGGCGTCATTTTCTTGTTTTTTTTTTCTCTGGCAACGCAGCTTAAAAAAATGAAACCTCTAATACTATTAAAAAGGAATGATTTGCACTTGTGCCTTGGACTTCTAATGATCGTTGCGAACGACGTGTTAGATATGGTAGCGCAATTACCCTGGTCTGTAATTATATCAGAGACGCCAACAGTTCAATCAGAGACAATCATTATATGTTTTCATTTAAAAACCTAATTTATTCGTTTAAGCACATTGGTCGTGAGTGCACACCCCTCAGATTATATTCGCATAAGCGCTGCTACAACTACTCAATGTAAAAATATAACATAACTCATAACTGCCTCTTCAAGTAAGCTCAGTTTGATCTTTCGCACACAATGTCGTGATATTTTTTTCTCCTAACGCTAAACAAATGCAATTTCTATATTTAAACGAGCAGTACACGCGATTACCTTGCTCACATGACAATTAGCAATACAAGTACTTATTATGTCAATAAAAAAAAACCGCGACTTATGCATCGGTAGAGGGCATGGTTAGGCCAACGTCACTATACTAGGTTACTAACCTAGTCTAGTAACGTTGGGTTAGGCATCTTCTCTTTTCAGTGCTCTTTTTCAATTCGACTTCCCAGTCATACACTATAAGGCGCTTAGCCGTGCTCCCTATTGGGTTGCAGAAATTGGCGCTTTTTTTCTATCTTCCTTTTATCATCGTATATATACAGCTATATTAATCCCAGAAATATTGGCTCTTGTTTTAGCAAGCTCCCATCAAATGAATCAACAGCATTATAGTTACAGATTATCTTTTGGTATATTCAGCACTTCTTATATACGGCAACGAATTCAACACTCCTGAGCATGTTTCGTTATTTAATACCTGCAAACTTGCAAAAAATTTGGTTGCTGGAGGTACCGGGCCACTGCGGATTGTATCTGAATGAAATGGTTGATACATGAGCCTCAGTATCTCTATGTGGACCTCTGATTCCTAATTTACCAGATACGGCTTATGCGACAGCTTTAAGGTATATAGAAATGCTTGTTTGCAAAGCGACACTGGCAAATTATCGCTCGATAAATTTAATAACTTTGTACATGTAATGTATTGCTGGAATAAACAGCGGTGTGCATCTTGACAATTAGAAGTTTCTTACAGCAGATGACGCTGACGAATTCCACGAGTGAATTTTTATTTATATAATGCTGGTCTCATGGCGTCCCCGGCCGTTGTGCAATATTTACAATCAATTGAAACAACAGACCACTTCTTTTTATTCTGTCGCCGATATTACAATTAGAAAAAAGGTACCTCGTTGCTCCACTTCAGAAGATATGATTAACAATAAGTTAATATTACTGTTTTTATATTCAGAGGGATGTCCGTTATGCTGTATTTGGTTATATAAATATGACGACAAGATTACCGCGATGGTTTTTTTTCCCCTTTTCTTTGTTGCAAATCTATTTTGTGTAGATCGACCCTTTGCATTACAATTCACATCTAGATATTTACTACCACGAGGGTTATCTCTTTCATAAATTCCATCTGACAGTATGACCGCTTGCTCATTTATCATTTTCATTTACTCGATGTTTACTTTTTAATCTAACTTTCTAGTCACCTTTGGCTTCATGTGTTTTCTTAAATTATCCATATTGTGTGTAAAGATTTTTTTTCTTTCAAGGAAGTAACACCAATCGACATTTGCTGGTTGGTGCGCACCGCATCTCACTCCGATATGTTCTTTCTCGCATGCATTCCTTCACGAAAATCAGCAAAGAAGGAGAGGAAGATGAGAAGCGTACGAACTGGAGCTTGTTGGTACACATTCATAGTAAAAAGCAGCGCCAAAATTACAAGGACGAGACATCGCTAGTCCTGTTTCATCTGTCTCGTCTTTGTAGTTTTCGCGCAGTTTTTTTACTAGGACAGGAATATGTTACAGTGTGCCCTTTTTTACTGCACCCGCTGAAAGGGAAAAGGAAAAAGACGATTAACGCAGCAAACTGTTGCAAGCTAATAGCGCGAGACAGGTTTGCTGGACATGAGCAGCGCTACGCTACAGTGGCTAGAATACTGTAGCTACGCGGCACGTCGTCTGCTCGGCTCCCCGCGCCCCTGCGTACAGCGCCCCTTGCGGCATCGGCGCGATTTGGGGACCGGTTTTCGAGGGCCGCTTTTCACACCTCCCCATTCTAGCCACCCTAGTACAGACGCAAAAAGAAGGAAGAGGGACAAGCGTTTCATATGGACATCCGACCGGCGCAGGCAAAAAGAAACCAGAGGCGAAATGGCAGCCAGCGCCTCTGTCGTACTTTGTTGTTGTAGTGATATTTTTTTGTTCCGACGGCGGCTATTTGGAGTTCATTGAAAAAGCACAGAAAAGAAAAACGAAACACAATAGTAATCTCAACTTTGATGCTACGCCACGATCGCTTCTAACGTTACATTTATCCAATCATAGGCTGGCGCTCATCGTCGTAATTTCCGCCCGCAATAGTTCTGGCAAGCGCCACTACGCGCTGATGCGGTCAGCAGCGATGTAGCGACTTCAACGCGTGATTAAAATACTAAATCATTCGATATTGGTGCTTAGACCTATGCTAAAGTTATCCCCAGCCATCAGTCTACGCAACCCGCAAGTAAAAAAATGGGGGGTTGAATAGTGTTGGAGGGCCCCTTTAAACGGCGCCATTAGCTGCCAGACATCAATATACATTGTGCAAACTCTCTTATATCAATGTACAGTAAGCATTCAGTTATTTCTGTAAGGGCACGCTTTACTTTCGTGTTATTCCGATTCCTATGACGGAGGGATCAACCGTGCTTTTTTTTCCCTGTTTATTCGTTAATTCGGCATTCGGTTAATTCGGACATTTCTTCCGGTCCCGTGAAATCCGAATTAACGAGCTTTTACTGTAATAGTAATAGAATAATAGTAATAATAATAACAATGCGCTAGAAACACTATATCGACTAGGAGCAACCAAGACAAAATATAGGATACGCAAACCTGAATATCTGCAAGAAAGTGTAGTACTAATTACGGAAAAGAAAAGGTGCAGTCACTGCTACATACATAAAGAATGCAATTATTAGTGAGCAGCTTCTAGATGTTAACGAAACTTCATTGAATAATGCAAATCTATACTACTGGCGAGGCTGCCATCGACATAATTGTATTCATGCATAAAGTTGTGGCGGTGATGTATAAAAACTGTTGCTTGTAATACTATCACATGCGTAACCCGTATACATGTATGGTTGTCCCAGTGTATGCTGCGTAGAACTGAGTGTACTTTTTCTATAATCTTATTAAACACTGCTAACCAAATTTTAACTCTGTGTATCAAAAATCACATCAACTTGAGAGTGAATGCAGTTCTCTCTCTCTCTCTCTATATATATATCACTTGAGCTGCTCTGTGCGAAAGACCCTTCATCAGTTGCCCCGCAATGCCACGTCACGGAAAGGTGCTCCGAACGATGAAAAAAATTTCTGGCTACACCACAGCCTGTCGACACACACTCATCATCAGCATTGTCACTATGCTTAAGGAACCCTGTATTTTTGCTGTCCATCACAGAATCCAAGTTTGGCACAATTAGAGAGAATTCAATTGCCCAGACAGTCACGTGAGCTTGGACACACTCTCCTTGCCACATGCTCTTCATCCAAAATGGTGCCATCTCGAAAACCCACCATTCTTTTGGGAGAGGATCACATATGTTTGCTAGAATCACAGTATGTGTCACTTGAATAGCTCATTTAGAGGGATTTGTGCATGTGTAAGACACTCCCGATGGCATCACATCTGCAGATCCCCAGTTGAGGGGTTAATATGTGGATTTCCAAAAAAAAATTTCTTTTACAGACTTAATCTGTCGTTCTCTTGCATTAACGTTTTCGTGGTTTATCACGCTTCAGATCGTAGCAACTAAGCTTTAAAGTTCAGTCAATTTCCGCTTTAATAAAAAATACAGAAATTCAGTGCCTTTTCTTTTTAAGGGGGGACGCGCCTTTCGTATCGCGAAAAATGGCATAAAATCGGTTTTTTTGAAAATCGCATTTTCAGTTTCTGTAGTCCCTTTTCTATCAGATTCCAAAATATCTTCACCAAAAACCACGTAGAAGTGCTTTAAAAAATTTGTTACGCCTGCCACGGTGGCGAAAGTTATTGCGGAAATCGCAAAAAAACACTGATTTTCAAAAAATAATAACTCCGCAACGGCGCCACCGTTCGCCGATATTTTGGCCTCGTCGGAACGAGCATTTCTCCGTCTTCGAATTCCCCGCCTCAGCTGGCTCCTCCCTTCGAAAACAAGCGCACAAAAAGCAAATGTCCGAAGGTCGTTTCGAGGCCTCCGATTGGCCACGTCCGCCATGTTGCCCCAGCGCGCCTCGCCATTGGTCCGATGCGCGCTTCGGGGGATCGTCGGCTGCTGCCATGGCTGCTGCTTGCGCTTCGCGAGGTCATGGCTGTCAAAAGTCGCGGTCTTTATGACGCGTTCGCACTCGTTATGTGTTCACGGCTCGAAGTCGACGATCACGTAGAACTTAACTAGGTTTATTTAGGAGCTGCAAGCGGAAGCCCGATCAGATTACGATGGCACGCCGCGCTCGTAGCGAACGTCGTAAGCGCGCGTCTCGGTCCGACCCTTTAGGTGACTCGTCGGATCGGCGGTTGGAGGTTCTGCTATCAACACTTCGTACGTAGTGACGAAGATAATCGCGGGACGACTCCTTGTACTCGCGACCACGCATTACGTACTTTGAAACAAACATCGGGCACCGCGGCCGGCGCGTCTACTGCTCGGAGTCGTCGCTAGGCCTAACACGGCTCACGGCGCCGGCGTGCGAGACGAACCTCGAACTTTGCGGGCAAGAACAACGCGTTAGAGGAACCGCGGCAGTGTGCTTCTTCGTAAGCAACGCAGCGCATCGCCCGCCGGCTCCTCGGAACCGCGGATGGTAATTTTACGCATTGGCAGCGGACCCCACAGCCATGGGCGTCCGGAGGGGGGTGCAAGGGGGGGCAGCTGCCCCCCCTTGGAATTTTGGATAATAATTTTCTATGCAGTAGCAGTAAGCTACACAGCTTGATTAGCACACTCCAGTCCCGCATATCCGCGTGAAACATCATTCAGGATTACCAGCCAACTTTGCACGTTACATACTGCTATGGATTAATCTTGCCGGTCATGTCACGGCAATGAAACAAAAGCTACCTATGCTGTATGCCCCCCTCCCCTCCCCCACACTCTGCTGATGCACCCCCCTGGAAAAAGTTCTGCGGACGCCCTTGCCCACAGCCAAGCTCGTCGCGCAGCGGCCGCGCGTCGGCGTCCCGAAATGAGAGACCAAACACGTTGCGCGCCGATTTTTCGTCGCCGCACCTAGGGATATTCGCATCGTCACCGAATGGCGCGACCCAGAACATCGCGTGCAGATTTCCCGGACTCCGCGGCCGAGCACTTCGAGGTGAAACAAAGCACTGTTGATGCAATTTAGGCGCGCTTGGAGCCGTGCGTGGTATCGCCGCAAGCTCTCATGAATCATCTGAAAAAAAAAATAAAAGCCTCGCAGATAACCGTGTTCGCCGCAACCGGGTGAATTGTGAAGCGCATCACAGTCGAGGTTTACAAGTGAGCTTGAGTGAAGCAGGGAGATGAACTTACATCTGCCCAATTCGCGTCTTGAATAAGCAGCTAAGGAATTTCTATTCCCCCAATGTTTTGGCCGTAATTGCCTGTTATTTAGGAGGAAGGGATAGGCTGTCATGATGAGAGCCACTCTTAGTATCCTATAAAAATTATTCAATGATCAATTGCAATAAAGACTTAGTGATAGCACGAATACAAGAAAGCTGGCAAAGCACCACAGCATATGGCCTAATCACATTACAATATAACGGGCAGCCGAGAAAGATTCTCTGCGCTTGAAAAAGGCTAAGAATCGATCACTAGAGGAGATGGAAAGGCGGCAAAGAAAGAGAGTGCCAAAGGACACCTCCAGTTATGCTGCAGGATCATTTTAGAACTACATATGTGCTCAAAACTTTCAAACGTCGTTTTCTCAAAATGACTTTTTTGGCTAGTGAGGCTGCTTATCCCAGCCATATCTCTGGAACCACTCATCGAATTTCCATAAGTCTTTTTTTATTATGTACTTGAATAAATTTCTGAGGGGGTGACAAGCCCATTTTTTCAATATATTGTGTCTGTTATTTATTATAGTTAATCAAAATTTGATTGATAATATCCTAATCACCAACACTAAATTTGATGGTCTGCTAAAACTTTTCAGCAAGGAAATTCAAAAAAAGGGCTCTGTTACCCCCTGAAGTATCAATCTGGGAATCATCACAGTTAATTTCACAGTTCCAGTACCTTTTGAAAGTTCTCCAGGCCTGGGATAAGAGAACCATGTGCATTATTCTGACATACTGCCATAACTTGAGAACCAGTGAACATAACTTCATGAAATTTTGTAATTCTTCTAATGCTTTTGCTGTGAGTCTATCATGAAAATTTCATTAAGATATCTCAATAAACAAAAAAGTTGGTATCCGAAGGTAGCCTCCCCCCTTAAGCGTACTGAACTCTCCTCCTTTAAAAATTGTCACACTAACAGGTTCATCCACTTCTTCAGCACTGTTACCCTTTTTGACTACAGGCAGTGTTTGTATTTGTCAAACTTGGTTTTATGCAATTTAGAATGTGTTTAAACTGTGCATATGCCTGATAATGCCCCTATTCAATAAAGAGCAGTTGTAGCAGTGCTTATAGCTTTGTTCCAACACATGAACTGTAAAGAAAGCTGAATTCAGTTTACGAGTCAGAACCTGAAGCACAGTAACGTGCTTCTTTCTTCACACTGCAAAAGGTAGACATAAACAAGAAAAAAAATCACTTAGTTTAATCATCTTCTGAATACAGACTTGGCCACTAAAGGAGATGGAATGTTAGACCATTTGGCCTCCCTTTTTGTACAGTGGTGTCTGCCAATGAGAGCAGCCATAAGTCTCGCACTTACGGGATCTCAAAAATACACTGGCATGTAGATATAGAAAAAAAAAACAAATCAACAAAACAGTAAACATATGATAAAAAAGCAACAACAAACGTGACCGCCGCTGTGTAGGGTCAGCGGGACCAAGTGAAATAGGCTTTGCACTAAGTGTGGAATGGGCGCGATATGGCAGTGCGGTTAAGTCCACTGGCCGCCCAGCCTAAATTATGCGAAAAATACTCTGCATGGAAAAATAGTCTTTTTCTAAGTACACCGGGCAGGCACTTGGCAGGGGCCCTGGGCCCCGAGGCACGAGATCCGGAAAGCGCCGTCATCACAGTTGGCTCAACAGCAGTCCCATATAAAATACTCTCTCGCCGTGGTCATCACAGAGTAGACTAGCTTATCATGAAGGACGCTTTCCGGCCAGGCACTGGTCACTTGTCCAGTGTGGACTTGATAAGCGCCTCGAGCAGACCGTCTGGCTGACGCCGCTTCTTGGGCCTCAGCAGGTGGCGCTCCTTGACCTTGTATTCGAGCGTAGAGTGTGGAACGCCGAAGTAGGTGCCTGCACGATGCACGCTCATCTCGCCCCGCTGCACAGCATGCACTGCCTGGATCAGGTGGTCGCGGTCATAGTTGCGGTAACGGCCCCGCTTGGGCCGTGTGCGCTTCTCCTCAGTGGGTGGCACAGCAGCCTCCGATGAGCTGCTTGAAGCCGCAGTGGAGGGCCCGGCTGGCCTGTACGATGGCACCTTGAGGATGACGTCTGCAGGGGCTGGACGGCGGGCATCTGCCAGCCGCTCTTGTGCCAGCAGCCGGATTAGGTCGGACACCACAGGCAGTGCAGGTGCTTTGGGTGTCTGCTCCTCGGACGTGGGGTGCAGCGCCAGTTGTTGAATGCTGGACAGGAACTGCATAACAAGTACCACTGCTCAATATCAAAAAGAAGGATTTCAATACCATGGATTGCAATAACATTTGCATTCTTTTGTGTGTTTCACAGATCAATTGCAAGTTTGGGCAATGCAACTGCATCTGCAAATGACCAAATGCCTGCATGGTGCAATAAAATTCAAAATCTACACACCCTGTTCAAGCCACCGTGTTTTCTCTGGGGTAATGTAGGCTAATAGCTGGAGATGCATTTAGCACAATTAAAAACATCCGATGTCAAAATACAGTTAACCCCCAATATAACCAAGTCGGTAAAATTGGCTATTTACTTTGTCATATCAATACTTTATTAAACTGAGATTCATTTTTATGCGGAAAATACCGCAAGAATGTTAGAAAATACAGCAGTATGAAAAAAAACTAATCTAATCATGTAAAAGATTCATTGTGTTGAACCTGAGTTCTGGCAACCACAATTTAATGCAACGCTGGCAAAGTACTCTTCACAGTGCTGCACGTCACATGTAAAGAAAAAAAAAAAGAAAAAAGGGGCTTATTGTTGTGATAAGTGTTAGGCGAAGCTTTTGTGACAATTCTGCCATCGCGGTTTCTCATTAAAACCTAGGGCGTTGCACGGAATTGTGTGATGCCGATGTTATCATGCTCACTGAAATGAACCATTTGCCTTCCACTCAATCCAATGAATATGCAACGTTAAAAACCATAGCACCCCACAAAAACAAGAGAGCTGTGGACTAATATTGCATCCATGAATGCAAGGCAACAACCATGGTGGTTGAATGTGTACATGCTTCACTTCTATCTCACAGTCACGCAAACTTTCTACCTTAAGTTTCACATACGGAAGACTGAAGCATATATTAAATGGAAGTAACTCGATATCGCTTTGTTTAAACCATGTAAACAAGCACCGTGGATATCAAGAATGAAATCCATCCAAAGCAAATCCGAAGCCTGCCCTTCCCATCATTCCCATGGTGGTTGAAGTGCCGCTCAAGGAGCTCGCATAGACACAAGCACCAGATTGCCCTCTAGTTAACTGAAACTCTATGGTTTCTGATAAACCTTCAGTTGGGAGTCGAACTAAGCAGTGACCCACTTGAAACGACATCAACAAAGCGTCGTTTCTGTACAGCAGGCTTTGGTGCAAGGCGACGACTTCGAGTGTGTTATGACTGCAGGCAATGGTGAACAGTGCCTCAATAAATTTCATGGGTTACAACATTCTTGGGCACCATCTCAGACGGGAGCACAGCGAGGGACTTGATTTGTGGTGATGACATAGCTGCTCTGATCGCCGTGGAAGCGGATCCGAGCAGTGATGAAGATGCCGTTGCCGCTGAACGACCTTTTACTGTTCTTAAGAGCTTGTGTCAGCTTTCAGCATCACTCACTGCTGTTGTGGCCAAATGAAAGGTGCTGGATTTGCTTATGTGGAAAGCCTCAATTACATTGAGGGTGGCTTCATGAACTTGATGAAGCAAGAAAAGCTTGCAGACTATTTCTATGCAAAGTGCAGTAATTTGTGAAAAAATAAGTTGTCACACTACATACTGTGGGCAACTCGGCAAGTTAGCGCTTGTTAGAATTTCAGGAAGCCATTTCCAGATATGCACTGCTTTAAGAATAGGCTTTAAATATGCATGTATTGTAGTTTAAATTATTGATATATGGAACAATCTTGCAATCCCCTTCAAGTTTGATATAGTCAAGATCGATTGTATCGAGGTTTGACTGTATTTAGTATCTTAATCATACAAAGAAATCAGTTGCTGCCGCTGATGCGCTTATGTGGCTGCCGACCACATCAGCGCATAGTGGCACCCCAATTTCTGATAGAAGTGACGTCACCAAGCGCTTATTCATAATTGGTTTTTGCAGATCATCCCTTTACTGCTGCAAAATCCTGCTTGAGAGATTTGTTCTGGTTTGTTTGCTGTCTGTTTTATATTAACACAAGCAAATACAGTCATAAAAAACAGAAGCTCTGCAACAAGAAAACACAAGCTGGCTGCTTTTTAAAGAAATGCGCACCCAAGGTTTGTCCCTGTGCTTTTCTTCTCGCTTGTGTACACTCGTGAGTGTTATTTATGAAATGAATGTTTTCTTGCCTTCACATATCGTTTTCATCTCACCTTTTTCCTGGCGGTGTGGGTCCATGGCAAGAGTGTGATTGGTGCACTGGATGGAACGGGCAACCATGTGGTGCCAACTTCCGCTATGCAGATGCTTCGAGCTCTGCCATTGGCAGCACCATATTACATAGTGCCCCCCCCCCCCCAAATTTCTGCCTACGCCTCTGGCACACGTGCCTGTGCTACCTCGACGATATCGTTGTTTTCGCCCTGGACTTCTCCACGCATCTTCAACGCCTGTGGCTTGTTTTGACGCGTTTGAGCGACGCCGGGCTAGAACTGAATCTAATGAAGTGCCGATTTGCAGCACGGCAGCTGACAATACTAGGCTACGTCGTGTCCAAGGACGGAGTTCTCCCCGATTAAGCCAAGCTTCGGGCTGTGACAGAGTTCCCCAAACCTACGTCCGTCAAAGAACTGCGCAGTTTCGTAGGACTATGCTCCTACTTTCGGCACTTCATCCGAAACTTCGCGACTATTATATCACCACTGACGAAGCTCCTTGGAAGTAACAGGCCCCTCAATTCGTGGTCGTCAGAGTGCGACGATGCTTTCGCAAAGCTCCGTCGTTTGTTGACGTCTCCACCCATTCTACGCCACTACGACCCTACGGCCCCACAGAGGTCCACACAGACGCCAGCGGTGTTGGCCGCGGTGCTGTCCTTGCGCAGCGCAAAACTGGGTTCCCGGAATATGTCGTCACATATGCAAGTCGTACGCTTACTAAAGCCGAGACCAACTACACCATCACGGAGAAAGAATGCCTGGCAATCATTTGGGCCCTTACGAAGTTTCGACCTTATTTGTATGGTCGCCCATTTGATGTCGTCACCGACCATCATGCACTTTGCTGGTTGTCGTCATTGAAGGATCCCTCAGGCCGTCTCGCCCGTTGGGCACTTCGCCTACAAGACTACGACATCTGCGTGCTGTACCGCAACGGACGCCAGAATGCTGATGCCGACGCCCTGTCGCGCTCTCCCTTGTTTGACGACAATGCCCACAGCTCAGCGTCGCACTTTGTCGTTTCTTCCATTGACATTCACACCATCGCTACCGAACAGCGCAAGGATCAATGGATTGCCTCACTAATAGACTTGCTGACTGATCCGTCGGCCACACCATCCACTCGCTTGTTGCGTCGTCAAGCCCCCCATTTCGCCGTTCGCGACGACCTGCTCCAGCGACGCAATTACAACGGCGACGGCCGCCAGTGGCTACTAGTAATACCCTGCAGTCTGCGTTCTGACATATGCGAGTCGTTCCACTCTGATCCGCAGTGTGCACACTCTGGCGTATGGAAAACCTACCACCGCATTCGCCAACGGTACTTTTGGCGAGGGATGTACCGCTACGTGCAGAAGTTCGTTCACTCCTGCATCGATTGTCAGCGCCGCAAAACTTCAACGCACCTGTCGCCGGCAGGTCTGCAACCCCTACCTTGCCCTGACAGACCGTTTGGGCGCGTTGGCATCAATTTGTATGGGCCACTTCCTCTGACGTCCGCTGGTAACTGCTGGGCCATCGTCGCTGTAGACCACCTCACGCGATACGCTGAAACTGCCGCCCTCCCTGCTGCTACAGCGCGCGATGTAGCCTCCTTCCTGCTCCACCGATTCATGCTGCGTCACGGTCCACCCCAGGAGCTGCTCAGTGATCGAGGCCGTGTCTTCTTATCGGAAGTCATCGAAGCCATTCTCAAAGAGTGCAACGTTGTTCACCGCAAGACTACTGCTTACCACCCGCAGACGAATGGCCTCACCGAACGCTTCAACCGCATGCTCGGCGACATGCTCTCGATGTACGTCGCCACCGGCCACACAAATTGGGATGCCATTCTGCCCTTCATCATGCCTACAATACCGCCCCTCAGAGCACTGCTGGCTTCTCACCCTTTTTCTTACTGTATGGCAGGCACCCGTCGCACACAATCGACACAATCCTTCCCTACAAGCCGGATCGATCTGAATGTGCGCCTATTTCTGCCACAGCCAGACTTGCTGAGGAGTGTTGCGAGCTCTCCAAGACCTTTACTACGCATAACTAAGAGCGGCAGAAAAGCATTCGCGGGGACACCACCAGTTCTGCGCCCACGCTTCATGAACAATTCAATTGGTCTGAGGACGCGAAAACGAGCTCTCACTGCGCTGTCTCTTACAACGAGCATCTCGGGTGTGCGCGCGCCTGCTCGGTAGCCCCGCGCTTGTGGCCGCTGCAGTGACCAGATAATTTCAAAATTAACGTCTTCAGTGCCGGCGACACCTTTTTCGGTACCTGCTGGCCTTTTAATAAAAAGAAATTCAATCCTGTCTGCATTTTATACACTTTCTGGGCAAAAAGTGGGAATTGCCAATCCTTGTATAAGGGTCTCATTGGAGGGGCCGTAGCTATTAGTGCAACGACATTATGCAACATGTTTTCAATGACTGAAAGCTGATGTGGAGGATAATAAGTGGACAAAGTTTTAGAAATATAAAAAATGGGGTTTTTTTTTAATTGTCGTCAGAAGTTTCTATTGTTCGGTGTTTTCTTGAACTTAGCCCGATCATATCTCTTTACTGAAACGTTATATAAATAAAAGATTCGGCAGTTTGTTGGATAAGCATGTGAAGAACGTAATGCGGAATTTTTGACACTCTGCTACAAGGCTTTTTTGAGATAAAGACCTTCAAAGTAAAGAAAATAACGTTTCCTGGGCCAATTTTGGATTTTTATAAAAACATCTACACTACACATAAAAACTAAAAATACCTGAGAAGAAGCAAAAACATGCATATATTTAGTTAAAGAAATTTCAGCTACCTAATTTTAATATATTTTGTGCAATTCATAACGAAAGTTGGCCAAAACAGCAGAGCAGATGAGCGCTCCACCCCACCTCTTCGTCATTATTGATTTCCTGTGCTTCGAAAAAATTTTTGGCGGCAAAACGAATTGTGGATCTCTTCTTTCCACTCATCAGGCAATAATATATAAAATTTTGAAATAAGTTTAAGAGGTCGACCAGCCATCGATTGTTTGATCTTACGTAGTATCACCCTCAAGTAACTCCCGCGCCAGCGCATCCCGGCTCCTTCCAAGTAGTCACGTGTGATCGAACTGCGGTGTGCAGCAACACGAAGCACAGTGGAAGGGTAAATGAGACCCTGTTCCATTGCTAATTGATAAAGAATGCTCCCTTAAACGGTCATTTGTACAGCGCCCTGTCTGGCCTATATAGACCTTGCCACAGCTCAGGGGAATTTCATAAACAGTGCCCACGGCACAACGCAGAAAGGGCTTTGCATGCTTCTTATCGCACGCCGCCTTGGCTCCTCTCGAAGAAATGCGGGCACACAGCCTTGAAAGCTTATTCGGAGCAGAGAAGACCACCGGCACATGGTGCCGATTTGCAACCTTTTTCAGGCTGTGGGAGATTTTGTGCATGTATCGTACAACATGCGGTCTTTTTCTCTGTCCTTGCATAGGCTTTGGCCTCCTGCGTTCCCCTTTCAGCCTCTGAAGCAACGTTTCGGACCAAGAAAAAGGTTGGATGGACACTCCGCTTATGCTTGACTGGGTCAAGACTGTGTGGTGCCGACGGCCAGGTGCGCTCCTCCACCCCGCCTCCATCCTAGTTCTCGACTCATTTTGCTGTCACCTGACGCCCGAAGTGAAGAAGCTGATGCAGGAAACTCAGACGCAGCTCGCTGTTATTCCCGGAGGTATGACGTCCGTGCTGCAGCCATTAGACATCTGCCTGAACAAACCATTTAAGGATAGAATGCGGCAGCTGTACGGAGAATGGATGCGAGAAGATTGGGCTTTGACACCTACGGGTAGGATAAAGCGACCTAGCGCCGCGAAGATTGCCGAGTGGGCGTCCGCCGCTTGGTACGGCCTGCCGCACGACATGATAGTACGCGCGTTTAAAAATGCTGTATATCAAACTATATGAATGGCACGGAGGATGACCTCATCTGGGAGGAAAAAAGTGACAAAGAGGGCTCGACCACCGGCGATGAAAGCGACGAATGAACAAAACTCGCTTTATATTTAGAAACTGGAATGTCTTTGCCACTACCATGTGCAGCAAATAAAGGTACTTTTCCCCCCCCACTTTACTCGCGTTACATTCGTGTTCTTTTTTTTTTTTTTCGGCACTGAAAAGTCACCCCTCGCGTTACAATCGTGGTCGCGTTACATTCGAGTAAATGCGGTAGTCGGTGTGTCCGAAACGTTGCTTCAGAGGCTGAAAAGGGAACGCAGGAGGCCAGAGCCATTGCAAGGACAGAGAAAAAGACCATGTGTTGTGCCATACATGCACAAAATCTCCCACAACCTGAAAAAGGTTGCAAATCGGCACCATGTGCCGGTGGCCTTCTCCGCTCCGAATAAGCTTTCAAGGCTCTGTGCCCGCATTTCTTCGAGAGGTGCCAAGGCGGCGTGCGATAAGAAGCATGCAAAGCCCTTTCTGCGTTGTGCCGTGGGCACTGTTTATGAAATTCCCCTGAGCTGTGGCAAGGTCTATATAGGCCAGACAGGGTGCTGTACAAATGACCGTTTAAGGGAGCATTCTTTATCAATTAGCAATGGAACAGGGTCTCATTTACCCTTCCACTGCGCTTCGTGTGGCTGCACACCGCAGTTCGATCGTACGCGACTACTTGGAAGGAGCCGGGATGCGCTGGCGCGGGAGTTACTTGAAGCCTTTCAAATAAGGAAGAATGGTGATTCTTGCGTCAGCGTGCCGTCAGTTTTGCTGCATAGTAATGAATTCCAATTGTTGGATCTAGAAGTACTTTAGATGGTTTGCTACGAAGTGTCTGTCAGTCTTTTTGTGGTTTTTTTCCTCGACCTTCGCGCAGATTTGTGTTTCTGTTTTTGTTTTTTTCGACGTCTTTACATTAGGATACATCTGTTTGTTGCTGGTTTCCAGATATCATGATTGCGATTTTTTTTAGACCTCGTCTGTTCATGCCTGCACGTGCGGTGAAGGAAATGTTCTGCGCATGTCCGCCAAAAGCCTTTATATTGTGAACGCTTCATGAAAATAAACTTAGTTGTGAGTTGGCGTTCTTTCTGTCTCTTCTTGTTTCTTCTCAGTTGCAACCTTGCGCCACGTATTTCAAGTAACGATGCACCAACTAGCCCAACATAACGTACTGCTCACCTCTTAACTACCTTCATAACATTCCTCTGGATTCTGTTGACTCTTGCAAGTATCCTGGAGTTCACATAACGACTAATCTAAACTGGTCACCACATATTGAATACATTACAGTAGACTCGCGCTAAGACGAACTCAAAGGGACTGCAGTCATCTGTTCGTCTTATCAGGAGTGCCCCCAAAAAGAGACATGCCAAGTGCATCCAAATATGTCACTAGAAAAACACTGAATGGAGTAGACTTACAATGGGGGCAAAATGACAAGAAAAAGCATTTATTTGGCTCAGCTTGATAAAAACTATGCCTTCAAGTAGAGTATTTACTTACACGAACCTTACGAGCACCCGTTTTCGCGGGTTCAAAAATAAAAATGCTCATAAAGATACTGCTACCATATTCCACTGACAAAACTGTAGCATGCTGCTATGTTGACGGTTAGAAAAAAAAAAACAGAGGGACAAGCACAATTTTCCTTCAAGGAATGTAAAATTTATTGTACTGGCGGTTCATTTTCTTCTATGAGCCGGTTTTGCTGGCTCTAAGATCACTTCTGGATACGCCTCGGTCGCGTGCTGTTACCTTGACAAAGTCCTTACAGTATAACCTTATTACAACGGATCTGTTTACAACAGACATTCGGATATTACATACCAATTTGCGACGTTATGCTAACCTCCGTATTTGTTCCATTGATTGAGCTTCGTTTAGAACGGATTCTGGTACAATGGACATTCAGATATAACTGACTAAAAATGTCAGGCCAGCAAGGTGGTCAGGACTCCTTTAGAGCGGACTTTTCTACCACGAACATACCAAATTCAATAACTTCCAACTTCAAACATTGCTTAGCATACGTTCAGGATGGGAACAGCGCGCCGCAGATATCGACGTTCCGATTTGAGAACGAAGGCCGCTGATCTCCGGTCTGTCAATAATCAGCCATGCCTAGCTGCAGCGACAAAAAATCGGCACGCAGCGTGCTTGGCGTTGCGTTTTCGGACGCTGACGCGTGAAATTGCTAGCCACTGCCACCGCTTCTCCGAGCGGTTGCAGCGCCGCGAGCTTGGCCGGGGAGTCCGCTACCGATGCGCAAAATGCCCATCCGCGGTTCTGAGGAGTCAGCGGGCGATGTGATTCATTGCTTGCGACGAAGGACATTGCGGCTTCTTCGCTTTCGCATGTCCGCTAGCGCGATTTTCTTGCTCGCAAAGTTCGGATTTGTCTTGTACATCAGCACCGTGAGCAGAGTTAGGCCTAGCCATGACATTCAGAAGAAAGCTCGGTTGCGATGTGTGTGGCCGCGGTGCCCGATGTTTCAAAGTATGTCATGCTCGATTGCGAGTACAAAGAGTTGTCCCGCAGTGGTCTTCACCATAAGCTCCGAAGTGCTGATAAGAAGAACCTCTAACAGCGGGTCCAACGAGTCAACTCTATTACAGTCGCACGTCTGCGATGTTCTAATAATAATAGGCAGTTTTCAAGTAGCGTACGCTAAGTTAGCGTTAGCATTTGCGGCCTGCTATTTCTGTCACTTAACGGGAGCCCGCAAGCGGTTAGCATACGACGCATGCGCAGTTGCGCGAAAAGCCAACGCAAAGCTTTGCGTATGCTGTTCCAAACTCCCTAATATCTGGGGTTTAACGTCCCAAAACCACAATATGATTATGAGAGATGCCGTAGTGGAGGGCTCTGGAAATTTCGCCCACCTGGGGTTCTTTAACGTGCACCTAAATCTAAGTACACGGGCCTCAAACATTTTCGCCTCCATCAAAAATGCAGCCGCCGCAGCCGGGATTCGGTCCCGCGACCTTCGGGTCAGCAGCCGAGCGCCATAACCACTAGACCACCGTGGCGGGGCATCTGCGATGTTCGCGACGAGTGCAGCACGCTATCGTAATCTGATGATTGAGCTTCGCTTGCAGCTGCCAAACTAAAGCATTCTAAATAATCGTCGACCCGTGAACACAGTAATGCAATTTTTGACAGCCACGACGCACAAGCAGCAGATGACGATCCCAAAGCGAGCATCACGGCAGAAGCAGCCGATCAGAGGCCTTGAATTAAACTTCAAACATGTGTTTTTTGTACGCTTGTTACTCAATGGAGGAGCTAGCTGAAACGGAGAACTTGAACACGGAGAAATGCTCTTTACAACGAGACCAAAATGGTGACGCCCGGTTCGCCGTTGTTGAGCTATACATAACTTGCAAGTGACGTCAGTTCCTGTCTTCCGTCCGCCATCACCGAGCCAACGGAGCACATACGCCTCAGTGACTGCACCGTTTTTACGTTCGTACGGCGGATCGTTTGGCGTAGTGCGCGTGTTTTTATCGTTCGCCTTGCGCTTATGCTGAAGGAGAATCGTTCAGGACATTATGCAGCCAGAGAACACCTATACAACCATGATGCAGCCTGCAGCGAAGCAGTGTTGACTGGGGAACTCGGATCCTCCGTGTCTGCAGTGTCCGAGTGTGCGAAACAACTTCACACGAGCAGCGGCACGTGATTTGAAAACATAACTTGCCTGTTATGAAGTGACGCCCGCACACACGAACGTTGTTCAATGGTCCTCCCTGTTTATGCGCACATAAGCCATGTGCTCCGCTTCTCGGACAGCTCTTTCGTGCGGTCGCACCTTTGGCAAACAGTACGTCCCCGCGTCTGGTCCTTTTTTTAATCTGATTTACACTTATTTCTCGTGCGGCAGTCAAATATTGCACAAATGTTGCCGGCGCGCGATAAACCACACGATCAACACATGGTTCATGTTCCTGGAACGTTCAAACGACGAAAAAATGCGCTGGCAAGGCACGAGTACTGAAAATACCCCAAGGTAATGCTCACTGAAAGCTTCAGCGTAAAAAATGCTGCGCACATCCACCGAGGATTGAATACTAAAAGCAACCGTCGATGTCACTGAAATGCTAGACTTCACCACCAACCGTCGGTGATAAGGTGTGTTCGTTTATTCCAGGCATGTCAGGAGCGCTGTAGAGCGCCGTCACGTCGACGGAGTAAGTATTGTAGTTTACTACAATACTTACTAGAGGGAAATCTGGCGCTAGTGTCTATGGAAGCTGCAATGCATGGTGCTTCAGCCAGCATGGGAATGATGGGTAGTACACGGATTTGTCTAAACTTCATTCTTTCGGCTTCATTGGGCTCAGTGCCGCCTGTATCCACTTTTTTGCAAACCGAAGTTCAGCAAAAGTCAGCAGTTCCACTTCACCACTGTAACTTTTTAGGCTCACCAATTCAAATCTGGTCACGAAGTTCACAACAGTCTATTCTTTTATCTGAAACAAATGCCAAAACACAGCAATAAACGACGCCACAAGTCTCCGAAAACTGTGTCGAGGCCTGCAGTGCTTTAATTTAAGCCTTAAACACGCATATTTAGTATTTCGAATTCTCGATATATCGAACTAATTCGCGGTCCCCTTCGAGTTTGATATATCCGGGATCGACTGTAAATCAATAAATATCGGCAATGAATGCCCAAATGACCAGAGATTACTTTAGTGTTGTTATACTGATGCTCTTTTAGTCTCTCATTAATACATCTGTATAACATAGCAAAACTAATCTTGGGTCATGGGGTGGAGGACTTCAAGGATTTTTTTATGGCTTCCAGATTCCATCTTCCCCTGAACCTTACTTGGGTCATTTGGGCACTCACTGCTGAGAGTGTGGCTGCTAGATTAAGTGCATAACTGAAGTGTCCCCATCTCAAAAGGACATCATTCCTTGTTTTGCCGTGCTAACTTTTGCTCTCTTCGTTCAGTTGGGCGATATACAGTAATACCTTGTTAACTCGAAGTAGTAAAAAGCAGAAAAAATTTCGATAAGCAAAGTTGCGCAAATTCTATCGAGAAGTCCAGTTCTATCTAAATACATTATCACTACTGACCAGTTTCTTAACAGGAGCGCCTAACTGGCGCTTTGTAAAGGTTTTAACTCTTTCGTTACCCCGCCTATTCAAATCGATCACCGGTGATCGACGAAAAAAGCTGCCGATTTCGACGCGTTAAAAATTTTTCCCGTGCATGCTGCAGCATCTCGGGTTTAGTTCTGGGACTGCTCTTCTACAATACGTTTAAATTTTCCCGCTCTGACGACGCTGCGATTTTTGACGGAGTTTTTCGCGAACGAATGCGCATGTGTTACTGGAGAAGGGGGCGTGGCTGCCACACTCGGGGAAAAAATGCGCAGCTCACGTTTCTCCTCCGTTATTATCAACATATCGGTATCAAACGATTCCTAAGAAATCAATTATCAAATTGTGTCGTCAGTTTTGCGAGGTAATAAATTTTAGCTGTGATAATTACATGAAAATGACACCTGCTACTCACTAGCGAGCTTTGCTTCCGAGTTTGCGCAATATTATTCAAATACAGCTCGTTTCTGAAGGTCCGTCGCGTCTCTAACTTGTTGATCTGGCCTTTTTAGCCAGTTTGCAGCAGTTTTGATTTCGTTTCTCTTTATCTACGCGAGAGGGGCGCATCGGGCGTTAGCGTCGGCGCGCGCGGCAATCTCTCGGCCGCTCCCATGGCGTCGTCAACCCGCGGGGCTGCGTCGCGGGAAAAACGTTCCGCTCGAAAGCGTGCTCAACCCGCTCACGAATTTAGTGAAGCTGAGTCGAGCTGTGAGTCCGAAGACGACACCAGCTCATCTTCAAGCACTGACAGCGACGATGCTTCGAGCCAGCCCGGGCCATCCTCAGCTGTGTGCCGATAAGTTTCGTTTTCGCCCTTGAGCGGTCTCGTCCGTCGGAAGCGCTTATCTGCCGATCTCGGTGCACGACCTTTGAGATGTCCTGGTTATCTGCAGGATATGCACAGCGCTTGGACAGGATGTGCTGCCGCCGGCAGCCAGAAAGCTTCAATTTTCACCAAGAAGGCCGCCCGGCGCGCATCTCGGCCCGGCACACCGGAGCAGCGCAAAACGTTTCACGACGGCACGCGATTTTTTTTCCCTGTTTTTCACAGCAGAGGTCATCAGGACCATCTGCGAAAATACCAACAAATATGCTTGGATGCATGTCTTGGGCCTTCTGACGTATGCCGATAAAGATGCCGACGTATGCCGACGTATGCCAAAAAAAGTGCAGCACCACCCCAAAAAGATGCCGAAAAGGAAAAACTGCCGCAAGTGCTATGAGGAACGCAAAGTTGAAAAAAAAAAAAAAAACGAACGTTCTTTGTGAAACCTGTGGCGTCTACCTGTGCTTCACGAAAACCATAAACTGCTTCACCGCATGGCACGAGCGGTGAAGCAGTTTTCGGTCTGCAGTATTTTTGATCTGTGTGAAAAATGGCTTTATGCAGATTGCTTATTTTTCTTTTAGAACATTCCTAGATCATTTCTCTTCAAAATGTATATTTTGAATTTTGTTTGTTCGTAATTTTTTTGTAGATATTGTGTTTTGTTTGTACTGTTTTTCTCAAGTTCCTGCAAAAGTGGTAGATTTCAGATTTTTTATAAGTTTTTTAACATCTTTTTTGTTTTGAAACTTGTGTTATCTATAAAGAGCAATTCATTATGCACAATTTGGTGAGCTGCAATGTTACCTAGAGCATTATTTATACTA
The DNA here is from genome assembly GCF_013339695.2 of Rhipicephalus sanguineus. Taxonomy (NCBI): domain Eukaryota; kingdom Metazoa; phylum Arthropoda; class Arachnida; order Ixodida; family Ixodidae; genus Rhipicephalus; species Rhipicephalus sanguineus. The sequence goes on along the minus strand of NC_051176.1, from coordinate 321,899,324 downwards.
GCAATAAATTTCTTCCTCACACCTATAAAAAATGGCCATTTTCATGCGGTAACGAAAGAGTTAAAGAAAAATAATGACATAGCAGAGCTATAAACCAGCTGTGCTTTTCGGCAATGCCTTTTTATTTAGTGCAAAAAGACTGATTAAGGCTGGTCTGCCTCTCAGTAGCATTTGCACCTACCAAAGCTTTCTTGAGTTGCTTAACACATTGCATGTGGCGATTGTCCGCGCCACTGCACTCAACTTTATTTCACATCAAGCAAAGCATGTTTCTTGTTTCAGCTGATGTCGTCACCCCTTGAGTAGGTGTGTTGACACTGCCGCGATCACCGTCCGTGACGCCACGTTGTTTCACTTAAGAAAATGTTCAAACCAGCCGATGTTGCTGGCGAGATCAGTGTAGCCCACCGCTAAGTCCAGAGGATCGGCCTTCTCTGTCAATGTTGTGACTGGAAGTGGGCTCCTCTCGCACGATGCAACCACACAATCGGAACCGTTTTGACATCCGGAAACTTCGAGCCTCGAATCCGCTTCATTGATTGGGGCTACCTTTCTTTGCAGCATCAGTGACTTGCTTTGCTTTGGCCGCATTATCCTCACCACATCGCATGGCTGACGCAAAAGTCCACGCAACGTGCCTTGCGTAAATAAAATGCTGGAATCACATCTCTGACGGTAAACAAAACGACGTATACGAACCGTGCTATTTTCCGTCTATGGCTTCACATGACGTGATACAGGGTTGCTTGACAAAGTTGTTATGCCGCTAGGTTCTGATTTCACTTTCAGGAACAGTGTCGACTTCGTCGTAAGCGCGGCAGCCTCGCGCATACCTTGTGAAACGTATGCCATTTTGCTGCTAGTATTTTGTGAAACGGTTCGCAGCGAAGTTTTTATTCCACTCTCAGTCAAGATTCCGAGATGACCGAAAGTGGGCACGAAAATACTTCAGGATGAAGGGCAATAAATACATTGCACCTATGGGACATCGTTCGGTACCGCGGAAAAAAAGATATGTGAGTTTGAGTTAAAGGGACACTAAAGGCAAATAACAATTTATGTTAGAGTGAAAGCCCAATGTATGACAACTTCTAAAACGGCAATATTATCAACAGCAGTGCCCTACTTACCAAGAAATTAAGCTAAATGTATCACATGACGAGCGCCACGAGTGGGACATTTTCGAAGTGATCCCGATGACGTAGGGAAGTCGGCCTACAATAAATCACTAGTAATCAAACTAGCAGCAGTAAAAAAAGAACATTCCGAGCATCAAAAGACGTAATAAAATGCTGTTTGTTCGTTTCCGCTTGATTCGTGGAAAACAAAACCTCCGTGGCGTAGCCATGGGGAACGGCGCGCGTGGTTCAAAGGTTCCGTTTTCGCCGAGCTGTGCCTCGCCCGTCTCAGTGGTAGTTTCGGGATCGCGTACTGCCGTGCGTGTTTTGCGCGCTCGTGAAGGTCGCTATGACAGAAAGTTCGACAAAATGCCGCATGCGTGTGATATCGCCGGATGCCCGAATGGTGCACAACGCCAGTGCTGCAGCAAGGAAACCGGTGTGTCTTTTCACTGGGTGCCGCGCAATGAACCCTTACGCTCGAAGTGGCTTAGTGTCATGCCATTGCGCCAGTGTGCTAAACAGTCAAAACCTCTGCGTGTGTGCTCGCTGCACTTTCGTACTGAGGATTACGAGACCAACCGCAACTTGGTGACGGCTTTGAATGTGCCCATCCGAGCAAGTCTTTGCCGCAGCGCCGTTGTTGCTACTGTGGGTCCCACTACTTCCGCTCGGCTGCTACTAGTGTCGGCGGCCGCGCAGTAAAAGCGGGCAACGTTGGGCATGGCAGCAGTGACGTATGAGAGTCGTATTTTCAGGCGGGAGATTTGAAGCGCGCTAACGCGATGCGGACCACTAAAAACGTGATTTTATTTCAAAATAAGCACTTCCTTGGCACAAAAGCAGCGCTACGAGGTTTCTGGACCGCTATTTCAACAATCAACGTCGACTTAATATTTGCCTTTAGTGTCCCTTTAACGAGGTACAGTCGAACTCGCTTATAACGAACTCGAAAGTGTCGCGAAAAGTGGTCGCTATATCAGTAGTTCGTTGTATATGGACTCACCTTTAAAAACGTGCACTCAGTGGCCAAGCCGTTTTTTCTGTGCACTTTTATTAAAGTGCTAACAATTCTTCCGGTGACAAGCTAAGCCTTTTCGTGTCATGAAGCGACACCCAATACGTGCTCACGAGTGAATTACCCGCCTTTGCAATGAATTGACACCGTTTCACCGAAACGCGGTACTGCCACGTGGAGCCGATCATCCCTGGCTAGTTGCGTGCAGCGCGTCGCCTACTCGGCTCGCAGAGTCACTGCCGGGCCACTTGCTGTATGCTGTATGCGCAAGTTTGTACGTTCTTCGTGCCTTACTCCGGACTGTGCACGGGTGCGGCGAGTAGCCTGTTCGTTCAACGCAGCGAAAACAAGCATTTTGCAACGTGCACCCTACGTCTCCGCAATGCTCTCGCAGCCCTGCACGACGAATGTGCGGCGCACTTGAGTTGTCACCTAATCAAACACACAGCATACGCTCGCTGTCAGTGCATCAATGTTTTTCGGTGCCCGCGCCGCGCAACAACAGCGAGCTACTTTCATTTCTACAAAGCGACGTGCACTTTAAAGCGGTCTCGCATGACGCGGCGGCAAACTTGCGAACGGCAGCATGGCACGCTCGTACAGCCGTCAATCCACACAGTGTACTATGGCATACGCCACACACGCAGCCGAGCAGATATCTACAGATGACTGTGATACAGTGCAGACCACTTATAACGTAACCGCATATAGTGCAGGACCGGTTATAATGCGGTCTTTTTCGACTCCCGTTTACCCTCCCATAGAACCGCATGTATACGCATACCGCTTATTGTGCAGTCCCCCAAGATGAAATACCGTTTATAATGCGGTAGCGAGTGCGGTTCTCAAAGGAGGTACGCCGCTGGGGAGGGAGCGACGAGGTCGTTACGAAGGGCGAGGGCACGCACAGTAAACGAACGAGAAGCGGAGGGAGGAAAAAGACCGCGGCAGCGCTGTGCGGGCTCGCCGAGTAGGGAAGGATGGTGGTTGCCTAGGCGACGGAGTAGCCTTTGCACCGGCGGCGGCAAGGCTCCGCGGCCGCTTGCCGGCAGTGCGTTCCGCGTGGAACGTACGATCGCGGCCTCATCAAGTGCGCTTTAAAGTAAGTTTCCTGTCGGGAAAAGCGCCGTCGTTATCACACTTGCTACAGATATCGCGTTTGCGACCTTGTCCGCAAACTGAAAAGTTTTGCGGCTTCATGACGCGAGCTTTCGCCTTTTCTGCCAGTGCGCGGACTTAAACGAGCTTGGCGGGCTTTTGTCGCCGTTGATCTCCCGGCCGCGAACACAAACTTCGTATCACGCGCGCTGTTCTTGGGTTAGTGCTTGAGTGCGATATTTTCGACGTCCGATCTTCATGTTGTCTTGGACAAACTTCCCGCGACAACATGCTGAACCGCAGGCTAGACCTAATCAGCGTTGGTTGCTTTTCGGTAGCGGTTGCGGGCGATAAAAGTTGCGGTTCGGTGCGGAATCAACGAAACTTTTTGCGATGGCTGTACTTGAAGGGAAGGGAATCATATCGTTAATGAAAACGAGGGCATGGTCGGCACATGCAACTCTCGAATGGTGGTTCCGGATTCGATTGCAATGTCTTGGACATCGCGTGCGCGCCCGTGAAATCGAACGACCGGTACCGCTCAGCACGTGAAATTTCGGTCGCGATTCGACATGGTTTCTGTGTAATGCGCATACCTCGAGGTGGCCTCAAACGTAGCCGGCGAATTTCCGCGATGGCACTTTGTTTTGTTTGCTTTTTCCCCCGTGTTCATTTCGTTGGCAATGCGGGTCTTTGGCGGTTAATTTTTTAACATTCGGAGATTTAAGTGGTTGTAAGCGCCCCAAATCGCATATGTCGATTATTGGACACGCGAGGCTACATGCTCAACACGTTTTGCGCAAGTGCAGCCTTTGGAGAAGGTTGTTTTGGTTATAGTGCGGTACCGCTTATAGTGCGGATATTCGCGACTCCGGCGACTTACGTTATAAGCGGTCTATACTGTATAAGGTTGTCCGCTATAAGTCATAACTGCACGTTCATCGACGGCCACCACCTCGCCTTCGCTCTTTTCTGATGCTTATCCGCGAAGGCATCACCGCAATCGCGTGGAAGTCGTTATCACCGATCAACTGGTCTCTGGCGTTACCGAAAAGATGGACGACCTTTTGCGGCACTTTGTGCATGGACGAGTTTAGGGACACAGTGAACCTTTATGCGATGGAAAGTTATCGCGGTTATCACTTCTTGCATTTATGCCTTCTTGCGTCCCAAGGCATTGTTTGGTTCATCGTAGGCGGTCGTAGCTGCAGAGAACGGCGTCAGGAAAGGCTACCGTGCGAAAGCCGACCGCAAGGCTTCGTGCTGCCTCGTTTTTTTTTTCCTCACTGCCATTCTGCAACTGAAGAAAAAGGCTGGAAAGTGAGTGACCTCGCTGCTCGCAGCCTCCGAAATCTGCGTGCGGTGCTTGCCGATCAGGGATCCCCTTTCACACTTTACAAGGCCTGTTTTAACTTTTTTTCGTTTCGTATGCGACATATTTTTACCACGACCGTGTCTGAAGTGTTTGTTGCAAAAGTAGGAGGCTTTGAAAAATGTTCGCTACGAGTGGACGCAGCTTCAATGGTTAGCATTGGAAAATCGTAAGTGCACCCAAATATGGTCATTATAACCGATAGATCGTTATACGTCGTTATAAGTGGGTTCGACTGTATTACTGTACACCACTGCATATTCCTGTCTTTCCCTCATTGGGCCCTTCGACAGCCAGGCCCTGGTCTTCAGCCAGTCAAGGTCTCATTGCTGCCTCCGAGGGCGACCAGTGGCCCTGAGCCTACTTGGCTTGGTTAGTGGTGTGACGGTTTTGTTGGCTGCCTTTCTCCGCCCTGACAAGCCTGGAGGCGAGCACGGCTTTGGGGTGCGGTGTCTCCAGCTCCCGGACAATATCAGAGTTCTTGCCGGTAGACTGCTGCATCCAACACGAGCTGGACGCCCATACGCAGCACCCAGACAATGTTCGGGCCATGCATCTCGCTACACTGACCCCCGAGGCCGTCTCACACATTTTCGCGACCCTTGGCCTTTTTGGCCTCCCTCGAGGAGCTTGCAGGCTTCGCTAAGCAAATTGCGGAGACGCTTTGACGACACCCAGCACGTGTGTCGTGGAAGCTTCTTGTGTACGTGTCTTTAAAAGCTGGGTTCGTCGATTTTTCAAGCTCTTTTGGGGGCGGCCCTCGAGCCAGCCTGCGCCTGGAGGGAGACTTTCCCCGACCACAAACTTCTATGGCAAGAGTTCGCTTAGCCCCAATGGCGGGAGCCCTGTACTTGCAGGGTTACCACAGAAGACGATTCCTCGCCTACACTCTCGGGCCACTTATGCCGCCCGAGTTTCCAACCTGGAAAACAGCTACGGCCCACGGTGGGCTCCTCCACACCACCCAAGGCCGAAACTACCGGGAGTGAGAAAACAGTTTTTTTGCCTTTTTGCCGTACAGTAGATGCGATGGCTATGCGAGCCCTTGTCCCGTTTCTATCATCCGGGTACACGTTTTATGCATGGAAATATCCACGCTGGTGGCAGAGCCTCTCTCATCGCAGGAGCATCATGGCTATGTGCAAGCTCCCCCTTGCCGCGACACCCTGGTGATGATCAGCACTGGCCCTGCGGGTTTTCTGATGTGCTTCGTGCTATTCTTGTTGCTGCCTCCATGCTCTGTCCGAGGGCTCTGACCCAACCCTTGAGCCCACAATATTTATAGGATAGAGTGAAAATAAAAGTTGAAAGTAGCGCTGTTCTTTCTACGTCCCTGTGAAGTACTCATGGATTGTAAGCAACGTGTTTTAGCAAAGGTTCACTGCAATGAGTTTCAACTAGCGTAATGCCGGCTGCACACCCTTAACCCTTTCACTGCCAATCCAGAGTATACTCATTTGGCCTCTTTTAACCCACTCCTTGCCACTTGCAAGAAAGCTCTCGTAAAAAGAGAAGCCACTGTTTGTGGAGAGCACATTTAAACAAATACAGTAATCCCTCGTTATAACGAAGTCAGCAGGACGGCGAAAAAATTCGTTAAGCGGTATTTCGATATAAGTGACCACTCGAGAATAACTAAAGCAGTCTAGCTTTAATGGTGCTACGACTGCGATCAAGTCAGGACACAATGCATTCAGTGAAGCAAAACTTTATGGTACCTCTGTGGACTGTTCTGGGCCTGCTTGAGACGTTAACAGCATTAATTTGACACTCTATGCGCAAAGGGGTCACCGCCGCTCACCACTTCGCTCTAAGCGAGTCAAGCTTCAAGTAATGCGCCTTAATATGCATGCGTTTGGTTCGGGACCGGGAGAAATTTCTAATAAAGCAATATTTTGAGTAAAGCGATTTCGTTGTAACGAGGAATTACTGTATAACTTGTAGTGAAATTTTAACAACTGAGGGAGCGCATGCTTGCACATCAGCGTCAGCTCGCGTCTCTTTGCCAGCGCCTCAGCAGCGCCGACACGGCGAGTCAGCTTGCCACATGCACGTGCTATTTCACCGAAGAAATTGAAAAGCTCTTGACTAATTCGGACTCAGAATAAAATGGATAATTAGTGTCTCAGCAGTGATGGAAGCGACATTTTGCTTTTTGGAGCACACTCTGGAGCAGAAAAAATGCTAGTTTGGAGCAGCTATTGGCATTTTCGGAGCAGATGGCAAAATATTCCGAATGACACCTGCAGTTTAAAGCACTATTTAAGCATCTCATAAGTATTAATACTTATTTTTAAACATATTACACATACAATTATCACTGCAAATTACAACAAACAAATAATTAAGCAGATGGGTGGTCACTCAACACTAAGATGAGCTATATACTTAAATTTTTGGGTACTTGTGGCAGAAATGATATAAAACCGATAAAGCTAAGTCCCAAATCATAAAGGAAACCACTATCACGTACAGCAGCTTATAATCAGTAACAGAGCAAAGCAATCTGTTATTTTCATAGTTCACCAGGATAGCCTGCATTAAAAAAAAACAACAACAAGAAACTAAGTGTCGATAGGCTGAAAAAACAGCCTTGCCATTTCTTGTGGCAAAAATGAGGCCGGAATGTGATCAGTCACACATCACAGTTGCCCCACCAGCCCCCAGTCAGTAAGATATCGAACTAATCTCAAACATATTTTACCAAAATAGTATGCCTGTCAGGATACAGCTAAATCAAACATAAGTACTATATCAACAATGCCACTACTTGTGGCATTGTCGATGTGCTAGTATGGAGCTAGTATAGAAACTCCATACTAGCATACTATACATACTATACTCGCGAACTTTTCTTGGCAATGAAGGAAAGGCTACGGGGGCGGAGCTACTGCACATTACTGCTCCGCGAAGTAGTCCGGTTTGGCGCGCGTTTCGAATTTAGTTTCAGTTTGTGGACCTTCCGTATGCCTTGTGACGGCTGTTAGATTATTCGAGCGGCCATGGTTGAGTAATAACATTGCACACTATTTGCTTCGTCTGCTCAGAACGCCATTTGTGAGTGAAATTCGTCACAAGTTCCTTCAGCGAGTCATGGGAAAAGCTGGAGGGTGACGAGCGCTCACCTGAAGATGAAGACACTATTTTGACTGTGAGGTGCACATAAAAGTTGCGACGTTTTCACACATGCAAAAACCTGAAATGACACTGCATATAGTAAAACAAATATAAATTTTATATCTCCTTGGTGCGTACTGCGTAGTGATGCAGAACTATCGGTAAATTGACTATCGATAGTATCGATAGTTTTTTGAAACTATCGATAGTGCAATCGGTAGTACCATCGTTAATATTACTATAGCGATATTACTGCCACGCGTGTTTATTGCCTTGTTTTGACGTATTTGGGTTTCACCCACAAAGACTGTTAGTAACGTTTGACGCAGACCGCTCCGTAATGTTTGAGAAGCTTCACAATTGCTTGAGATCATTCTGTTAAGATTACGCGCCGGTCGCGAATAGTCAAGTTTATTTGAGAGTTTACGCGAGCACCAGCAATAAAGCTGGAAGGTTTGATGACTGATGTATAAAGGACGACGCGTTCCACCGATGATCAGATTACTCAACGGCTGACGACTGCTCCCGCTGCTATCAGTGCGCAGCATGTATCGCTTGTACTTTGAGTTTTGATTTTCTGGGCGCAAGTTCGCCCAAATAAAGAGCTCCGTATTTCCCAGTCTTGCTGCAGTATTCTTCACCGTCACAACCACTTCACAATACTATCGATAGTGGTGTGAATAATGATGATGTTGCTGGCCGACCATATTGCCAAAATATTTGCGATAGCCTACTACCAGCCACGCTTAATATATGAGCAATTTTTGGCAGAGAAACTAATACAGTGAAAGCTCGTTAATTCAGACCTCATTAATTCGAAATTTTGGATAATTCGAAATGGTTGCCGCAGTCCGGTCCGCAGTGCATAGGAGACCATGTGTAAAACGATTCGTTAATTCGAACAGAAATTGCCGCCTCTACGGATAATTCGAAGCGCGCGCCGCCGAGCGTCATCATCGTCAAACACTAGTGGAAGCTTTTACGGCCGAACGATAGGTGGCACGACCGGTTTTTTCGAGCTTCAAGTGGCCTCCGAGCAAAGGGCGAGCAAAGTATGGCCTCCGAAATCCAGAGAGCAATTTTTTTTTTCCGTAGCCCTCCCGTTATCTCAGCGCCTGGCGCCACTTGTATACGCGGGACCCGCGGGACGCTGAGGAGTCGGCGGAGTAGTCCTAGCAGTCCTAGGCCGCACCCGGCAGCGTCACTTTGTTCCTCGAGCACGTTGTTCGTTCACGCCGTCAAGCCGTCTTATTCCGCATCGAAGTTGCAAGATGCCGCGGGGAAACTACTGCGCGAAGACTGTCAAGGAGAAGGTGGAGATTTTGCGAGAGGTTGACCAAAGGAACTCGAGCAAATACGAAATTGCGAGGAAGCACGGCATACCTCCGAGCACGTTGTCAACCTACATACGCAACAGGACGGCCATTGAAAACGCCTATGAAGCCGAGGATTTTGGCGCCAGTCGAAAAAGGCTAAGGACAGCGAAGTTCCCGGAACTGGAGTCAGCTTTGATTATCTGGGTTAAAGAAATGAGAGCCCAGAGTATCGCATTGAGCGGCCCTATCATCATGGCCAAGGCAGCCGATTTCGCCCTGCGCTTGGACATTGAAGACTTTGTCGCCTCCGAGGGATGGTTTCATCGTTTCAGGGAGCGGCACAATCTCGTATTCCGCACGTTATCCGGCGAGGCAAAGGAAGTGGACGCCGAAACATGCGCTACTTGGAGAAGCGACACCCTGCAGCAGTACTTGGAGAGCTACTCACCACAGGATGTGTTTAACGCTGACGAGACAGCGTTATTTTTCAAGTTGCAGCCAGACAAGACGATCACCTACAAGGGAGACAGCTGTGCCGGCGGCAAGCGCAGCAAAGAGCGTGTCACTGTTCTGGTCGCCGCAAATATGACCGGTACGGAAAAGGTCCCCCTTTTTGTGATTGGCAAAGCACTCAAGCCACGGTGCTTCAAAAACATTCGGTCACTGCCGACGGAGTACGCCGCAAACAAGAAAGCCTGGATGACAGGTGACCTATTCAGGAAGTGGCTACTGAAATTCGACAGGCGAATGGAACTGGGCGGCAGACGCGTTCTTCTTGTCGTCGACAACTGTTCGGCGCACAAAGTCGACGTTGAGCTGAGAGCAACAAAGTTAGTGTTCCTTCCAGCAAATACGACTGCGGCCCTACAGCCAATGGACCAGGGTGTGATAAGGAACATCAAGTGCTTTTATAGGCGTCACATGCTGGAGAGAATGATTTTGTGCGCGGGCGACAGGAAGGACTTCGGCATTACGCTGCTCACTGCCATGCACATGTTGGTGCGTGCATGGGAACAGGTGACCGCGACCACAATCGCAAACTGTTTCCGCCACAGTGGATTTGCAGCTGGAAGTGCGCAGGATAGTTGTGACGTCGACGTGGACGGGGCTGAGGAGCTCATGCCAGTGGCATTGCGCGACACTCTTCGGGGCGTACGTTTTGCCAATTATGTTGAAGTTGACACCGGTGCATCGGTGTGTGGTGCCCTGACTGATGAGGACATTATCGTTCAAGTAGCCGGTGCACAGCCTGTTGCTGAAGAGCCAGAAGGTGAGGAAGACGAAGATGACGAAGCGCCTGTGCGCCCGTCAGCTTCTGCGGTGATGGAGGCACTTAATGTGGCAGCTTTGAAGAGGGTGAAGAGGATTCCCTGCGCCGCGTCCGCGCACTGGAACAGAGAGCCGCAGCTGTGGCATTCAGAGAAAAGAAGCAGATGGTCATCACCGACTTTTTTGGCCAATAAATATTTTTCGTGCCCCCACCCCCGAAATCCACCCATTTTTGCTCACTTTCATTATTTCGAATTTTGTTTAATTCGAAATTGCTCAGCGTTCCCGTGGAATTCGAATTAACGAGCTTTTACTGTAACAGAAATTTCGGCAGTGAAAATGGTGGAATATATCAAGCAATAAATTCGTATCCAAAAGCAACCAGTTACACCTTACAATTAATTTCTTGCTATTTTGAAATCATAAAATGCAATAGAAGCCGCGCAGTCCCACCGTGTATAAAGTCTTCCGCTACAGCTGAACTTTATGATCATGTGTCAGCAAAGCACTCGGGCGAAGAACACAATCATGCCAACTTTCTTGCCCTTCAGCCGGCTCCACTATGTACCACGTGCGCGGAGAACCAAGTTCATTCTGCAGTGAGTCGGCGATATTGATTTTATACTATCGATAGTACCATCGAATTTTTTATTATCGATAGTATTTTTCACCATCGATAGTTCGGTAGTGACTCAGCTATCGATAGTATCGATAGTACCGCGCCTCTTTTTAAACAGTGTTCCATAGAAAACAGAGCAATGTGGTTGTTTTCAATTCTCATGCAGAAAACACGGACGCAATTGTGGGACTATATTCTTCAGTGGTAGCACACGCGTAGTTTGGCTCTGCAGCCTTCTCTTCATTGCCAAGAAAAGTTGTCCGCGAGTATATAATGATAGTAGACAGCTTGTTTTTGTTTTGTTTAGGCTCGCTGGATGATCATGTGCTTAAGTTCATTGTTTTCAGTTTACCAGCACCATTTCGGAGCAGGTCCGGAGTAGTTACTAACAAAAATTACAGTTTAGAGCAGCATGGAGCAGCATTTCTCTTTTGGAGCAGTTTGGAGCAGCACTTCCATCACTGGTCTCAGCGATTCTGAATTAATGGGTAATTATTTATAAAAAAGTTAATTATTTTGTTCGATAATTAATTGCTATACTCGGCGACAACTTATCTTGACAGTGGAGCGAAGGCTACGGAGGCGGGGCTTCCGCACATTCGTGTTGCTCCGCAAGTAGTGCGGCAGCTTGCGGCTGATTTCGGTTTTGCTCGCTCTCAGTTTAGAAAAACATATACACGAAAAATGCGAACAGGGTGACATTTAGATTGTTCACTGTACATTTTCGTGTCGTAATACGAGTATATTTTTCTTGGAGAGCTAAAGAGCATATTTGCGGCCGCACACTGGCCCACTACTATACCACTACGTCACAGACGCCATGTTTACTTGGAAAACGGGCGTGCTGAAAAGGTGGTGCTGTCTAAGAAATGGAAAGAAAAGGAACGAATTCTTGCAAAGTGAAGAATAACTGTATTTCACCTACGACTTCCCGCAACTGTTTGAGTCTCATAATAAATAAAGCAGCATTTATTTCAGCAAGGCAAATCACGTAATTATCAGTAAACTAAAGTACTATTTTCTGGTGCGGTAGCAGGCATGCGCTTTGGTTCTGTAGCTTCCACAGTGCTGTCAAGAAAAGTTGTCGCCGAGTATAGTAATGAGTGCTACTTTTATTTTGATGAGATAATCCCCTATAAAAATGTTTACACGTCCTTAACAGCATCCTACTGCATTGCTAACAGAAAATTTCTGCATAGAAGAAAAAAACCCAGCATGTAATGTACAGCAAAAAACCTGGCAGTGAAAGGGTTAATATCTCGGAACTGACCTGGGCAAAGAGGGGCCCCAGGGCTGGGCTGTGCTCCAATGGCTTGGCCGGGGTACGCAGCAGCTGGCGCAGTGAGTCGGGGGCGCTGCTGCTGGTGGCCGCTGTGCCACTGCGTCGCTCCAGGGCAAGCTTGTAAACCTTGTTGCGTAGAGTGGAGCGGGGAATGCCATAGATTACGGCAGCGCGGCGTGTGCCCAGTTTGCCACTCTGGATATCACGCAGGGCTGCCTGAAGTTCAGCCTCTGTGTACGACCGCTTGCCCCCCTCGGGCCGAGCAGAACGTCTGCACAGAACAAAACTGTGTTACATTGGGTGAAAAAACACAGTGTCTGTTAACATATTCCACACAAATGAAGTGCACCCTGCATAAAATAAGTCAGCTAGCTGAATTAAGCACTTTTCGGAATTAAACAAACCATGATATTGAGGGTCAAGTGTTGTGAAGGGCCAAAGTGGCCCTTCGAGCTATGTCCAGCCAACGTTACATTCTGTTGAAACATTTAAAAAACTGCCTCTTGTTTAATGTCCTGTGATGGTGTGAAATGATTGACAGTGTTGAAATTAGGCAGAAAGCTTCTCTAGCAGCCGAGTAGCCAAATGTCAGATCGCACGAGAACTCTCGTGCCATCTCTCGTACAACTGTGCTCCCCTGCAGGGGCACAGGCCATTGGGGGGTGGGGAAAACATCAGACCCATTTTTGTTTACAGTACCAGTTCCACAGTCTTGAAGTTTAAGAAATCATTCAGCGTTTCGACAACTGGACTTCCTTCGTCAGTTGCTGCCTGACAAAAACAATTCCATTGGTCGAAATGTTTGCTCCAGTGACATTCCCTCGTCAATGATTTCTTCACTTCAGTGATGCTATTGAGGACTTCTGATTTGGAGCAATTTTTGTACCAGCCAATTTTTTATTTTGGAGCACTTTGGAGCAGATAATTTTGCATCTGGGAGCACTCTGGAGCTGCTCATTTCACATCCTGGAGTACACTAGAGAAGCAAGTTGCATTTACACAGGGTGCCTACCGAGTTGACGTTTCTAAATTCCCTGAGTTTTCCAGGTTTTCCCCGAGTGCTTTTTCTAAAATTCAGTGATGCTACCGAGGACTTCTGATTTGGAGCAATTTTTGGAGCAGCAAGATTTCCGTTTTGGAGCACTTTGGAGCAGCAAAATTTTTATCTTGGAGCACTTTGGAGCAGATAATTTTGTATCTGGGAGCACTTTGGAGCAGCGAATTTTACATCCTGGAGTGCAATAAAGAAGCATATTGCATTAACATTCAGGCACCTGAGTATTATTATGGGGCTCTTATGAAGCCTAGAAATATTTCGATTCATTGCAAATCTCATGGAAAAAATCATCTCAGGAGCATAGGCGTGCGCACAGGGGGGGCAGGTGGGGGGCGGCCGCCCCCCCCCCCTAATTACCTAAGAGGGGGGGCGCAAAATCTGCCCCGTACATTGACCCTCGCAATAGCAATTATATGGACACTCTCGGTTGATTTTTGCCGTTGCCTTTGCCGTAATTTTCCGTATAAAGTCCAAATTAATAACATCACCACGCGCATTCTAGCCGCGGGTAAAAGGTCGCGAGCGCTGGCGACGAACGCGGCTGAAGCGGAGATTAAACTAGCCGGCCGTCTGTCTCCGCCGCACGGACAGCGCATGAGATAACATCTTCCCGCGTGCGGGCCTGCCGTCGATTGCTTATCAAACCGAGAGGAAACGCCCCGCCCGTCTTTCGTAAGGAGCATGAAGGTACGCCAGGGGAGCTGAAGGGACGGGGGGGGACCGCATCGTTCGAAGGGCGCAGTCGCTTGCGCGCGCGCTATCTCGAGGCATCAGGAGACGGCTCGTAAACTTGCTGTGCTCTCAATGCTTACTTCGCGTTTACAGAACTCAGAGCAAGAAAACGCTTCGGTTCCTGGAGGGGCCATATTCCCTTAAACCAGCGTTTTGTTGAGTTACGCGAGATCGGATCCAAAAGAGTTAGCTGCTAGTCTTACTTCGTTTCACAATACAATTTTTTGGTATCACATTCATTGCTTCGCTCTCAAGCGAAACTGAGTTTTTTTAACCGTTAGCTATTGACCGCCGAAAGCGAGGGGCGGACGTGTAACATGGCGTAGCCGCTTCACTGTGGGCCGTCAGCGACGGGCCCGCTACTGACAGCTGCACATTTGCGGCTGCTCCGACCAGGAGATATGATTTTACTAATGAGATGACATTTTTAAAAAAGCAAGCAAAAAATTCGAATTGGAACCCTAGCACGTGAGCTCGAAAGGGCAGGGCCTTTTAGGGGGTATTTACCGCAGAGTGATTACAAACTCGGACGTGCTGGCGGAAGGAATTACGAAAAAGCTGTTCTGGATGAAGATCTATGGATAAAGTATATCTGAGGAAAAGTGTCAACGCGTTTCCACCGTTCGCGTGCTCTTCCATAAACGCGAAGCAAGGAAAATTCGATATTGTCCCATATATCTACTGCGAGCGATCCCAGATCTCATTCCGCGATGTCCGCAAACAGAAGTGACACATTTTAGCGGCACTCATGTAGTTATTACTGAACACTGCTTTCCTTACGTGCCGTGCGACGCTTGAAACGAGCTATCAGCAGCGTTTCTAGAACAGACGACGTCCGTCGATGAATCGCCGTCGCACTTTCTCGCTACCGATAGGCCTAGACGTCACGAGCCTCTGCGGAGAGCGCGTTTTGCTGTCGAGCCGACTTGCAGAACAGAAGCTGCGTCGGCACCGTGCATGGCATCGTGGCTTACTCGGAACGCACGCGCGAGCGCTATTTATTCAGCGGAATAATTCTTGATCCATGAATGCGACTTTATTGGCAGCCCCAAGATTGAGCTGCACATGTTCTGACGCGCCGGCGGTGCGATTGCCGGTGATAGACACCCCTACACCCGAGACTTTGGCGCAGTTTGGCGCAAATTTCGTCGATATTATCAGGAAGGCGCAGCAAATACAATTTGGCGCACTTTGGCGCAGTTGGCGCAGGAGTGGAATCACTGAAAATTCCCTGAGTGAAACAGAACTTTGTTTTATGTCAAGATGGGTAGAGACCATGGCGCTCGATGACATCACTCTCCAGTACGCACGTTTAAAAATAAAGATGACTTAATCCCATTTGAATAGTACGAAAAACAGTTAAACCTCAATATAGCAAAGTTTGTAAAAGCGGCAACTTACTTCGTTATATCGAAACTTCGTTAAACTTAAATTCGACCTTTCATGCAAGGCATAGTTACCGAAGGATTAATATTAAACTGAAAATGCCGCAATAATGCTCGACTGATATGGCAACATGAAAAAAATATTTTTATTTTTTGTGTGGAAAAAAAAAAATTTTGTTGAGCCTAAGCTGCAGCAATCACAGTTAGATGCCTTGCCAGAGTGTCATGTGTCCAGACGAAACAAATGCGGGTTTAACACACTGTGGAATTGAGCTTATTCTGCTGCTGTGGGTTGTTGTCAAATCCTCACGCGTTGCCCACAGCAGTGCGATGCCTCTGCTATCATGTTGTCCAGCCGAACCATTTGCTCTCCACGAACGCGCAACATCGGAAACCGTCGCACGTTAGAAAAAAAGTCACAGTTTTACCGCGAGAGCGAAATAGTGAATCTGATAGCAACAAAGAGGAAGTTCACACAAATATCGGCTAGCAGCTCACTCCTTCAGGAAACGCAGCCGCTGCACTAAGAGAAGTGCCCTATCTATGGCTAAGGGGCTGATCCAGGTGCCTACTTTGGGGTGGGAGGGGGGGGGGCTACAAAGGCTGAAGCCCCCACATCAGCAGTGCATTTTGGTGGGTCACGCATATTTACAACAGCCCAGAGGGAATTATGGCGGCACCTAAGAAGCGTTTGTTGGAAATGTGCCTAGGGAAGCAGGAAAGGGTAGAGCGATGAGGAGAGAGGTAGAGAGCAGAGAAAAGATTCTCTTTACCCCTTTTTGGTAGTGGTAGGCAAAGCAACCTGACAAATGGGGCAAACTCAACAGGCAGCCTGACAAAGGAGATGGACGACAGGCACTGAAAGGAGGGGGCGGGGGCTGGCTTTGGGGGGGGGGGCAATCACGCCCCCCCCTCCCCTTTGGATCTGCCACTTCTATGGCTTCAACTGAGGTTTTTCAATCAGAGCACAACACCTACAAAGGTATGAGGCGTCTGCTGATCCCCTCTAAAGATACCGCGGCACACGCGACCACACCCGCGGTACAAAGTACGCACTTCCTGTCGGACTCACGCAGCCCCCCCCCCCCTTCCGCCCTCCCCAACCCTCCGGCTCCTATCTTCATGTGCCCATCGCGTGAAGGAGAAGGTCGGCTCGCTGCATATCTGCTTAAAGGGACACTAAAGGCAAATATTAAGTCGACGTTGATTGTTGAAATAGCGGTCCAGAAACCTCGTAGTGCTACTTTTATGCGAAGGAAGTGCTTATTTTGAAATAAAATCACGTTTTAGTGGTCCGCATCGCGTTAGCGCACTTTAAATCACCCGCCTGAAATCCGACTTTCATACGTCACTGCTGCCGTGTCCAACGTTGCCCGCCTTTACTGCGCGTCCACCGACACTAATAGCAGGCTGCAGCAGAGCGAAAGTAGCGGGACCCACAGCAGCAACAACGGCCATCGAAGCTTGCCGCAATGGATGTGGACGGAGAACTTGACAACGAGACATTGGCTCGCTACGCTGGCTCCAATTCAGCGACTTGAGCCCCGATGAACGCGGTATGCTGCTGAGGGCTCGTAGTACCGGCGTCGTTTCGTACTACGATAGCAGCCTCGGCAGCGACTCTCCCGAGCCCGAGCCCGAAAGCAGCGAGTAAATCAGCAGTGCGGTGTCGGGCGACGAAGCTGTGGTGGACCTGCGACTTTCACGAGTGTGCAAAACACACGCGGCTGTACGCGATCCCGAAACTACCACTGAGAGGCGACCGCGTGAACGAAGCAGGGCGCCGGGCGAAGCGCAGTTCGGCGAAAACGGAACTTTTGAACCACGCGCGCCGTTCCCCATGGCAACGCCACAGAGGTTCTTTTTTCTATGAATCAAACGGAAACGAACAAAGAGCATTTTATTACGTCTTTTGATGCACGGAAGGTTCTTTTTTTATTGCTGCTAGTTTGATTACTAGGGATTTATTGTAGGCAGACTTTCATACGTCATCGGGATCACTTCGAAAAGTCCCACTCGTGGCGCTCATCATGTGATACATTTAGCTTAATATCTCGGTAAGTAGGGCTCTGCTGTTGATAATATTGCCGTTTTAGAAGTTGTCATGCATTGAGCTTTCACTCTGACATAAATTGTTATTTGCCTTTAGTGTCCCTTTAATTGCTCGTCGGCAGCGCTCGCGCACTTTCACTCGCACATGGAGCATACGACCATGGAGAAAAAAAAATCAGAAGGGAGCGTCACGTGACATTTTTGAAGCCCAGCCAAAACAAATGAAACAGGGGCATGCTGGGAAATGAGCACCCTCACGTGATAGGCAAGCGGTGAGAGGGGGGGGGGGGGGGAGCGGTGTCCGAGGAGGTTGGCTTGTGCACGCTAGACGCACGTGCTCGTCAAGTTTTGTTTTTGTTCATGAGCCCGCCAAGAAAAGAAATGAAACAGGAGCATCATGGGAAATGAGCCTCGAACGCGAGGAGCAAGCGGCTTCAGAGGAGGTTGGCTTGTGAACGCTAGGCGTGCTCCCTCCTATTTCTTTTTTTTTTTCTTTCCTCCATGCATACGACGCGCAGGGTGATGCACTCGCGATTTGGACTTAATAAGGAAGATCATGGCGAAGGCAAAAAATTCGCCTGCAGTGTCTGTATAATTGCTATAGCAAAAAAAAAAAAGCAATATAGCTGCAGGCTAAGATCGCATGAAAGCACGGCAACAGCCTGAATTACGGCACATCCGATTATGGTGGACACGTTACAGTTTTCCTACATCGCGAGCCGAATCGAGCAAGTGGGACCCGGTCCGGTGTCGCGAATTTCGGTCGCTGCTATGCCTTGGCTCTGAAAAGTTTTGTAATTTGGCTTTGTAGCAAAACATCCACGTGGTGTGGCTGGTAATTGCGAGCTGCAGCCCCAAAAAATATCGGTCGACAGCCTAAAACTTGTTTCAGCAGTGCCCTCACCGGAAAAAAAAAGAAAAAAAAGCTTTCACTTGCTGTGAATGGGCCCGTTAGTAACGCTCTCTCTCGCCTGGAAATTTATTCTATTCTTCACGGAGTCCTACATAGCATCTTTGAAGCTCGGGATCAGAGCGAACGAGCTCTCCGATAACAATCAACAAGCGTCTTCGTCTTTTTTCTCGCCGATCAGGATGGCTTGCAAGATACCAGGCTTGTCAAAGACATCCGCTTCCTGAACGATCGCGATCGCTTGCAAGATAACTCAAGCTCGTTACATCTACTGCTACCGCTTCTACAACTAATCATGCTTGTTACTTGACACGCGGCGATAACAAAAACACCATATTGGGTGCTAACGCACAGCACGCGCCACTAAGAATACAGAACTACACCGCGTAGTCACAGAACACCCTGACAACATCAGCCATACGATGTGTCGTGGTTCCCGCAAGCCACGCATTAGCCGGATTCTCCCCCACTCCACCGCTCCGAAGGCGATGACAGCATCGAGGTGCGCCACTTCCCCGCAGCTGCAGCGGCCGTTTGATTTGAAAAATGCTACACAAAATATCGAGCCAGCGCCCCCGCGACTTTCGTTGCCTTTCAATAAAGTTACTGTGGTTTTTCCCTGATAGGAACACAATTTCCCCGAGTTTTCCCTGAGAATTTCCAGACTACCAAAAATCCCCGAGAATTCCTGGTTTTCCCGGTCGGTAGACACCCTGTTTACATTCAAGCACCTCAATTATTATTATGGGGCTCTTATGAAGAGCAAGAAATATTTCGGTTCATTGCAAATCTCATGGAGAAGATCATCTCAGGAGCCCTCCTTATTTTTTTTTTATTCAGACGTTTCAAAGTTTTCTTACAGAAAACCAAAGGGGTGAGGGCTAAAGGCGCGAGCATGCGCCTAACTGAGGCCCTGACCCCTGTGCAATCAGTGCTCGGCGAAGCAACATAATCAAAGAAAAAAAAGCTATGTAGACAGCAAACACATGGTCGAGTAACATAAACAACATGATCAACATGATTAACATTAGTACAATAAATAACATAGGTGACAGAACTAGCATAAGGAACAATACAACATATTATTCCACCTGCAGTCATTGGCACTGACAACACAACACTGTGCACCACATTTAACAATACTTGCAGATTTTTCTTTTATACATTGTTAAAGAGGACGATTCTTTTATTATATCTAACAGTTCTTTGTTTGAATTTAAGAGCCTAGGAATTTTGTATCTCAAGCATTGCGTCCCGTAATTTGTTCTGGTCTTAGGTAGTTTATAGTTTATCACACGTAGGTTTCACTCAATAATGCACAAATAAGGGCGTCATGTAGTTAAGTGTTGTAGAATAACCTCTTCAGCGATTATTTTCGACACTAGCAAATAAAGAGAATACTGAATCAATAAAATTGTAGATGATGAAATAGCACTCTAAATACATCTATGTGATTACCAGCAGATGTGGTAGACAAACGCCGCAACGTACAACAGTACCTCAATGCTAGAGTCACACTGTCCCCAATGTATTACCCTGAGATGACGCCAAGGCGAAAGCCAGGTGCTTTTTCTTCTCGGTCGATTGTATTGCTAAGTGTCACTTGTGGGGGTGCGATCAGCCCCTGTAAAGTTGCCTGCGCTTCATGGCGCACGCGCGCCTCGCAGATAGGCCGTCGGAGGCAGTGGCGCTGGGCTCGCAAGCGTTGAGGTTTGCGCGTGAGCGACTGCCATGCCACCGGAGAGAAGGGAGCGAGGCCGCCGCGCGGGAAAAAGGAAGTCTCTTGGGATTTGGCGGCTTGCGTGGACGGACGGCTCCCGTGGGAGACGATACTGCGGCTTGAAGACCTGCTTCGGGTCGAGCTTCCACGAGAGTGCCCGAGAGTGTGTTCAACGGGGGACTACATGATATAACAAACTTCGTTTTTTCTTTTACAGCGAAGATGTATATGGCTAAGACATTCCGTTTGTACACCAGAAACCCCCAGTGCCCTCTAGGGAGCAGTGCAAAAAATAATTACTATTGTACGTTAACAGCTTGGCTGTCAACAACCTGGCCTTACATACCAAACTGGTCCTGTTACTTCTGTGCCGTGCGCTAAACAGCTTTGCTAGTCATCTACCTCACAGAGTGGCATGGCTCCAGAATCCTTTTTATTTTATCAATTATATGGACACTCCCGACGGGTTTTTGCCGTCGCTGTTGCCGTCACTTTGCGTATAAAATCCAAATTGATAACATCAACCCGCGCATACCTTTGAGTAAAATATCACGAGCGCTGGCAACAAATGCGGCTGAAGTGGATATGAAACGAGCTGGCTGTCTCCGTCGCGCGGGCGGCGTATGCAATAACATCATCCTGTGTGCGAGGCCTGCCGTCGATTTCTTATCAGACAGAGAGGAAACGCCCTGCCCTTCTTTTGTAAGGTGCATGAAGGGACGCCAAGGGAGGGGAGGGGGCTACATGCGTCGATCGAAAGGCACAGTTGGAGGTGCCCGCTATCTCGAGGCATCAAGGAGACAGCTCGTAAACTTGCTGTACTCTCAACGCTTACTTCGTGTTTACAGAACCGACAGCACAAAAGCCGCTTCGGCCCCTGGAGCGGCCCTATTCCCTAAAATCAGCGTTTTCTTGAGTTAAGCGAGAAAGGATCCAGAAGAGTTAGCTGCTAGCCTTACTTCGTATAACAATACAATCTGTTGGTATCGCATTCATTGCTTTGCCCTTAAGGAAAACTGATTTTTTTTTAACCGTCAGCTACTGACCCTGGAAAGCGAGGGGCAGACGTTTAGCATGGCGTAGCCACTTCACAGTGGGCCTTCCGACACCAGGCCCATTGGCGATGGGCCCGCTACTGACAGCTGTGCATATTAAAACCGAATTGTGGTTGCTCCCACCAGGAGGCATGTTTTTAATAATGAGATGAAATTTTTAAAAAGGCAAGTAAAAAAATTGAAATGGGAACCTTGCACTCACAAGCTCGAAAGGGCAAGGCCTTTTAGGGGGTAATTAGCGCAAGAGTGATTACAAACCCCGATGCTGGTGGAAGGATTTATGAAAAAGCTCTTCTGGATGAAAATTCCTGGATAAAAAAATATTTTAGGAAAAATGTCAACGCGTTTCCACCGTTCGCGTGCTCTTACATTGACGCGAAGCATGGAAAATTCGGTATTGTTCGATATATCTATTGCTGGCATTTTTAGATTTCACTGTGCTATGTCCAGAAACACAAGTGGCAGGCATTAGCGACACGCGTGTAGTTATTAGTGAGCAATGCTTTAATTACGTGCCGTGCGATGTGTGAAACGAGTGATCAGCAGCGGTTCTGGAAAGCATGACGTCCACTGATGAATTTTCACCACACTATACCTCGCTACCCATTAGCCTAGACGTCACGAGCCTCTGCGGAGAGCGCATTTTGCCGTCGAGCCGACTTGCACAACAAAAGATGCATCTGCACCGAGCATGGCATGGTGGCTTACTCGGGACGCACGCCCGACCGCTGTTTATTCAGCGTAGTAATTCTTGGTCCGTGGTTGTGACTTTGGCGGCCCCATGATCAAGCTGCACATGTCTAGACGTCAGACTCTAGAAATTCGCAAGACGCGTGGCGCCATCTGTCGGAGCAGTATTATGTAGTACAAAGACAGACTCCCTCGCACAGTTTGCTGTGGGACAAGGTGCAACTAGCGAGTGTGAAACAACAACTGAGCTTAATATTGCGTGTGTTTGCGCATTTAACATTCAGAAAGAGAGCTGCGAATTTCTCTCCGCTAGTCGGACGCGACACATGAAGTGCTTGCTGGATCACTCGCCAGAATGACGGCGAAAACAACAGCAGACAAGACAGCTCCGCACGCTACGAAGAAACGCCGTAGTCGACGCTACTGTTGCATTGTGAATTGCCACGGACGTAAAGCACTGAATAACAACGTTCAGTTTTACTGATTTCCGTAGTTGTCGTATGTTTGTCATACGAGCAGAAAGGCGAGAGCGTTGGATACGGGCTGTTGTGAGCGTGTTGGGTAAGCGAAGTACCCGCATTTCCCACAGCTGATCGCATGAGAAAGTGTGATATGGCTCTGCTGTTGTTTTGCGTAGCCCTGACGGAGAACCGTGGTAATCTTGACTATGAAGCTCAGCAGAGGCTCTGGCCGCGGTGCGTGCTGTGTAACACGGAGTGAGCAGCTATAGGAAGACTGAAGACGCGTGACACGCACACTATGACATCCTATAACCTGAGATGGTCGTCACCACACAGCATCATGCACATACTTTTTGAAGGCTCAGAGTTCCGGTTCCAACTAGCTAACACATGCGTCATACAAGTAAATCGCAAAATGTTGGTCGTGACCACCTTCGGGTTTGTTTTGAGCGTGGCCTTCCATGATTGTTGCAGCTATCTTGGAGGCCACGGTTCTGCCTTTGGTCGTACCCCGCGAAAGTGGACATGCACGTATTTCCATTCGCAGTATATATACAAACGGAAGACAACCATCAAGGGACCATTTGAGGATGCGTAATAAAACAGTCCAATGCAAAGGAGGGGAGAGATGAAGGGAGAATGCAACTGAAAAGGCGAAAATCGCCGGGGCCATTCGTCCCTGTTAAAGTGAGCTTTGTACCATTGATCGTAAGATACATAGCTAAGTAAATTGACCGCATGTGTACTTAATCGCTTTGGCATTATGTATATACCCGAATTTAATGCATTTAGGCGCAAGAGAACGGACGTCGGAGGGCTTGCCTCAAACTCGATGTCGTGCGATGCTTGCTTGTACTTGCAGCGCGCTGAAATTCTTTTGCATTGTACCCACAGTTCGCTTTGATGAGCTTCCTACTTTTTTGAAGCGTGGATTGGTGGAAGAAGCTTTCCAGGTCCTTGATTTTCAGGAAACCACACCTCGACACCAACGAAAGAGGGGGGTTCTATTGTGGCCTACGCACATTCGCTTGCAGACGGCTCTCTCTGTACTACCCAGTTAGCACCAGAGCTGCGAGGAGGGTGCTAGTGGCGGTGTTCTTCGCAGCGCCGCCTGGGCAGAGTCTGACGTCTTTTGACGTGCCGGCGGCGCGACTGCCGGTGATAGACGCCCCCAAACCTGAGACTCTGGCGCAGTTTTGAGCAATTTATGTCGATATTATCAGGATGGCGCATTAAATCCAACTTGGCGCACTTTGGCGCAGGAGTGGAATCACTGTTAACTTGACTGCACGGTGTAGCCATGTGAACAGGCTTCAGTAGATCCCATATTTAGCTTCTCCTCAATGAATGCTCAGGGCCTACCTACTCCCTCAGTTGCTGTTCAAATTACAATAACCCATCGCGTGCCAAATGCTGCAAAATTCGATCACTTTTGTTGAGCTCACCACACTGTCAGCAGTGACTTCAAAGAAGTTACCACCAGTATTGAGACAGATTTTGTTTGCTTGATGTGGCCAGCAATCAACAGACCCCTTCCAATGGACTACCTAGTTTCACATAGGAGCTGGATAGGAATGAAATGTCACCCACAGGGTCTTGCCTAGGACAGTGCTTATTTACTTTTTCACGCACACTTCGTGTGTTCAATAAACTAGATAAAGATCATAGATTTACATGTATGATCACTCATTCAGACATTGCATAGTTTTCTCGTAGAAACGCTGATGCAAGTACTGACACTGTTGATAGCTAAATGCTAGAGGTGAAGGTGTAAACACTTGGGATAAGAGGCCAACAGTTCATCTTGGACGTCAAATAACGAGTCAGCATTACAATATGCAATATGTATGTGGTCCCCTTTCTTTTACGAAAGTGCAACTCTCAAATTAAATATGTTGACTAGTCTTGCAGTACAAGTGCCCATCCTGGATGTCAACCCCCTCTGTCAATGGGCCTCCTCCATTTTCCGAGAGGACAGTTCCGGCCTGACAGGAAGCAGCAACATGGTCACGTGTGATGGGATGGGCCCCGTACAAGCTGCTAAAATGTTGCAAAATCAAATGCTGGCAAGGCAAGCGTAAACAAAAACTAGCGTGGTGGCAGTGGGCAAAATCTTGTGCCAAGCGAGTTCATGTAGTCGGTCCTTTCTGCATTGTCCACTTGGAAATATGAGGCTAGGTTTGCCGAAGCGATGAAGAGACGTTCTCGAGTGATCACTTCTAGAGATACAATCACGCACATTCACACAACCTCGTGTGAGTCAGCGCAGAACATGTGCAGTTAAATCGCCGTCCATGAACAATACCACTGGCACATAGAGCCTCGAGAACTGACGCAAACCCACAAGATGAGCTGCCACGCCCCTAGCATGGATGGGGCATGAACAAGACAACCCTGTGCATAGTGCAACAATAGCTGACTGAATTGCCTGGTGCTATAATGCAAAATCATGTGAAAGTGATCATCCATTTTGATTTCTTCACATTTATATTGTTCCGCACATTCGTGAAGAAAACGAAGATCAATGAGTGTGCTTGCCATCCTGAGGTAGAAAGATAGAGAAAGACTACATTGAGATCTTGAACCAGGTGGTCGCTCCTGAGCTCACCTTCACGACCTAATAAACGGCTTCATGTAACAGAGTGGTGGAGGTGCTGGGTATGTGCTACCAACAACAAAACCATCACTGCTGCAGCTTCGTCGACTTGCCAGCCTTCCATTATGTCGCGACTGTCTTCGACATGACTGAAGAAAGGGGCACTTCCAGGGCATCACTTTGCAGTCCACTGCAGTACTACAGAGTTCCACAGCCCTTTGGAGGAAAAGTGGGAGGAGATGTCGACGTGTGGCTCATCCAGTAAACATGAAAGAGCAAATCCAACTGCTCACTTGCCAATCTGGTGTTCACCCTTACGATACTGCACTCGTGTGGTACGAGAACCACGAGGACATGCTTACGACGTGGGAACATTTTGTTGAAGAACCAAAGGTGTGTTTCGGGGACTCAGCCGCCAAAAATAAGTGTGCTGAGCAGGCACTGCCGTAATGCCCTCAGCTACTAGGCGAGACGTGCACCACATACATTGAAGTGTTAAAGCTGTGCAAGGTGGTCAGTGCTCACACATCGGAAAAAGTCAGACATTTGCTGAAAGGAGTGGCCGAGGATGCGTACAATCTTCTCATTGCAAAAGAAAGCCTAAGATCTGCGTCATACGGCATGGCAGAACTTTTGAAACAATGAAGATGTGTCAGACTGCACCAAAGTTTGGTCGGCGGCCAAAGGTTACAACGGTTGCAGTGTGGACACGAGCCCTTGCCTCGACCTTTCTTCGACCATCCAACAGATCATTGCAAGGAATTTTCCCACCATGAAGAGATGTCACATTCAGCCGTCGACCACCATATGGTGTACATCCCCGTGAGGCTATGACTGTGCTGCCCCTTTTGGCCCCTTGGCAACCGACAGTTAGTGCAGCTGCTGTGGAATACAGCGAAGACCCCATTCAAGAATGACATCACGCTTCCCAGATTCCTGCTATTGGCCTCGAGATCGAACAGAGTAGGCATGTAGCGACAAACGGACAACACCCTGAAGTGTAGATGCCAATGGCCTGTTGCTACTCCAGCAGCAGAGTGTGTTGTGTTTGTTGTTCGAGAATTCACGATAGAAAGCACGGGAACGATTTGGTCGACGTTGAGCTAACTCATTTTCTTCCTCTTTGTAATGGAAATTCGTAAAGTCAATAGCTCTTTTTAATAATGATGCGAAAAGCATTTGTTTACAGGGTGTCTAGCAAATTGCATCAAATTCCCCGACTTTTCTAGGTTTTCACTGACCATTTTAGCTAAAATTCCCTACTGATGCAATGAATGCCATTTTGTAGAAAACTGCCATGAATCAGATAAAACAAGAGTAGAGAACACACAAGATATTCATTGCGATTCCTCTTATTCTTCAAATACACTTGTATCATGCTTTGAAAGTGCTTATTTGACAGAAGCCTTACAATGCACTTCAATGAGAACCCTTTGGTGTTTCTTTGTAGCTTATTAAAGGGCCCCTAAAACAACCAGAGGTCAAAATTTAGTTGTGGTGTGACAGTTGCACACGAGTCTACAACAAACACGTAGCCGTGAGGATTTTTCGAAATGGTGCTGTAATAGCGGAGTGTTTGACAATCGAAATGTTGCGATCGCTCGTTTCACTCTTTCCTTCGCTACCCTCCACTCATCTGCTGGCCTTTTTTCCCAAAGCCATTTTGCTCTCCTCGCCGAGTTCCCCTCCCAGTCTCACGTGACATACCGTCATCGCTGACGCGCTCTCCGAAACAGCGGGCACTTCCGGTTGCCGTGACTCCGTAAACTCCGTGCTTCTCAGCTAACTGCTGTTGTTGCCGTGTCGGCCTGTGCTCGTACGAATTGTGCCGGTATGGACCCTGAGTTGCGTGCACACCTTCAAAGGATCGCCAACATGATGGACCCGTACGGTGACACGTGTCGCATTTTTTCGTTTTTCCAGTCGGCGCTTTTGCAGCCAAGCACTGATGCGTGAAAGCCATCGCAAAACATTGTTGGATTCAGTGCGTGCAGCTTATCAGACCGCGAGGCGTGACTGTGCTGGTACGCTAGTGTGGGATGCCGTGTCGATGGAAGGACGCATCCCAACATAAAACATAACGACTGTTTATTAGCGTAGTAGCAGCAGCGGTGCAAGCATAGCGACGCTGCGCTCAGTCGGGTAGCGAAGGAATGATTACTTCCGAGCTTGGCAGCTTGGTTTTAAAGCCACCGTCGATGACGTAAGCCTCCGGTGACGCTGCGGTGGCGCTGTCCCTTATCGGAGACGTGGTGTAGCATGCAGCCGTGTCACGCTGGGCTAGCGAGTGACGAGGCGGAGGCGCAGTGCGCAGTGTGTCGCCACACTAGTGATTTGGCAGTTGTGTTACGGGCCGCAGTTGCCGATTCGCAAGCGCGTACACGTGGGCAACACGACGAAGAACAGCAAGGAGCGTGGGAAGTTGCTTGCAGAGTAACCGGAAGTTGTAGGTTCTTGTTCGACCACTCCCAGCATCCCCTGCATACTGCACCATAGATTCAACACCCTGACGTCACGCATGTCACTAGGCAGACCGGAAGGGCCCGGAGAGGAGAAGAAATTGTTTCTTGGAATTTGTGGCGCGCCCGTGGCTTTTAGCACTGCTACGTGTGGCATCGCTGATCGTGACGGCATTCTGCACACGATGCACGTGTTTACTTGAAATGTTTGAAAAAATATCGGAGGTGGTTTAGGGGCCCTTTAATGTTGATGTTTGCTTCTTTTTCTCCTATTTTTCATGTTTCCTGTCCCTTTTTTTTGTTTCCAGGTGCTAATTGTAGATTCTGTAGACAATGTCTCGAAATTCCTGCTAGTACTTTCTCATTTCGTTATGGCACCTGTTGCCAAGGCAGAATCATGCACTACTCTATGTGCTATAAGTGATTTTCCCTGGAACTTCTCAAAAAGACACTCCTTGCTGACAGAAAAGTCTCCCCTATACCACACTGTTGTCGTGAGCATAAGACAAGTTTCACATCAAACTACAGTTGCTTGTGGTCACAACATCATACCTCTTTCCACAGAGTATCAAACCCCTGTTGCTTCCCGTTAAAATGTGCGAGTTGTGCAGCGCTTTCTGAGCACACCATGTAGGAACGATGCGCTACATCCGTGAGTCATCCCGGTGCTCGGTAAGAAGTGCCAGAGTAAGTGCCTGGGACCAGTCTCCAAAGACAATGCGCACAGTGTCCAAACAACTTGCACCCACAGTCAATTTGTACTTAGGTGGCAATCTATCAACCACTTTCTGTGCACAAGCTTTGATGAAAGGCATGCAGCCTTTCTTGAAATGAAAATTGCAAGCTGCGGCCACTTGTTCTTGCAGAGTGCCTCCGGCAGATATGTACTATGACCGACTGGGCATGGTCGCTAGCTGTCGCGTGCATATCTCTGAGAAGATCAATAGATGACTCATAGCTTTTTATGTGTTGTGCTCTCAAGGCAAAGTTTGCATGAAGCCTCAGACAGCACGAAGCTCACTTCACTAGCTGCCATGGCCGCGTTTCCGTAAAGAGTGAGCTGCTAGCCTTTCTTTGCATAACATTCAATCTGTACATGACGGCAACAGGCAGAAAAAGAGTGTTCCACACTCGCCACCATGGCTGCGATCGGCGCTGACTAACACTCCTAGGTTTAAATGTACATATATACCCCATAAAGTGGACGAGAGGATGACCGCCGCCGTAGCTCTGTGGTAGGGCATCGGACGCGTTATTCGAAGGTCGCAGGTTCGGCCCCTGCCGGCAGCAAGTTATCTTTTCGTCCACTTTACTTTCTTCACATTTATATCCTAATTACTACAAATAACACCCCCTATACTTTCCTTGGCATTATTGTCTGTTAGTTCCCATTAATATTGTGTCTAACAAAGAAAAACGGGGCCTTAAAAGTCACCTTCTTTCCTTCATTCATAGCGAGGGTCTCGTTCTGGCAGACTTAGTGCCTTCAGGTAGTATGCGAAGAATTATTGGTCAGCTGCCGGCTCGTAAAAAGATCACGTGCTACATGACGCCAACAGGCAGAAAAAGAGTGCGCCACACTCGCCACCATGGCTGCGATCGGCGCTGACTAACACTCCTAGGTTTAAATGTACATATATACCCCATAATGTGGACGAGAGGATGACCGTTGCCGTAGCTCAGTGGTAGAGCATCGGACATGTTATTTGAAGGCTCGCCGGCCTTGTGTTCTTGCCAACTCATTCGCCATAACCAGAAGCATAGATTTTCGACGTTGGTACTTGTTACTCAGATGAAACTGCTCCTGGGATGCGAGTTTGTGCACCACCCAGATAAGGGCAACACCCAAGAGAGCCTTTTACCTGACATGCATGTCTCACTCGATTAATGAATTCCCCGACAATTCTCTGTTTTCCCGGTCGCTTATTGCGACCGCGCCGCACACACTTGTCGCTTTCAACGTGTTTTGAGGCTAACATTCGTAATTTTGTGTCACAGTCTCTGAGCGTTATCCTGACTCATGTTGGGGTCTGTGTCTCGTCTATCGTCAACAGTGACAAAGACATCACTGAATTCAGCAGCCTCTCCTACATGCTGCTCAGCTGGTCCTGTGCACATTGTCACATTCGTAATCCAGCTTTCCGGGCTAAGGAAAAACGCACAAACAGCATAGCTCAACTTGACAGACGAGACCAAAATAGCAGAATTGAAGCGCTCATGCCCTGCAGGGTACTAATAAAATCTCAAGTTGCTCGGATATGGTTGGTCGCGGCGCATATCGCAATCTGTTGCACTGCACCTTGCGAGGCAGCTTCTGCTAATCAAATATAGGCGTCAGGAACATCAACTTTGGTAGTGTCTCAATAATTTCTGGAAGATCCAGTGAAAAGGTTCAGAGAACAATAAACTTGCTCGCGCATTTTCATTCATCGTTTACATAGTCCGTCCGTTTCTGGTTTGCAAAACGACATTTTTTTTTCACTCTGCATGAGATCATGCACAAGCGTTTCGGTGCTCATATTTAGACTTCAAAACAGTGACAATGCTTCTCATAGCTAAGTAAGCGTGACGGAAAATGCGCAAACTACAGTAATGCTCGGTGACACTTGTTTATAAGAACTTGCAGCCAGCACAAACAAACTTTGCATTCATAATTGTTGCGTTTTAATGTCCCAAACCCACGATATGATTATGAGAGACGCCGTAGTGGAGGGCTCCGGAGATTTCAACCGCCTGGGGTTTTAAATGTGCACCTAAATCTAAGTACACAGGCCTCTAGCATTTTCGCCTCCATCGAAAATGTGGCCGAGATTTGATCCAGCGACTCGCGGGTCAGCAGTCAAGCACCATAGCCACCGTGGCGGGTAACCTTGCATTCACTGCGAAGGTGGCGTATGAAGGACGTAGAACGTAAAGATCATTCAGGGGCTTTGGCAGAACGAATTGCATGATTGGATTCATTTAATTGCGGAAGCACATGAAAGCCTCAACAAATCACCCCTGGCCTAGCCATCTTTCGCAGACTGCAAGGGTGTTCACGCAAGTAGTGCGCAGCAACTACGCATGCAACAAACATTAACCCTTTGAGGGTCGAATCTTCTTGCCAAACCAGGGTCGATTTTTTTTTATTACTGGTTTAAATTCTTCGAGCAAAACTATTTCAGAAAAAAACTAATTCTTTTTCGGGTGACCATAAAGTGACAAAAATATCTTTTGTGTTGCTGCACGCACACGGTTTATTCATGAGTAACAGCCCGACAAATTCTAAAAAAAAAAAAAAAAGCCGATACGATTGTTAAAAAAATTATGCATTGCAATAAACGTCTTGTGTAGTTCACAGACATAAAAATAAGTGCTCGAAGTGGCGTCATATGGAAAGATGGAGGGAGAAAAGTCACATTTGATCCAGTCAGCATTGTCTCGCCGTGCACGCTTTTGAGATGTCGCTCACTCATCAACACATGAGTCTTAACTCGAAAGTAACTCCTCGTGTGACGGGCTGACATCTAATGAATCAGATTCTGATTCGGCAGTCCGAGTGCCGATTCGGATGCATCGCCACTAGACTCGTTTGCAGCAGAGAAACGAGCGCGCACTTCTATCGTGCAAGCGAACTGCGCGAGTGAGCACACTGAAGAACACTGTACGGTTGTGCGTGTGTCTGGAAAGCAAAAACAAGTGAGAAACCTATTGTAATCCTTCGTCTTATCACCTACAAGATGGAAGTGGTTTTTGCAAGTACCCAAAACAGGAAACGCAACCATAGTGTCGTCAACACCTGCACAGAAACAGGCGTAATCGTGCCCCGGGGAGCAATAAACGAGAGAGTAACAAAGCGGTCACCCTTTGAGAGATTTGAAACCAGACAGCAATCAGTTTTGTGGGCGCAAGAAGCCGGAACCACCCGAAAGGCAAAACCAAAACTAGCTGCCACACGCCTGCGCGCAGCCGGCGCATTGCTGTAGTAAAGCATCAAAAAACGGAGAGACATCTGAGCAAAAAAAAAAAAAACAATTCCATGTATTTCTGCAACAAGGCAGCACATGCCAAGCAAGAGAAATTATCACCAAAAAGGTACAATTTTTAAACATACAAGCAATGACGTACATGTACATCATTGACCTTTTTGGAAGCGTTCGCGGAGAACGTACGTCATTGACCCTGAATGGGTTAATGTGCAGATTACAACCTAAGGCTGAGAAACGTGTTATCGTATCAACACTTTTTATCAGCAAATGCTTAAACCCACAGTGGTCAAAATGCTCGGGGCGCACCATCGTAAGGCGCCATGCGGCACCGACACCTGACAAGCAGTGTTGGTGGTAACGCGTTAGAAGTAACGGCGTTACTGGCAACGCGTTATTTTTTTCGGTCACTTAGTAACGTACTCCTTACTATTTCGGAACTGTAACGGGTAACGTACTTACGTTAACATTTTTCAGTAACGTGAGGTGTCAGGTTACTTGTTACTTTTTTTTCAATTATCCCGGGAGTTTTACACAAAACTCTTTTGTCTCATAGGTGCCACTATTGCAGAGCTCGACCCAATGTTCCTTTTTTGCCACGGCCCGCCAGGCATTAAGACTACCATCCAATGCGTCTGTCAAGCGCCTGTTTAGCGTAGGTGCAGACATAGTCAAAGAGAGGCAATCTGTTTCATGACAGCTTTGAAATGCAGCTGTTGCTTAAGTTCTACAACAAGTTCTAGTTATTAGAATGTTCTCCTTGCAAATATCTAGCGCTGGTTATGAACTTTGTTTTCAAAACGAAATTTGCTTCTTTCTATCGGCAACTGTGGGTTCCTATAGTTATTCAATTTTTCAGCAAACGAGGCTGACCTTCAACAAATTCAGATAAACGCTCACAATTACACAGGGGAAAAATTGCATATGTGTGCCAATGTAAGCATTTCTTCATGACTACTGAGCATCTGTCTTGTTAGTAGAAGCACGCCGTCAGAACTACTGTAAATTTGTTGAGAATTGTGATGTTTTCTTTACAGAGAGCGTTGATGATTAAATCTCCTTGTTTAATGTCACACTGAGAAAAGTGGATTTACCATGTGCCCCAGAGTCAGCAGCATGCAACTGTACAGGCAACTTTAGGTCACTTCACTATTGCCAAGCACTGGCGTAGCCATGGGGTGAGGGGGGGGGGGGGGGCAACTGTACACAGAGCCGGACAACACACAAGAGCACCCAATGTACTAGAAATGAAATCCAAGACTTATGGGCTAGTTGGTTCGGTACATTCAACTAAGCCACAGTGCTGAGAACACAGGGACCAAGGAAGAGGACAGGACGTGAGCTACCTCAACAGGCACAATCCTCACTCTTATGAAACAGGAAAGCGTTCAGACTCTGCAAGTTGCAAGGGCGATGAAGGACACAAGTGAAACAGATCCGAAAAACATACTGTTACGTGGAACTAACAGCAATGATTCAGTAGCAAACCACACCACAGCTCACACAAGAACGTCGACTTCTTCACCTTTCCCCAGACGCCTTTCAGGGTATATCCCACTATGCACTGTTAGCGTCTGTCCAAACCACACAACACAATCCCCAGCGGCAAAAGCACTGACACGGCGCATCTATGGGGCCACAACAGAAGGAGGGTGGCAACGCTTGAGCCTTGATACATGCACGTCATGAGATAACAGAGCAGAAGAGGTGGTGGGATCATCAGGAACAATTTTGTATGTAACGTCTGTCACTTGTCGAAGCACACGGTATGGGCCTGTGAAACGAGAAAGCAGCTTCTCAGAAAGGCCTGCACATTGCGTTGGGGACCAAAGAGGAACGAGGGAACCCATTGGAAATTGTTCGTCGCGATGCTGCTCGTCATAACGGTGCTTCTGTATTTCTTGGGAAGCCGTTAATCTGTTGTAGGCAAGCTGACGGGCGCGGTCAGCACGGGCGTATTCATGGTCGACTCTGCAGCAGCCTGAAGGAAGGTATCCAATGGCAAAGTTGGTTCACGTCCAAACAAAAGGTAATACGGTCAGTGTCCAGCAGTGTCGTGCCGGGAGGAGTTGTAAGCAAACGTGACGTATGGCAGTGCAAGGTCCCAGTCACGATGGTCGGCCGACATGTATTTCGAAAGCATGTCTGTCAAAGTCCGGTTTAAGCGCTCTGTAAGCTCGTTTGTCTGGGGGTGATACAAGCTCGTGAGCTTATGCTGGGTGGAGCAGGAACGCAGGATACTGTCAATCACTTGAGAAAGGAAGGTACAGCCTCGGTCTGTCATTAGTAGACGCGAGGCATCGTGCATTAAAATAACGTCCTGTATTAGAAAATCGGCGACATCTGTAGCACAGGCGGGGCTCATGTGATTGCATAGCGGGTCACATAATTGGTAGCAACCGCGACCCGCTTGTAGGCAGCTGTTGGAAAGGGACCAAGAAGGTCCAAACCGACACGGAGGAAAGGCTCTGATAGGCTGACGATACCCAGCAGGAAGTCCCGACAGCTTCTTGTGGCGCTGACAAAGTTCGCAGGCGTTGACATAATGGCATACAGAGCGTGCAAGGCCAGGCCAGTAAAGGTGGCGGTGCATATGGTCATATGTGCGAGAAACAACAATGTGACGAGCTGTTGGGGCGTCATGAAGCTCATGGAGGACTGTGGAGCGCAGGTGCTTTGGTACGAGTGGTAGTAGGTAGAGACCGGCGGGTGACAAATTACGCCGATATAAGGTGTTGTCCTTCAAGGCAAACATGCGTACAGAAGCATCGTACGGTGAAGATTCCAGCCATTGTATTAATCAAATTATATGTGGATCCCTACTCTTCTCGTCACTGATATGAAGCAGCTGGGACAGGGAAAAGATGCAGTCGATGGATTCAGTGCTCGTAGAGTCCCAGTCGGCCACAAGATAGCGTGATAAGCCATCCACATTTTCGTGCCGTCTTCCAGACTAACACACTACCGTGTAGGAATACTCTTGGAGGCGGAGTGCCCAGCGAGCAAGACAGCTTGTGGGATCTTTCAGGGAGGCGAGCCAACAAAGGGCGAAATTTCGCAACCGCCCACACCAGAGCGAGGCATTCGCGCTCCATGATTGAATAATTCCGCTCCGAGGTGGGCAGCAGTCTGCTGGCATAAGCTATCACGCAATTCTGCCTACATTGTCGCTGAGCCAACGCAGCGCCTATTTGTAAGCACTGGCATCGGTGCGGACTTCGGTTGGTGCTGAAGGGTCGAAGAGGGCCAGAATAGGAGAAGATGTGAGCAGAGTGGCGAGCTTGAAGCAGCTGGTGTTTGCAAGGGACCCCAGTTCAAGGTCGAGTCTTGTTTGGGCAAATCTGTGAGAGGCCTAGCAATTTCTGCAAAGTGCTCGACGAACCGCCGAAAGTAGGAGCAGAGCCCCACAAAGCTGTGAACATCTTTGGCTGTTTTCGGCACAGGAAAGTCCTTCACGGCTCAAATTTCTTCCAGATCAGGCTGCACGCCGAAAGCGTCCCAAGTATTGTGAAGTGGTATGAGCCTTTGGACAGAAGATGAAGAAGCACGAGAGCCGGGGCAGCAAAGAAAAGGAGGATGAAGTTGAGAATAAAGCAGATTGAGATGGACGCCAGTTCCATACTGAAGCTTTAATGCTGTTCCGTTCTTTTAAGTAGGAACATTACATTTTGTAATGCGGTAGCGGCCGAACTGGCATGAATTCAGTTGAAGTACGGCGAGACGGAACCCTTCAAGAATTGCTGAGAGCTTCTCAAGGTGCGTTTCGAACATGGGAGAAAACACTATTACGTCGTCTAAATGATACAGGCACGTAGACCACTTGAATCCGTGAAGCAGGGACAGGGAGTCCATCATTCATTTGAATGTGGCGGGGGCATTACATAAGCCGAAAGGCATGACCTTGAATTGGTAGAGGCCATCAGGTGTTACAAAGGCCGTTTTCTCTCGGTCCATGGGGTCCAGAGAAGTCTGCCAATATCCGGAACGCAGGTCGATGGAAGAGAAGTATGTGGCACCATGCAGACAATCAAAGGCATCATCAATTCGCGGCAGAGGGTTATGTTCTTTGTTATGTCGTTGAGGAGGCGATAGTCCACACAAAAGCGCCACGATCCGGGGAGGCCCAGGGACTGGAGGATGGCTCAATAATGTCCTTCGCTAGCATCTTGTTCACCTCTTTCTGGATGACAGTGAACAGGGTTGGCATCCCCTGTGTGTATGCGATGCTGGACAACGGACGTCTGCCCCAAAGGTCAGTCACGGAAATCGAAAGGGCAGGACCCAAGAATGCGCTGGAGGGCTTCAACATGCCGAGGCAGAAGATCAGCAGCGATCATAATGCAGTGATGCTACTGGCTTAGGCCACTTTGGAGCAGCTTTTGGAGCAGGCAAAATTGCGTTTTGGAGCAGCAAAACTAGCTTTTGGAGCAGGTGCTCTGCCTTCAACAATTCATTCTGAGCCGAAGAATTCTTAAAAAAAGTAATAAACATCGACCACAGCAGCGTCGACATCCGAGCCAACAGCACTCAAGCCGCGGGCAAATGAGTTGTGCACTTTGTGCAAGCAGCACTCTCCTACATCTATGATGTCAGGGTATGCTTCCTGCATCTTTTTTCTGAAGCTTTTCATTGCATTAGGGCCATCCGTAGAAAAGCAAATGACATTTTTCTGCGGCAGGTCCATCATTGCTCTCCGCACTTCACTAGCCAAAATTTCCGAAGTCGCAGAGCCCAGCCGGAAAGACTGTAGGTGTTCCACAACTCGCTGCATTTTGTTGGAGAAATGCCTAACTACAACATCAAGTTGTTGGCACCTCTGTTCAGGAAGAGGGGTCTCGTCAATGCTAACAGATAAAACCACATCCGGCTTGTTCAGCTCGTCAAGCACAAGTTTCTTGAAATACGGCCCGAGGCCATCACTAACTCTGTAGGATGCCTTGAACCTCTTACAACTAAACTGCTTCGCTGTTTCAGAATCTCCAAATAACTTGGGAAGCAAGGCAGTTGCTGTGTCGGCATGGGATGCCCTTGAGAGTCATGCCAACTTTGTCACGCGGTCACACTGCAAAACGTTCCATGGACTGCCGAATTCCAAAGTCGGCTGGATCGTTTTCGGCCGCTGCAGCCCACCTGAAGCGTCTCAATGGCGACTGGTAGCATCAATGTGCCGTTTCATGGCTGCATGTCGCTTGACTGCTGCTACGCCATGTTGCCTACAGTTGATGCTTTGATTACAAAAAACACAAAACACAAAACACACAAAACACAAACACAAAACGCAGTTCCTTCGTCCGCTTGACAACACCATATAGATACAGTATAACCTCATTACAACAGACCTTCATAGTGAAGAGGATTTTGGTCTGTTGTAAAGGGAGTATGTAAAATCCAAGTACTGTTACAACAGACTTTCATGTAAACACTGAATGGGTCTGTTATAACCGGAGAGAATTACGAGTCACAAACATGGTCTCATTTCTAACGGGGGACCAAAAAAATGCGATTTTTGGAAAATCGCATTTTCAGTTTCTGTAGCCCATTTCTATCTGATTCCAAAATATCTTCAATGAAAACTACGTAGAAGTGCTATAAAAAATTTGTTTTGCGTCTGACGACTTGGCGAAAATTGCGGAAATATAAAAAAAAGCGTTTTTCAAAATTATAGCTCGGCAACGGCGCAACTGGGCGCAACCATTTTGGGCTCGTCGTAAAGAGCATTTCTCCGCGTTCAAGTTCTCCGTTTCAGCTTGCTCCTCCATTCAGTAACAAGCGTACGAAAAACAAGTTTTGGCTGCTTCTGCGGTATTACCGCAGAAGCAGCCAAAACTTGTTAATGCTCGCTTCGGGATCGTCGCCTGCTGCTTGTGCGTCGCGAGGTCGTGGCTGTCGAAAATTGCGCTACTTAGTGACGCGTTCACACTTGTTCTGTGTTTACGGGTCGACGATAATATGGAACGCTTTAGTTGGGCAGCTGCAAGCGGAAGCTCAATCATCAGATTACGATAGCGCGCCGCACTCGTCGCAAACATCGCAGTTGGACCCGCTGTTCGAGGTTCTTCTTATCAGCACTTCGAAGCTTATGACGAAGACCACCGCGGGACAACTCCTTGTACTCGCAATCGAGCATGACGTACTTTGAAACATCGGGCATCGCGGCCACGCACATCGCAACCAAGCTTTCTACTAGATGTCGTGGTTAGGCCTAACTCCGTTCACGGTGCCGATGTACGAGCCAAATCCAAACTTTGCGGGCAAGAACATCGCGCTAGCGGACATGCGAAAGCGAAGAAGCCGTAATGTCCTTCGTCTCAAGCAACGAATGGCATTGCCCGCTGGCTCCTCAGAACCGCGGATGGGCATTTTGCGCATCGGCAGTGGACCCCCCGGCCAAGCTCGCCGCGCAGCGACCGCGCGGAGAAGCGGTGGCAGCGGCTCGCAATTTCACGTGTCAGCGTCCCAAACGGAACACCAAGCACGCTGCGCGCAGTTTTTTTTTTTTGTCGCTACAGCTAGGCATAGCTGATCATTGACAGACCGGGGATCGGCGGCCTTCGTTCTTAAATCGGTACGTCGATATCCGCGGTGCGCTGCTCCCGTCCCGAAAGTATTCTAAGCAATGTTTGAAGTCGGAAGTTAATGACCGTGGTAGAAAAGTCCGCTCTAAAGGAGTCCTGACCACCTTGCTGGCCTGAAATTTCAGTCAATAATATCCGAATGTCCGTTGTACTAGAATCCGTTGTAAACGAAGCTCAATCAATGGAACTAATACGGAGGTCGGCATAACGCCGCAAATTGGTATGTAATATCCGAATGTCTGTTGTAAACAGATCCGTTGTAACGAGGTTATACTGTATTTTGTCTCCATTTTCATCACTCTCATGGAAAACGTCCGCGTACGTCCGCGTACAGCGCGATGTCACCGATGTCGCTCTCAATGGAGGAACCTCATGTAGTTAGTTTCATTTCTGAAAGAGTACACCCCTTTGGCGCAGGCTTGGCGCAGAATCGCCAAATTTTGAGGAAATGTAGCAGGTTGTAGCAGCCAGGGCACTTTGGCGCAGTCTGGCGCAATTGGCGCAGCGGTAGCATCACTGATAATGCTTGTCCTTGTCTTCCAAAGTCCCTGTTTAAGTTGCGCGCTCGTATTTCAAATATCATGAATCACCAACTCGCCCAATCAGCTATTTTATCATGTTTAAGATCTGACGGCTGCCAGGATTCGTTGTCCGTGGTGTACGCTGCGTAGGAACAAGGGTATCTAAGGTGAAAGCTTCCACCTGTGAATCTAGCAGCGGACAAAGGTGGGCTACAGAAATGCCTGGTGGGAGCACTTGATCCGTGAAGCCGAAATTTACTAGTGGTCATCATCATCATCAGCCTGTCTACGCCCACTGCAGGGCAAAGGCCTCTCCCATGTCCCGCCAATCAACCCGGTCCTGTGCTTTTTGCTGCCACGTTATACCTACAAACTTCTTAATCTCATCTACCCACCTAATTTTCTGTCTCCCCCTCACGCGTTTGCAATCTCTTGGAATCCAGTCAGTTACCCTTAATGACCACCGGTTATCCTGCCGACGTGCTATGTGCCCGGCCCATATCCATTTCTTCTTCTTGATTTCAACTATGATGTCCTTAACCCCCGTTTGTTCCCTGACCCACTCTGCTCTCTTCCTGTCTCTTAAGGTTACACCTATCATTTTCCTTTACTAGTGGTAGGCACGTTCTATTAGCGATGATGCTGAGAACCGTATAGGGAAGCGCAACACTGTGCATAAGGAGTACGTTGGTGAGAGGCGCAGCATAATAGTCACCGTCCGGCACAGATGGCGAGCATAAGAAATTGACATACATCACAGTTTTGGAGGGCAGATGAACCATGTCGCTGCATTGCAATCGGCACGCAAGTTCGTACGGGGCGTCACTAGTTGTGGCAGTTCAAGGCGGAGCACACTGGAGGAGCACTCAATAAGAGCAGAATTGGCAGCAAGAAAATCTATTCCAAGTATGAGGCCATGGAGACATGTTGCAAGGACGGTCAAAAGAATGACCTGATGACCGGCTACTGTAAGTTGAGCTGTACACATCCCTATAACAAGGACTGTTCCGCCATCCGCGACTTGCACAACATTGGTCAAGGGGGGCATGAGCATCTTCTTCATGTGACGACGAAAATCCGCACTCATAACAGAGCCGTGAGCGCACGTGTCGATCAAAGCTTGGACAGGAGTGCCATCAACATGAACGTCAAGTGTGTTCCGGTGTAGACGCAAGGGCAACAGAGGATTTTTGGATAAGGTCGACAGTGCAGCTTCACCTCCAGAAGCTGCACAGCCTAGTTTTCCAGGGCCATGCAGCGGTTAAATGACGGCAAGGGAGAGCGACAACACGTGGGTGAATGAGAAGGACGGCTTTGAGGTGGCGATGATGGGAAGGTGCGGCTGTAGTCCTCAGGGGCGGTAAATGTTGATGATCAGCTTATCATCTGCTCTTCACCATTCAGACGGGTTCCTGGAAAGAAGAGAGAATCCACGGCGACGTGTTGTGTCTACAGAAGCTATGGAGGCATCAGTATTGTTCATGGCGCATACAGTGGAAAACAGACCCGGGTTAGCGAATTCCTGGCGGACAAGGGCCTGGCTCAAGGAGACATAGCTAGCGCCGATGTGTCTGACGACATCGGCTTGTTGGCAGCCGGGCACGCAGCCTCGAGTTCACATCAAACAATGCACGTCATATCTTGAGTTCAGGACAGCTGAGAAGGGGTGCCTTTGCAAGACGATGTTGCAACGGTGTTGGGTAGGCGGTTGAACTGGTGCAAAATGCGCCGACTCTTCACTTGCTCTAGGTGGCAAAACTCTTTAATTACGGCGTCGATGGTCGTTGCGTTGGCAAAGACTAGCAGATTGACCGCATCGTCTGCGATACCCTTCAAAATGTGAGAGATCTGGTCAGCCTCAGACATGTTGTGATCAGTCTTTGGCACAACACTAACACGTCTTGTATATAGGTCAAGTAGGGCTCGGTTGACGTCTGGGTACGTACGACCAATTGTTTCCGGGTAGCAAGCTGTTATTTAAACATGTCCCAGCTAGTAACTTCGTGCTTGTGAGTCTCAAACCAGACGCGAGGAGTTTTGTTGAGATAGAATATGACATTTGCCAGCATAACGGTTGCATCTCAGCCATATTGCTTGTTGACGCGCTCCTACATACTGAGCCACTTGCCCACATCAACGTTGTTCTCCCCATGAAAGGTACCGGGATCACAGGGTTGCGTTAAGGTGACGTACTGGGTTGTCGTCACTGGTGTTGCTGATGTAGTTGGTGAAAGCACACCTTCACCGGGAGCTACACTGCGGAGCTCCGTTGTAAAAAAAAATTACGCCGCAGCTCCCCCAAAAATGTTATGTGGAAATAACAGCAATGATTCAGCAGCAAACCAGACCACAGCTCACACAAGAACGTCGACTTGTTCACCATTCCCCAAATGCCTTTCAGGGTATATTGCAATATGCACTGTTACTGTAGGTGAAAACCCACACAACAATACAAAAGCGCCGGCTTCTGGACTTCAGTACATTCAACTCAACCACAGTACTAAAAACACAGGGACTAAGGAAGAGGACAGGACGTGTGCTACCTCAACAGGTAGCGCATGTCCTGCCCTCTTCCTTAATCCCGGTTTTCAGCGCTATGGCTTTATTGAATGTAGCAAACCAACTAGCCCCAGAGCCTGCACTCAAGAAAACGAGCCCTTGATCTAGTATTCCCCTTCTGTCGTGTGCCCAATAGTGACAGATCAAGAATATATCTGCTTGCAGCAATTACATTGCCCACAGGCTGATCAGATGGTATTCTGGGAATGTGTAGAGTGTCTATATGAGCGCTGTGTGGCTCACGTCGCACTCCACATTTTTCATGTGTTTTCACTGGAAGAGTGCCTCTAACCATTGGAAAAGTGACATCAAACGATCCGTGAAGTTCAGGAAAGCATTTGGACACCAAACAAGTGGATGTCGGACAAACGCACAGACCGCAGACTTCGGAAAAGAGTGAGCTTCGGAAAAGGACTAGCTGCACCAAACGCCATCTCGGCACGGCCACTCCGCCGGCGTCTAGGAAGCCACATCAAATACTACGCAGCTGCCTGAACGAGAAATGGAGCCACAAGCGATTTCTTCGACACTGCCACCAGCAGCAAGCACCTCAACTACCACCACGCTTGAGGACATGGACCTCACCGGACCTTCGACAAGCAAGGTCCAGGGCAACATGCCAAAGGCAAGTCACTGCAGAACCTTTGAGAGAACGACAGCAGAGGACCACTGGCACACCGTTCTCACCTTAAGGCAGAAAAAACAGCAAGCAAGAGAAAAGAAACAGGGGCATGAGAGACCCAAAGAAGTGAAGACAAAAGAAACTCAACCAAGACCAGGACGAAGAGGGGGGGTCAAGCTCCCGCCGCTTCCAAAGGACGATTTTAAGATTGTAATTTGGCCTCACCAGGGCTTACCACTATGCTCAATCACTACCCCAGAGATATCAGCGGCAGTCACCACAGCTTGCCAACACACTCTAACAGGTGAGCACTTTCTGTTACGGATAAAACTGGGATTGAACATAGTCATCATATCAACCTCGGAGCAAGAAGTGGCGGAGCGACTTCGTCGCATAACCATGCTCACAATAAACGGTCGCACACATGCCGTAAACGTACGCGGCGACTGGTGAAGAAGCCCTCATGGGACTGATACACAGCATACCATCCCGCACCCCAGCTGAAACGCTAATGGCCAACTTGTGAGTGCGAACACAAGGTGTGAAAACAATACAAGCATGCATGACTGGAGAAATGAAGAGTGCAGAGATTACCTTCTGTGGCCCGACTCTCCTGCGCTTTGTGTATTACTGCGGAGGAGAACTGGCCTGCCACCCATATAGAGCCACAGTGCAAGTGTGCAAGACCTGCTGCAGCAAGGGTCACCGTACAGATGTATGCCCCCAACCTGCCGCATATGCGGAATGAGAGACCCGACCAATGTACATATGTGCGTGCCAAGAGAGATAAAAGCGAAGGAAAGGTAGGGAGGTACACAAGTGTGCCTCTTGTGGAGGGGAACACGTCACAGGTGACCGCAGCTGTACACAGTGACTCAAGCAGCCGAGAGCGACCGCCAGGCGACCACGAAAGCACCCGCCCAGCCCTAAGCGTAAGGAATTACGCTGATTTTCATCAGAGGAAGAAGAATCAGAGCTTAGCGACGACGAAAAGGCGCAGTCGGCGAGCCGACACAGCACTTTTACATGCACATGCTAAAGGAATTACGCTGATTTTCATCAGAAGAAGAGGAATTGGAGCTTAGCGATGACGGAAAGGCACAGTCGGCGAGCCGACACAGCGCTCCTACACGCAGAGGCGTAAAGGAATAACGCTGATTTTCATCAGAGGAAGAGGAATCGGAGCTTAGCGACGACGGAAAGGCGCGGTCGGCGAGCCGACACAGTGCTCCTACATGCACAGACTCCTACACGCACAGGCGTAAAGGAATTACGCTGATTTTCATCAGAGGAAGAGGAATCTGAGCTTAGCGACGACGAAAAGCCGCGGTCGGCGAGCCGACACAGCACTCCTACACGCAGAGGCGTAAAGGAATAACGCTGATTTTCATCAGGGGAAGAGGAATCGGAGCTTAGCGACGACGGAAAGGCGCGGTCGGCGAGCTGACACAGCACTCCTACACGCACAGATATAAAGGAATTACGCTGATTTTCATCAGAGGAAGAGGAATCTGAGCTTAGCGACGACGGAAAGGCGCGGTCGGCGAGCTGGCACAGTACTCCTACATGCACAGACTCCTACACACACAGGCGTAAAGGAATTACGCTGATTTTCATCAGAGGAAGAGGAATCTGAGCTTAGCGACGACGGAAAGGCGCGGTCGGCGAGCCGACACAGCACTCCTACACGCACAGGCGTAAAGGAATAACGCTGATTTTCATCAGGGGAAGAGGAATCGGAGCTTAGCGACGACGGAAAGGCGCGGTCGGCGAGCTGACACAGCACTCCTACACGCACAGATGTAAAGGAATTACGCTGATTTTCATCAGAGGAAGAGGAATCGGAGCTTAGCGACGACGGAAAGGCGCGGTCGGCGAGCCGACACAGTGCTCCTACATGCACAGACTCCTACACGCACAGGCGTAAAGGAATTACGCTGATTTTCATCAGAGGAAGAGGAATCTGAGCTTACGACGACGGAAAGGCGCGGTCGGCGAGCTGACACAGCACTCCTACACGCACAGGCGTAAAGGAATAACGCTGATTTTCATCAGGGGAAGAGGAATCGGAGCTTAGCGACGACGGAAAGGCGCGGTCGGCGAGCTGACACAGCACTCCTACACGCACAGATGTAAAGGAATTACGCTGATTTTCATCAGAGGAAGAGGAATCGGAGCTTAGCGACGACGGAAAGGCGCGGTCGGCGAGCTGGCACAGTACTCCTACACACACAGATGTAAAGGAATTGCGCCGATTTTCATCAGGGGAAGAGGAATCGAAGCTTAGCGACGACGGAAAGCCGCAGTCGGCGAGCCGACACAGCACTCCTACTACATGCAGAGGCGTAAAGAAATTACGCTGATTTTCATCAGGGGAAGAGGAATCGGAGCTTAGCGACGACGGAAAGGCGCGGTCGGCGAGCTGACACAGCACTCCTACACGCACAGATGTAAAGGAATTACGCTGATTTTCATCAGAGGAAGAGGAATCGGAGCTTAGCGACGACGGAAAGGCGCGGTCGGCGA
This sequence comes from Rhipicephalus sanguineus, assembly GCF_013339695.2. NCBI lineage: Eukaryota > Metazoa > Arthropoda > Arachnida > Ixodida > Ixodidae > Rhipicephalus > Rhipicephalus sanguineus. The sequence continues at coordinate 321,855,230 of NC_051176.1, read as the reverse complement.
GCTGACACAGCACTCCTACACGCACAGATGTAAAGGAATTACGCTGATTTTCATCAGAGGAAGAGGAATCGGAGCTTAGCGACGACGGAAAGCCACAGTCGGCGAGCCGACACAGCACTCCTACATGCAGAGGCGTAAAGAAATTACGCTGATTTTCATCAGGGGAAGAGGAATCGGAGCTTAGCAACGACGGAAAGGCGCGGTCGGCGAGCTGGCACAGTACTCCTACACACACAGATGTAAAGGAATTGCGCCGATTTTCATCAGGGGAAGAGGAATCGAAGCTTAGCGACGACGGAAAGCCGCAGTCGGCGAGCCGACACAGCACTCCTACATGCAGAGGCGTAAAGAAATTACGCTGATTTTCATCAGGGGAAGAGGAATCGGAGCTTAGCGACGGCGGAAAGGCGCGGTCGGCGAGCTGACACAGCACTCCTACACGCACAGATGTAAAGGAATTACGCTGATTTTCATCAGAGGAAGAGGAATCGGAGCGTAGCGACGGCGGAAAGGCGCGGTCGGCGAGCTGACACAGCACTCCTACACGCACAGATGTAAAGGAATTACGCTGATTTTCATCAGAGGAAGAGGAATCGGAGCTTAGCGACGACGGAAAGCCGCAGTCGGCGAGCCGACACAGCACTCCTACTACATGCAGAGGCGTAAAGAAATTACGCTGATTTTCATCAGGGGAAGAGGAATCGGAGCTTAGCGACGACGGAAAGGCGCGGTCGGCGAGCTGACACAGCACTCCTACACGCACAGATGTAAAGGAATTACGCTTATTTTCATCAGAGGAAGAGGAATCTGAGCTTAGCGACGACGGAAAGGCGCGGTCGGCGAGCTGGCACAGTACTCCTACATGCACAGACTCCTACACGCACAGGCGTAAAGGAATTACGCTGATTTTCATCAGAGGAAGAGGAATCTGAGCTTAGCGACGACGGAAAGGCGCGGTCGGCGAGCCGACACAGCACTCCTACACGCACAGGCGTAAAGGAATAACGCTGATTTTCATCAGGGGAAGAGGAATCGGAGCTTAGCGACGACGGAAAGGCGCGGTCGGCGAGCTGACACAGCACTCCTACACGCACAGATGTAAAGGAATTACGCTGATTTTCATCAGAGGAAGAGGAATCGGAGCTTAGCGACGACGGAAAGGCGCGGTCGGCGAGCCGACACAGTGCTCCTACATGCACAGACTCCTACACGCACAGGCGTAAAGGAATTACGCTGATTTTCATCAGAGGAAGAGGAATCTGAGCTTAGCGACGACGGAAAGGCGCGGTCGGCGAGCTGACACAGCACTCCTACACGCACATGCGTAAAGGAATAACGCTGATTTTCATCAGGGGAAGAGGAATCGGAGCTTAGCGACGACGGAAAGGCGCGGTCGGCGAGCTGACACAGCACTCCTACACGCACAGATGTAAAGGAATTACGCTGATTTTCATCAGAGGAAGAGGAATCGGAGCTTAGCGACGACGGAAAGGCGCGGTCGGCGAGCTGGCACAGTACTCCTACACACACAGATGTAAAGGAATTGCGCCGATTTTCATCAGGGGAAGAGGAATCGAAGCTTAGCGACGACGGAAAGCCGCAGTCGGCGAGCCGACACAGCACTCCTACATGCAGAGGCGTAAAGAAATTACGCTGATTTTCATCAGGGGAAGAGGAATCGGAGCTTAGCGACGACGGAAAGGCGCGGTCGGCGAGCTGACACAGCACTCCTACACGCACAGATGTAAAGGAATTACGCTGATTTTCATCAGAGGAAGAGGAATCGGAGCTTAGCGACGACGGAAAGGCGCGGTCGGCGAGCTGACACAGCACTCCTACACGCACAGATGTAAAGGAATTACGCTGATTTTCATCAGAGGAAGAGGAATCGGAGCTTAGCGACGACGGAAAGCCGCAGTCGGCGAGCCGACACAGCACTCCTACATGCAGAGGCGTAAAGAAATTACGCCGATTTTCATCAGGGGAAGAGGAATCGGAGCTTAGCGACGACGGAAAGCCGCAGTCGGCGAGCCGACACAGCACTCCTACATGCAGAGGCGTAAAGGAATTACGCTGATTTTCATCAGGGGAAGAGGAATCGAAGCTTAGCGACGACGGAAAGCCGCAGTCGGCGAGCCGACACAGCACTCCTACATGCAGAGGCGTAAAGAAATTACGCTGATTTTCATCAGGGGAAGAGGAATCGGAGCTTAGCGACGGCGGAAAGGCGCGGTCGGCGAGCTGACACAGCACTCCTACACGCACAGATGTAAAGGAATTACGCTGATTTTCATCAGAGGAAGAGGAATCGGAGCTTAGCGACGGCGGAAAGGCGCGGTCGGCGAGCTGACACAGCACTCCTACACGCACAGATGTAAAGGAATTACGCTGATTTTCATCAGAGGAAGAGGAATCGGAGCTTAGCGACGGCGGAAAGGCGCGGTCGGCGAGCTGACACAGCACTCCTACACGTGCAGATGTAAAGGAATTACGCTGATTTTCATCAGGGGAAGAGGAATCGGAGCTTAGCGACGACGGAAAGGCGCGGTCGGCGAGCTGACACAGCACTCCTACACGCACAGATGTAAAGGAATTACGCCGATTTTCATCAGGAGAAGAGGAATCGGAGCTTAGCGACGACGGAAAGGCGCGGTCGGCGAGCTGACACAGCACTCCTACACGCACAGATGTAAAGGAATTACGCTGATTTTCATCAGAGGAAGAGGAATCGGAGCTTAGCGACGACGGAAAGGCGCGGTCGGCGAGCTGGCACAGTACTCCTACACACACAGATGTAAAGGAATTGCGCCGATTTTCATCAGGGGAAGAGGAATCGAAGCTTAGCGACGACGGAAAGCCGCAGTCGGCGAGCCGACACAGCACTCCTACATGCAGAGGTGTAAAGAAATTACGCTGATTTTCATCAAGGGAAGAGGAATCGGAGCTTAGCGACGGCGGAAAGGCGCGGTCGGCGAGCCGACACAGCACTCCTACACGCACAGGCGTAAAGGAATTACGCTGATTTTCATCAGAGGAAGAGGAATCGGAGCTTAGCGACGACGGAAAGGCGCGGTCGGCGAGCTGACACAGCACTCCTACACGCACAGATGTAAAGGAATTACGCCGATTTTCATCAGGAGAAGAGGAATCGGAGCTTAGCGACGACGGAAAGGCGCGGTCGGCGAGCTGACACAGCACTCTTACATGCCACGATTGAAACGCAGCCTGAGCCTGCTCCAAGTCTCCACCACCATGCAGACCAAGACCGAGGTCAAGGTCCAAGAAACGAACAACAAACAGTCCAAGACAAAAAAAGCAGAGGAATCACAGACTCCCCTTCGAGCCACCGCAGAATCTGTGGGAGAGCAGAAGCAAGTTCCACCTGCGACTGTGCCGGTAAGCTGGCTTCACGTCGCGTCTCACACGACCACCCTAATAACACAAACACGAGGAACATCAAAGAATAATCTCAGACAATAAGCAACTTAAAGGGGCCATGACACGGTCGCCCAAAGATTTGTGGTTTTCAGCGAAAACTGGAAGTAGAGAGTCTATTATATCTATACAGATTTCAAAAGTGGGCTGTAAAAGAATATTTAAGTGCAAAACAAGCCCTAGAAATCACCGGCTGTAAACACCGCCCACCGCCAGCGACCGCCATTTTGCCATGCCGCATGTGACGTCATGTGCAGCACGGAATGGAGCCGTCGTCTTCTACCAAAGTTTCAGCCGCTGCAAATCATTTAATTTCTGTGCCAAGCAGAAGAAAGCTAAAATATCTCGATATCACATGCAGCTGACCATGGAACACTATCGTTCGCCGCAATGCAGACGCTTGAACAGCTAGCTGCTTGTTACGTCACGGCTCGCGAGTGCATCAGTGTTGCCCGACTCTCGGGCCCCCACTCGCGTGTTAAAAAAATGTTCGATTGCAAATTAAGTGCTCGACCAAATGCATACCTGCCAACCTCACAGCATGAAAATTCGGGAGACCGCAGCGGGGGGGGGCGGGGGGGGGGGGGGAGGGTGTAGCGGAAATTACTGAGACTGGAGAGTGACATCAGAAAGGAATAAGGATGTTTGTTTTGAGCTGCTTGAACCAAACTCCTTTACTTGTGAAGGCACCAAGCAGGGGCGTAGCCAAGGGGGGGGGGGTTCAACCCCCCCCCGAAAATTTTCAGTTTTGCTTGCGTATATATACACGCAAACACACAAACGCACGCACGAACATAAAGTATGGTTGAACCCCTCCCCTCCCCCCCCCCCGAAAAAAGTTTCTGGCTACGCCCCTGGCACCAAGGCAGTTCACAGGCGCACGTGGTACAGAATCCGTACTTGTCACCCCTCCGCGAAGTCACAAAGCACGGAAACCCAGCTGTGTATGAGTCCAGAAACATTTGCAAGCACTTTGATTTTGACACCGCCATCGACCTTCTAACTGAACTCTGGAAACACGCGACCCCCACAGCAGATGGCGTAGCGTACAAAATGCGGGGGCCAAGATGGAGACGCAAAAGTTCTGGCTAGGCTTAACGGAAACGATTGCTGCAAATGAACTGAACGGTGGCCGGAGCGGCAAGACTGCGACACACGGCGCTGTTTCTCCCAAGCACGCCGATATCAAGAGTGCAAAGCACAATGGGGGCCGTTTACTTATCGCCGGTCTGCCGGCCACCCCTCCTTTGGAAAATGGAATGTGCGACAGTCTCGTTATCGGAGCGCTCGTGCAGCGCCGCGGCTCCGGCCACCGTGCACTTTTGGCAAATCTTTCTGTTGAGACTGTACCTTTTCCCTCGCCTTCTTTCGGTACGGTGGCGAGCGCTTCTCACGGCCTGCCGGCCAGCCTTCGCCCAGATTCACAGTGCCTATTATGTACTCAGCGGTACTCTACGATATGGTTACAATGAAATAGAAGTGTGGTGGCGAGTGCTTTTCCGCAGCACCGCCACAGCAGGAAAGGCTGATCGACGTACGCGCATGATTTTAAAAAAAAAAGAGAGAAAAAAAAAACCCGCCTCTGCTGTGGTGGCCACTTTTCGGGAGATTCAACATGACATTCGTACAATCGGGAGATTAGGTCCGAATTCGGGAGTCTCCCGGACAATTCGGGAGAGTTGGCAGGTATGCGAATGCGCTAAAATTTAGCCAGCTCATTTGTGAATGCACAAGGATTAATCCACATAACACAGATTATGATCGAAAATTGGGTGTCATGGCCCCTTTAAATACAGTCTTGCAGCACTACAGGCAGAGGTAGCAGCACTCAAAACAACTTTTGGCTAGTAGGACGATCAGCCAGAGCACACAAAGCCAACAAACACAAATACAAACAGGAGCAACAGAACCAGCTACACCCAAAGTGCAAAATGTGGAGAGATAGCTACACAACATAAGAACTCAACTCCAACTTTTGTTTGCGGTGCTGGGAAACCTTAAAAAATATATCGACAACTCTAGTAGGGTACGCAATTGGGCTGGTTGGTTCATGATTACGAGTGAAAAACAGCACTAAAAAGATGGGACAAAAAAGGACACGGGACCACGGGACCACACGGGATTTTGGTTGTTAGTCAGTGCCGTGGTCCCGTGTCCTTTCTTGTCCCGTCTTTTTAGCGCCGTTTTTCACTTGTAATCGACGACTCTGTCAAAGGGGTAAAAAAATCAAGATAACTGATAAACTCAAGCCCTGGAGGCCGCAGTCCTAAGGTATTGGCAACGACTGATACGGACGCACTTGAGAGCCCCTATGATGGCTAGACACATCACACGCCGCCAAGAGAATCTCGGGTTATGGCAGTGGAACTGCCGTTCCCTACGCAACAAAGAATCTGCGCTAGCACAATTTTTGCAAGACGCCGCAACTGCACCAGATCTCATATGTTTGCAAGAAGCAGGCACACCCAAAACGCTCAATATTGGGATACACACAAACACCAACAACACGGGAACGGCTATTTTGGCTAGGAAGAATCTCTATGTAAGCGTAGAAACTGTACCAGGAATTGACATAGCATACAAAACAGCAACAGGATGGTCTGTTAAGCGAGGTCGCCCGAAGAACATAGTCGCAAATGTCTACAGTTCTCCTCGAGAACGCAAGGCGGGTTTCACACCCATTATCTGACAGGCTATGAACAGCGCGAAACGAGGTGACAGAGTAATATTGCTAGGGGATTTCAACGCCTCGCGTACAGAGTGGGGCCACAAAAGGGATACGGCAAAAGGAACCAGCTTGCTGAAGGCAACACAGGCTCATGATCTAATTCTCGTCACGCAACCAGACTCTCCCACAAGACTGGGAAACAGCGTGGCTAGAGACACGGCTCCTGATCTAAGTTTTGGAAGTGATGAATGAGGAGTCACTTGGACTAACCTAGACGAGACACTCTGGAGTGACCATTACATCCTCAACATCTCAGCTCAAGCAGCAACTTTGAACTTTGATTCTAAAGCCGCGGTCACGATCGATGGCGCGCACGCTATCTCGGCAGCCATCAGCGGGCGGCTCGTATACCCTTCTACGTGCTGCGCTCTCGATGCGAAGACACGGTGCAGAAAGAGCATCTTTCCCTGGAGCGACCGTATTTTCTTACACCAACGTTTTGTAGAGTTACGCGAGATCAGATACAAAAGAGTTTGCTGCCAGCCTCACTTCGTCTAACATTACAATTTGTTGCTATCGCATTCAATGCTTCGTCCTTGCGCTGAAACTGTGACTTTTTTTCTTTTCTTTCGTTGGGGGCTTAGGGTCTGCGTGTCTGTATTGGATGATGATGCCCGCACTGCAGATGACCAATGCGGCCTCCATTTCTTGCTGAAATTTGCGCAACTGAGAAAGTTTTGAAGCTGGTTGGGCATTTTGCCGCAATTTCAACAAATTTCACGGTTTTGGCTCAGCTTGGCGCAAAAATATGGAATTGTATCAAATTGGCGCAATTGGCGCAGCTGTTGCATCCCTGCATACCGCATGACACTATATTGACGGTCTCCAAAAGATAGGCTGTGGGGGGAGAACCTACAGCTACATGCATAGTTTTCTAAACAACAGAACGGCGTCCATAGGCTTGGGCCATCTTCGAGGGGATAGGGCTCGCACAGCGAATAAGGGCCCTCCACAGGACTCCATACTGTCCCCCCTACTGTTCAACATAGGGATGCGGAAATTGGCTCTAATGTTGGAGGAAGACACAGAACTCGGAGTAGTCATCTAAGCCGACGACGTCACCCTTTGGGCGACTAAAGGATCCTATGGAGACCGACAAGACACTCTACAAAGAGCAGTTGACACTATTGACAAATATGCCATGAGGGCAGGCATGACATGCGCGCCAGAAAAATCTGAATTCATACAAATCAGGCCCAAGAACACCCGCCGCACGTGCTCCCCAACCCTCTACCTGGAGCTGAACGGAAACCAGATAAACCAAGTGTCGGAGCTCAGGGTGCTGGGAATGCTGAGAGAGGAGACGGGCAGCGTATCGTTAATGCTAAAAAAAACGCACAACCAGGAGCATGGTGCGACTCATAAGGAGAGCAACCTGCAGTAATGAGAGCATGACGGAAGGAGACACCAGGAGGCTGGTACATGCCTACATCATTAGCAGCATTACATATGCTCTCCCGTACCAACTCTTTGTACTACTCTGTGTTAGTCTGACCCGATGTGTGCTTCTGTTTGTTTGCTAGCGTTCGTAAATGTCTCTGTTAGAGAAGTACATGAATTTGTTGCTTCTGCTTGTTGTGTGGGTTCTGTTACTGGTGTTATTATCACGTCCACCGTCTGAGTAGATGCTTCTTGTGTCTTAGCTATGGTGGGGCGCGAGTTGCAACTAGTGCTTGTAGCATGTGAAGCGTGCCATTCTGGTTCATGGGACGGGCCATTAGATTGTGTCATTGGCTGCGTCTGTATAAATTCATTCCCGATTCTGTACCTGATGTTCCTGCAAATTACCGTATATTGCCGATTATAAGTCGACGTTTTCTTCATAAAATGACCTTCCAAAGTTCGGGGGTCGACCTATAATCGGAGTTGACCTATACGCGTGTCACAAATGAGCGCACATAAAGCGCACACGCGGCCGCTTTCAAACGGCTGCGCGACAGAACGGCCCAAGAAGCGCGAACGACGAAAAAACAAGCATCAAAAGACGCCAGCGCGCCGCATCCTCCTCACCCACTCAAGCCAGACGCAGACAACGCGATCAAACGACCGGCAAAACCTGGATGTTTCTAGAAGGAAGGGGGGACGCATCGCCGAGTGGCGCCGCCGCGAGTAGAACCGGCGAGAGAAATCTCGAACTATCCTTAGCCTTGGCTGTACTGCACGCCGAAGAACCCTCCCGACGCTTTTAGAAACCGGGGGAGAAGGGATAAAAGCGTGCAAACGACGACGAGTCAGGCAGTCGAGACAGTAGTGCAGACAGGAGTGAGTCAGTCGGCCCGGTGATGGTGAAGTTACGCTAAGTGTGGCTCCGTTAGCCAAAGTAGACGTGTTTATGATGGTGTGCGGTCAGTCGATCGTCGACCTGGAAGATTTAGAGGACGACGCCGTGTGAGCCGTGACAAGTTACGACGACGGTTGAGCTGCGACAGACACCGCTGGAGTTGGCGTGAGTGTTTCCTTGAAGAGAAGCATTCGATTACCGTCCAAGAATTGTGGACTGGATACGCCATTGTATATTCTGGACCTTAAAGGGGTGGTGCCACCAAATTTGTGGCTTGCGCGTTCTTTACTGTAAGCGTTTCCTATAGCTCCGGGAAGTATGATGCACGCACCAAGATTCATGTATTCTCGCTAAATAATTTAATATCACCTTTTGATTTGGACAACTTTCGGTTTCGGTTTCTGGGCGCCGAGGTTGGGCAGTGACGTAGAAGTGTAGGAGGCGTGGTCACGTGACCACACAAGGCTGTGACGCACATAGCCATGAAGCGATCGAAACTCGGCGAGTGATGTAGCAACCGATGCTTTGCCGGTACTATAGTGAACTAGAATATATTCTAGTTCACTACAGCCGGTACGTACGTTGCGGAAGTGGCGAGGATCCGGAGGTCACTCACGTTACTACAGCAGATTTGGTGTGACGTCACTACAACTTTCGTTGCCCATCCTACAGATCTACGTCAGTGTTGGCGCGCTAGCGATGGGTTTCGATCGGGAGAATGAGTATTTTGGGTACACTTTGGAAGTGAATTAAAATATATTCTAAACGTTTGCTGTGTCCGACCCTTCGTGTGGAGTGTCCTTGCATACAGAGGAAACCCACAACAGGCTTGTTATAGCCTCGAAATTTGATGACACCACCCCTTTAACTGTCCTTGAATAGTTGTAATGCATGCGATTGCATTTGTAGCATGTGACCTGTTCGTTTAGTTCCCGTTGTGTAAACACCATCTGAGTTATATTGTGAAGTTGTAACTGGTACTAGCCGAGTGTGCATGTTTTTGTGATATTTGTATTGCCTTAAGGGGAGACAAAGCACTTGAAAAAAAGTTTTGTATTTCTTGACTGATTTTGATTAAACTTCCTGAGTTCATGTATATTTGTGTGCTAATTTCAAATATGCAATTATTTTTCTATTATGATGTGTAGATTTTAAAATACAAAATATTTCATGTGCCTTTTGGGGAGCAAGATTTCTTATAAACTGAGTTAGTTACAAAGTAAATCAGCCATATCATGATAATCTGCAATCGCAACTGCGTGCAGCGCAACAAAAATGGATGTTCTAAACCCGTTAGAATAAAAGTTATGATGTGCTGAACATTCACGAGTGAAATTCTAGCTTGAAATTTACTCACTCGCAAATGTTCAACATGCCATAACATTTGTTCCAATGGGTTTATAGCATCCATTTTTGTTGCACTGCACACAGTTCCGATTGCAGATTATCGTGATATGCTGATTTACTTTGTAATGCAGTCAGTTTAGAAATAATCTTGCTCCCCAAAAGGCACATTAAATATTTTGTATTTTAAAAACTACACAGTATACTGGAAAAGTAATTGCATATTTGAAATCAGCACTCAAATATACATAAAGTCGCCAAGTTTTATCAAAATCAATCAAGAAATAAAGAAACATTTTTAAGAGCAGCGTCCCTTCTTAACTGAGAATATATTTCATTTTCGTTTGTGTTATCGACTCTCGGCTCTGACTCTGTCTTTGAACCACAACCGGCGTTCGCTGACGCACCACAGGACCAACTCTAAATTGTCCACGCTTTCATGGTGCGTTTTCGGAGGGCCGAGACGCCAGCCCTTAGAATCCACCCGGCGATTGCCAACTCGATTAACGGGATAAGTTACAATTATTCTGGCGTCCGCGACACAGGACCTTTTTGGCAAAGTGTGTCCAAAGTAGGAAGAAAGAGCCTTGAGACGTTGATAGTGCTTGCGAACCATTTTTGAGTGTTGCACCGCGTTCTCGTTAACCTGTGTGCAGAGAGTGTTTTGGAATTCGAAGTTAGGCAGAGTTTTTGTGCACGCGGCTAGGTTTTGTTTGACGGGTATCATGGATCTTGAGAAGTTAGTTGCCCTTGGTGAGAAGATGGGTTTGTCTGGGGCCGAACTACGAAAGTGGGTCAGCCAAAAGGAAAAAGAAGAAAGGGAGAGGGCTAAGGAAGAAAAAGCTGCAGAGCTTGAAAGAGAGAGGTTGGCGGTTGAGAGGGCCAACAAAGAGAGAGAAGCAGAACTTGAAAAAGAGAGGTTGGCAGTTGAGAGGGTCAAGGAAGAGAGAGCAGCAGAGCTGGAGAGAGAGGCTAGCGGCTGAGAGGGAGAAAGAAGAAAGAGAGGCGCAGATGGCTGAGAGAGAAAGGCAACGGCAGCACGAGATAGAACTCGAACGGCTCCGTTTGCAGCAGCGCATGGAAACTCCCGTCCAGGCTAGAGTCGAGAGCAGTGAAAGGGAAGATCATAGCTTCCGTTTGAACCCAAGCAAACTGCTTGTAGCGTTTGATGAGAGGAAAGATGACCTTGATGCATACCTGCACAGGTTTGAGACGATAGCTAGAAGCCAAAATTGGCCGGAGCAGCAATGGGCAACTGCTTTGAGCACTTGTTTGAGTGGCGAAGCGCTCAGTGTGTATGGTAGGCTGACACCTACCGATGCAGCTAATTACGGAAGAGTAAAAGCTGCTTTGCTGAAGCGATTTAGATTCACCGTGGAAGGCTTCCGAGATCGGTTCCGTACTGGAAAGCCAGCTGATGGCGAGACAGCAACGCAGTATGCCGCGCGGCTCAGCCATTATTTTGACAGGTGGATCGAACTTTCAGAGACGGCACAGGAGTACGGTGAGCTTAGAGAGCTTTTAATCAGAGAGCAATTTCTCACCAGTTGCCACCCGAGCCTGTTGCTGTATCTGAAAGAGAGGAGAGCTAAATCGCTTGAGGACATGCTTGAATTGGCCGATCAATTCTTGGAAGCGCAAGGTGGCACGAATCTGGCCAAAGTAAAAAAGGAGGTTCACGAGGAGTCGAAGAAATCGGCACCTGAAGGAAACAAGCGTGCACCGGAGAGTGTTCCGCGATGTTTTCTGTGTAACCGGGTGGGCCATCGCGCTAACAGTTGTCGGACCAACTTCTCACGCCCCAGTGTGATGAAGTGTTTTAAATGTGGACAAACTGGGCACAAAGCAGACACATGTCGAAGCGATGCGAGTAAAGTCCACCAAGCAGCTTGTGCGTATGCTCCGCCAAAAGAGGAAGCGGAAGGGACCAATGATGAATTGGCCGAACTGAAAGGCGGGAAGATGATGCATTTCATTGGTGCTGCGATGACAACAGACACAACGAAAGGAATGCCGGCACTTAAGGGGAAAGTTGGTGGAAAGGAAGTCACGGTATTAGGAGATAGTGGGTGCACCACTGTTATCGTACAAAAGAAATTGGTCCGAGACAGTGAGTTCACAGCCAATTCCACCCCGGTTCGCCTGCTTGATAGTTCCATTCAAATGCTTCCTGAAGTCAAGATTGAGGTTGAGACCCCATACTTCAGCGGTAGAGTTACTGCCCTGTGCATGGATAACCCCCTGTTCGACCTAATCGAGGGAAACATCGACGGAGCTCGAGGGCCATATGATCCTGAACGCTTGGGAGAAGACCCAAAGATGGAGCCCTCGTCAGTTCGGGAACCGCGACAAAAAGGAACCGCTGAAGGGAATCCCATGAAGGATGTTGCCCGAACTCCAATTGACGCCGAGGTATCAACGAATGGCAACAATGAGGCAGCAACGGTCGCTGTACCGCCTGTGCAAAAGCACCGAGCAGGTGATGTTGCCACCAAGCGGCCACCACCACCCGTGAGTGGAATGATGACGAAGGTGGTCGTCCAGGCAAAACACCGCGAACGTTCTAACGAATGCGACCACGCCTTGCTAGTGTCGGACGTGTCGACGGTAGTAGAGACGCCCCCTTCGGCACCCTCAAATGGAACGGCTCGCAAGAAGAAGAGGAACAAATTGAGAGCGAGCGAGCACCGAAAGAAGGGGCGCAAGCGCGGCACGATTTAAACAGTACAGGGTGTTGGAGTTGAAAGTGTTTGACGTGTTTTGAGTTTGAATGAGTTTTGTTGTTATATCCTGCGGGAAGTGTGTATGGCTAGTGAGCCCAAGTGTCGTTTGCTTAACATGTGTACAGAACTATTGATATAACTGTATAAGCATTGTAAATGAAGAGCTTTGTTTTGTGCTTTTGCATTGTTGATATGAAATGTATGATAGTGTGTTGTACTTATGTACTTGAGTTTATCTTTTGTATGTCGTGACATTGAAATGCCCTGCGAATTGTCTTGAGAGTTCTATTGTGAATGTGACGCGCATTGTGTGTGGACTGAGTTATGGACTCTGTAGGTGGGACATTTTTGGTTGTATATGTGCGCGCTCATTTGTGTTGTTTGAATATTATGTGATAATATTTTTGAAGTGGGGGGCAGTGTCACGAACGAGCGCACATAAAGCGCGCGCGCGGCCGCTTTCAAACGGCTGCGCGACAGAACGGCACGAGACGCGCGCCCAAGAAGTGCGAACAACGAAAAAACAAGCATCAAAAGACGCCGGCGCGCCGCATCCTCCTCACCCACTCGAGCCAGACGCAGACAACGTGATCAAACGACCGGCAAAACCTGGATGTTTCTAGAAGGAAGGGGGGACGCATCGCCGAGCGGCGCCGCCGCGAGTAGAACCGGCGAGAGAAATCTCGAACTATCCTTAGCCTTGGCTGTACTGCATGCCGAAGAACCCTCCCGACGCTTCTAGAAACCGGGGGAGAAGGGATAAAAGCGTGCAAACGACAACGAGTCAGGCAGTCGAGACAGTAGTGCGGACAGGAGTGAGTCAGTCGGCCCGGTGATGGTGAAGTTACGCTAAGTGTGGCTCCGTTAGCCAAAGAAGACGTGTTTATGATGGTGTGCGGTCAGTCGATCGTCGACCTGGAAGATTTAGAGGACGACGCCGTGTGAGCCGTGACAAGCTACGACGACGGTTGAGCTGCGACAGACACTGCTGGAGTTGGCGTGAGTGTTTCCTTGAAGAGAAGCATTCGATTACCGTCCAAGAATTGTGGACTGGATACGCCATTGTATATTCTGGACTTTAACTGTCCTTGAATAGTTGTAATGCATGCGATTGCATTTGTAGCGTGTGACTTGTTCATTTTGTTCCCGTTGACACCATATGAGTTATATTGTGAAGTTGTAACTGGTACTAGCCGAGTGTGCATGTGTTTGTGATATTTGTATTGCCTTAACTGAGAATATATTTCGTTTTCGTTTGTGTTATCGACTCTCGGCTCTGACTCGGTCTTTGGACCACGACTGGCGTTCGCTGACGCACCAAAGGACCAAGTCCACGGTTTCGTGGTGCGTTTTCGGAGGGCCGAGACGCCAGCCCTTAGAATCCACCCGGCAATTGCCAACCCGATTAACGGGATGAGTGACAACGCGGAATCGTAAAGTCGACTTATCTGTGGGGTCCGACAAAAGGTCGTCGTGCTCGGATTTCCTGCTACTCAACGCATCGATAACATCAGCCGCAGAGGCAGCGGAGTCACGGCAACCGCTATCTCCCAACGCGTGCGCGCCGCTTCCAGAGCCGGACATTTTTGCGATCTGCCACGACGATCGCGAAACTAAAGCGATACCACGCGAGGCGAAACTACGAAGTGCGTTTAAAAATCACCGCCGCGCGACATTAATGCGAACAGCTTGGGAAACACGTGTCTCGAAAGCAGCATTTCAAACCTTTAATAGAGGGCGAACGATGCTCTATGAATAAAGAGGAATTTATCTTGCGATGCACCCTGCAGTTTTGTTTTCATACAATAGAAACGACTCGTTGACAAACCATCGGCGTTCCACAGGAAAGCTGGCAGCGCCGTGTGGGCTGACAACACTTCACGGGGAACTAAACGACATGACCAGTCACATGCGTCCACAAGCGTCTTCGCGTCTTTTTGCACTCACGCCTGTTCACCATTTCTGCATTTCGCTTCGCTTGCGAGCAGTGGTGTGCGCAATTTGCGACGCTGCGAAACGGACACCATGATGCCACCGCTACGCCGGCAACAGTACAGCGCTGCTTTCAAGAGGCAAGCGATCCTCTATGCAGAGTAGGAAAGCAACGTTGAAGCAGGGCGCAAGTTTGATGTATCGGAAAAGTGCGTGAGGGAATGGAGAAAACAAAGACCAAGATCTTCGCATGCGCTGCTACCAGGGGCGTAGCCAGGAGGGGGGCTGACCCCCCCCCCCCCGAAATTTTTTGATTTTGCATGTGCATATATACACGCACACGTACAAACATACAAAAAGAATGGTTGAACCCCCCAACCCCCCGAAAAAATTTCTGGCTACGCTTCTAGCTGCTACACGCCGTTCCTCTCACGGACCGAAGTCTGGACGATACCTTGCTGTTGAGGAGGCAGTTCGAGATTGGGTTCACGACCAGAGAAGCAAGAGCCTGAGATGTACACAATGATGGCTAGCAGACGACACCAGAAGCAATCGACATTGAATGTGCTCCTGATGGCAACTCCGCACGATTTTGCTGGGCATTTTGCTTGAACGTTAAGTACAAATTGCTTCATGAACTTGCCCACTAATGTTTCAATAACTCCAGTAGGACAGACTGGCCGGCAGTGTTGAGCAGCCTTCACATAGCAAGCGCGCGCGAAGAGCGGCACCAGAGTCCTCTTTCTGACGTCACACGCAAGAGGGCGCCACTAAAGATCTTGCACGAATACTGTAGATATCCGTTGCTGTGAGCAATATGAGCTGAAGCACTAATATTGCCCTGTAAAGGCCATAGCGGCTAAACACAGTTGGCAAGCGCAGAAGTCAACGTTTTTAGATTACTTCAGTTGGCAAAGAGTGCGGCCTTCCAGTGGCGTGGGGCGGCTCGTCGCGATTGCCAACCAGGCAGCGGCGCTGCGGTCGCGTTAGGATTGATCTCGGCGCGTCGTCTGCTACTGCGCTACTAACTGAAAGGGGCCGACAAGCGACTACCACAAGGGTTAACTCAATGTGGTAGTCGCTTTCATTTCACTTTGCTTGAGTGAAACGCGCAGTTTTGGTTGTACAGTATAACATCGTTACAACGGATCTGTTTACAACAGACATTCGGATATTACATACCAATTTGCGCCGTTATGCCACCTCCGTATTTGTTCCATTGATTGAGCTTCGTTTACAACGGATTCTGGTACAACGGACATTCGGATATAATTTACTAAAATGTCAGGCCAGCAAGGTGGTCAGGACTCCTTTAGAGCGGACTTTTCTACCACGGACATACCAAACTCAATAACTTCCGACTTCAAACATCACTTAGCATACTTTCGGGATGGGAACAGCACGCCGCGGATATTGACGCACCGATTTAAGAATGCAAGGCCGCCGATCTCCGGTCTGTCAATGATCAGCTACGCCTAGCTGTAGCGACAAAAAATTGGCGCGCAGCGTGCATGGTGTTGCGTTTTGGGACGGTGACGTGCGAAATTGCTAGCCACTGCCACCGCTTCTGTGAGCGGTCGCTGCGCGGCGAGCTTGGCCGGGGGGTCTGCTGCCGATGGGCAGAATGCCCATCCGCGGTTCCGAGGAGCCAGCGGGCGATATGATTCGTTGCTTGCGACGAAGGAGATTGCAGCTTCTTCGCTTTCGCATGTCCGCTAGCGCGATGTTCTTGGCCGCAAAGTTCGGGTTTGTCTCGTACATCGGCACCGTGAGCGGAGTTAGGCCTAGCCACGACATCGAGTAGAAAGCTCTGTTGCAATGTGCGTGGCCGCGGTGCCTGATGTTTCAAAGTACGTCATGCTCGATTGCGAGTACAAAGAGTTGTTCCGCGGTGGTCTTCGTCATAAGCTCCGAAGTGCTGATAAGAAGAACCTCTAATAGCAAGTCCAACGAGTCAATGCTACAGTCGAGCCCGACTATATCGAACCCGTTTATATCAAACCATTTCTAAACACGGTAAATTTACATTGAGAATATAGAGCAAAAGTTACTGTTACATCGAACGAAAATAGCAACGACAACCGATATCTCAAACTCCATGTGCCTCAAAAGTGCCCCAGCAAGTTGGCTTTCCCTCGCGGTGGCGGGGAAAACTGCCGGCGCCACCCTAGAAAAAGTGGTTTAGACCCGGTTGTGCACGGGCGAACACACCCCTGCAAGAAATGATCCTGGCCCGCTCGCAGCGCTTACAGCCAATCAGAGGCCGTCGTGCTTTCTCCGAGGCGCGGAGGCGGTAGAAGTGAGCGCCATTTTTTCTTTCTTTATGCTTGTGTGCCTGCTGCTGCCTGTTTTCCTCGAGTCCTCATTCAGCGTGGTCCGTGCTGGTGGTGTTGCCTGTTGGTGCTCTGTGAACTTTATTGGCTCGCTGTCATCATGGCTTGTGCAAAGAGGCAGAATTTGCCGTTCGCCGCGAAACTCGAAATCATAAATCGGGTCGAGCGCGGTGAAAAGAAGTCCGACGTCGCCGCCGCGTACAAAATTCCAAGGAACACCTTGAGTACTATCCTGAAGAACAAGGCAGACATAAGGGCCAAGTCGGACAAAAGGCCAGGTGCCCGTGACGCCCGACGTGTGCGCACTGCTGTGTACGAAGATGTTGAAGCGTACAAACGGTTTGTGGACGTTCGGTCGCGAAACATCCCGGTGTCCGACCCTATGACTGAGCAGAAAGCCAAGGACCTTGCTTTCCTGCTTGGCAGGAACTATTTCCAAGGCGGTTCAGGCTGGCTCCAACGGTTCAAAGAACGGCACGACATCGTTGGCAAAGCTGTTACAGGTGAAAGCAGAGCGGCGGACCTGGACAGCGTAGACAAATAGCTCGAGGAAAACTGGCGAGATATCGCAGCAAGATATCAAGCCCAAGATTTCTTCAATGCGGATGAAACCGCTCTATTTTGGCAAATGTTGCCAAACAAGACACTTGCGTGTCGTGGCGACAAGACTTGCGGCGGCAAGGCAAACAAAGCTCGTGTGTCCGTGCTGTTGGCAGCTAATTTAGACGGATCGAAAAAGCTTCGACCTCTGGTTATCGGGAAAAGCACGGCACCGCGGTGTTTTCGAAATGTGCTGTCACTTCCAGTTACCTACCGAGCAAACTCAAAAGCGTGGATGACCGGGGAGCTTTTCGGCAGGTGGCTATCGTCGTGGAATGATGATTTGGTAGGCAAAAATCGCAAGGTGTGCCTGCTCGTGGACAATTGTTCATCGCACCACTGCAGTACGACCTTCAGCAACATGGAGCTGCGTTTTTTGCCCCCAAACACTACGTCTGTACTGCAACCACTGGATCAAGGCGTTATGCGCTGTTATGATCGGCCTGCCTGGCTTGGCGCCGCTTTGACGCATGAGACGTTGCGGCTAAGACTACCCTGATTTCTTCCGGGTCAGCGGTTCCAGAGATGCCCCAAGAGCGGCGACAACACGAAGGTCGTTCGTCTAATATTCTCAGGTTGTCTGCGCCCCTCGTAAAACCCTTTGGGTGCGCCTGACCAACTGACAGTTTTGGAAGAGTTGTTGGCCGTCGAGGCGGCTTGCTATGTCGTCAAGGTGCCCCGGACAAAGGACCCAGCGTCTGGGAACCGTCTGCGGATGCATTTCCCACGTTCCCCGTGGCGCCTTGTTGCCGCTGTTTCCACAACACGTGGCCTGCCTGGCGCCGCATACCCATCGTTGCAACAGACTACGAAATTGACTTCCACGTAAGACTCAACGTCTTCATGCTGTGCCATGTGTGCGCGGTGGGCAGTGTTTTTCCCTCGCCATGGGACGAACTGGATGTGCCTCTTTCTCCTTTCGTGGGTTGGGAAGGAGGCGGCGTTTCACCTTCCCCTTTTGGGGGCGGAGGTGAAGATGGAAATTTTCATTGGACTGTCCTGGCCTCCATTGTTTTTTCCTACAGGGAACCCTGGGAAGGCCAGCACATAAAATGCGAGCGCCGATGCGCTCCCGACAAGCTCTCACAAGTTCTCTCAAGCTGTCACGAGCTCCGAGAGCTTCCATGATGCTAACCCCATCATGTAGCAACACGCTACCTGTAAATAAATGTTACTGTTAACAGCTCCGGGCTCCTCTCCTCGACATCTCCCCGGGACTCTGGCTGGCTCCGGTCCTCTGGGCAGAACCCCGTTTACATCAACTGGTGGCAGCGGTGGGATGCTGCTGACAACTGGAACTCATCAACTGGTTAGCAGCAACGTGATGACCCATGCTTGACTCGGGCCTCAACGATATGGTGAGTGCTTGACTTTCTTTGAGTTTTGCCAGGTTTTAGCTTTTAAAGTTTTCTAAATCTGTGTGTAATCTTCTGTGCGTATAGGCTTCGTTGTACCGCTACCATACGTCACAGCTATTCACCATTTTAGCTTTCATGTTCTAAAACTGGCAGTGTTTTACCGTGCGTCTAGGCTTCGCTTGTTCGCTACCTAACGTCACGGCGGTTAGAAAGTCCTCACTCGTGAAGACCATGGAGTTGGTAAAGAAGCTAGAGAGACCAGACCTCTTACTACTGTGTGAAGAGCTGGGAATTAAGGTTGGGAGAGAAGAGAGAGAGTCACAGCTGATTAGAGCAATTCAGGAATGCGGTGCGGAGGATGACGAAATTGAGGAGTGCTGGGAAGAAGTAGAAAAAAGGCAAAAAGAGGCCGAGAGAATCAAAAGATGGGCTGAAGAAGACAGGATAAATGAGAAAAGGCGATTGGCTTTAGCACTTTATCAGGCATCAAGTAACCCGAATAACGAGAAAGCAGCCTCAGATAAGAAAAAGAAAGGCAGTCCTGCTAAGTCCACGTCTACAGTGAGCCACTCAGAAGATCGAAAGAAAGAAAAGGCGTTTAAGGCTAGGAAGCCGGTTGTATGCCACCGTTGCAAAGAGCTAGGTCACATCGCAATCGGCTGCCGCAAGCCTAGGAATGTTCTCTGTTTTCGGGACAGCAGCGACAATAATCTGGAACAATTGAAACCCCCCATTCAGGAATTAGTTGAGGAAAACGTACTGCGGGACTCTGCCGCAACGTTTGATAGAGTACATCCATACTCTTTGACAAATGAGGTGACCACAGGGGAACGCCCATGTGCATGGCAAGTAGTTCAAAATGAAAGTGTGTGTTTGCCATTAGCCCGCGTTGAGAGTGAGGGACCGTTCAGACTGCTCGCCACGGAAACTTTGGCGTCCCAAAACCTGCCCGAGCATTATCCCTCTCAGAATGACGTGGATATGCTTTCGAAAGGCCTTTGTTTTGGTGACGAATCGGCGGCAGCTATGACGGATCCGATGGCCTGTGAGTCTGCTCATGAGGTTCCGGAAGCAGAAAGCGCTAACGAAGCAGACTGTAAAAGTTCAGATGATGAGGCGCTTAGCTTACCACGAGAGGAAGAGGCGCTCAACATAGCGCGAGGTGATGAAGCGCTTAGATTAGCGCGAGGTGATGACTCTCATCAAGGAGAGACATCTGATGGCGAGCCGGCTGGTTTAGCAAGTGTCGATTGTAGCGTTGTTTCTGAAGAGCAGACAGCTAGAAATAACGCCGAGGATAAGCCAGTTGAGCCGCCTGGAGTTTTGAGCAATGTACTTCCGAGTATTATTGCCGAGTCGGGGAGCGTTCCGTGCCGCCCCGAAAGAAAAAGGCGCCAGCGAAAACTTCGGAGAACGGGGAAAGGTCCAAGTTGCCTCGAGCGGAGGCTGGAAACCCCGAAAAGGTTCTCTAAAAGTCAAAAGTTGCGGGTCTCGCACAAATCGAGATTAGGCATAAAGCGTGTCGCGAGGGCCAAGAAAAAGAGACGCCGAAGTAGTCGCCTGGTTTCTTCATCTTTGGTGAAGGCTAAACGGTGGAGCAAAGCGAGGTGGTGCGTACGCGACTGTAACGGCAAAGGTCCTCCCCCAAGTTTGCGAGAGGGTGACCGCTGCTCTGGGAGGCCCACAATGAGGAAGCTTAAGCGTCCAGGTGCCTCTTTGTCTGAGTTCGGAGCCCGCGGAACAAAGGTCACCGCCACTGTGTGCTTCGGACGGGTTGGCTTTTTGTCCCTCCGTCGCGATCTGGCCCATCGACAACTGTGGTATGCGCGTCCCCCCAGAGCACGTCTGAAAGGGTGCCGCATTAAATTACGCAGTGTCACGAAGGATACTAAGAATTTGTCTTGTATCCAGTTTTATTATTGTTTTGTTTAGCTGTCTAACGTTTGCATGTCTGCCGATGAGCAAGGACTGTGTCGATTTTTGAAAGTTTTATTTTCCTCCTCATCTTAACTGCAGACATTGAGATATTTGCTAAACTGCTTGTTTGCTTACATTTAGCGAAACCTAACACCCGTGTAGAGGGTTTTGCGCATGTTGATTTTTAACAGAGAAGTAGGCTGAGGGTAAAAGCCTCTGTATAAACCTTGTGTAAATTGCAGCACACTTGTTAGTATGCGCATCAGTGTAGTGTAGGTTTTTGTTTCTCTGTTTGTTTTATTTTCATACGCGCAAGTTTGATTTTGAGTTTTACTTATACTGTGAGAGGCGTAATTCATTAACTACCTCCGTTCGTTTTGTTTCGCCCGTAGCACCTGCGTGCCTTGAACGCTGTGAATCTCTCTGGGAAATGATACAAAACGTTAGGCTGTTGATTTGCTTCGCACGTAGTAGGTCTGAGTTTGTTATGGCTTCGTTATCTGATTCTTGATTTTCACGAGTGAGCGCACCAATTGTAAATTTCTAGGGAGTTTTACCATAACTGTAACCTGGCATTTCTCGAGGTCAGTTGAGTGCTCTATGTTTGTTGTTCCTCGGGTCATGCGTGGTTCGTTTCTGGCGTTTGCTGGCCATGGCTCAGGTCCAGAGATTGGTGCAGCCTGCGTCAACGTCTACAAGGGAGCAGATCTACGGTCTCTGCGGAGTGCTTTGGTGCTGCAACCCCTTCGAGACCTCCTGTGACGGTGGACAGGCTGTTATGATCGGCCTGCCTGGCTTGGCGCCGCTTTGACGCATGAGACGTTGCGGCTAAGACTACCCTGATTTCTTCCGGGTCAGCGGTTCCAGAGATGCCCCAAGAGCGGCGACAACACGAAGGTCGTTCGTCTAATATTCTCAGGTTGTCTGCGCCCCTCGTAAAACCCTTTGGGTACGCCTGACCAACTGACAGTTTTGGAAGAGTTGTTGGCCGTCGAGGCGGCTTGCTTTGTCGTCAAGGTGCCCCGGACAAAGGACCCAGCGTCTGGGAACCGTCTGCGGATGCATTTCCCACGTTCCCCGTGGCGCCTTGTTGCCGCTGTTTCCACAACACGTGGCCTGCCTGGCGCCGCATACCCATCATTGCAACAGACTACGAAATTGACTTCCACGTAAGACTCAACGTCTTCGTGCTGTGCCGTGTGTGCGCGGTGGGCAGTGTTTTTCCCTCGCCATGGGACGAACTGGATGTGCCTCTTTCTCCTTTCGTGGGTTGGGAAGGAGGCGGCGTTTCACCTTCCCCTTTTGGGGGCGGAGGTGAAGATGGAAATTTTCATTGGACTGTCCTGGCCTCCATTGTTTTTTCCTAC
Source organism: Rhipicephalus sanguineus (assembly GCF_013339695.2). Classification (NCBI taxonomy): domain Eukaryota; kingdom Metazoa; phylum Arthropoda; class Arachnida; order Ixodida; family Ixodidae; genus Rhipicephalus; species Rhipicephalus sanguineus. The sequence continues at coordinate 321,833,212 of NC_051176.1, read as the reverse complement.
AGGGAACCCTGGGAAGGCCAGCACATAAAATGCGAGCGCCGATGCGCTCCCGACAAGCTCTCACAAGTTCTCTCAAGCTCTCACGAGCTCCGAGAGCTTCCATGATGCTAACCCCATCATGTAGCAACACGCTACCTGTAAATAAACGTTACTGTTAACAGCTCCGGGCTCCTCTCCTCGACATCTCCCCGGGACTCTGGCTGGCTCCGGTCCTCTGGGCAGAACCCCGTTTACATCAGCGCGCACTAAAAGCCGGCTACCGGAAGCGCCTGGTGGAGAGGCTGCTGCAGAACCTTCGTGTCGGCAGGGAGCTTAAGATCGACTTGCTCGGAGCTCTTTCTATGTTGAGTAGATCGTGGGCAGATGTCACGAAGGAGACGATCCAGAACTGCTTTAGGCATGCCGGCTTCCGCATGCCTGGTTATGACACCCCAAATTCCGATGACAGCACTGAAGACACCGCAGGTGTTTCCGCCGAAGTTTGGAGCGAGCTGGCAGAGTTCCCGGGAGCTATCGACGGATCGACATTTGACGAGTTCGTCAGTGCAGACGATGATGTCGCCATCATGGGTGAGCTACAAGATGAGGACTACGTTGCAGACGTCGTGCCGACCACGAGCCAAAGCGGCAGCAATAAGGAAATTGATGATGGCCCATTGCCTACATCCTCCGAAGTGATTAGTGCACTTGCGTTGGTCCGGCGCTATTGCGTGAATGTGGAAGGTTGCGGCCTCAGCTGCTCCGACTCGTTGGACAACGTGGAGGCGTGCGTGCTGTCGCAGGCAGCGAAGTCGTTGACACAGAAGAAAGTCCAGGACTATTTTGTTCCAAAGTAGGGCACGCAAGTAAGCCACCATATTAATAAAGTACTTTTCTTATTGTTACGTGCCTTTGTGTCAAAATCCTATAGCGGCCTATATCGAATTATGCCATATATCGAACTAATAAACGTTTTTTGGCGAGTTCGATATACCCGGGTTCGACTGTATTACAGTCGCACGTCTGCGATGTTCGCGATGAGTGCGGTGCGCTATCGTAATCTGATGATTGAGCTTCCGCTTGCAGCTTCCTAACTAAAGCGTTCTAAATTATCGTCGACCCGTGAACACAGAACGAGTGCGAACGCGTCACTAAGTTGCGCAATTTTCGACAGCCACATCCTCGCGATGCACAAACAGCAGATGACGATCCCGAAGCGAGCATCGCGGCAGAAGCAGCCAATCGGAGGCCTCGAATTGAACTTCAAACATGTGCTTTTTGCACACTTGTTACTGAATGGAGGAGCTAGCTGAACGGAGAACTTGAACATGGAAAAATGCTCTTTACGACGAGCCCAAAATGATGGCGCCCAGTTGCGCCGTTGCCGAGCTATAATTTTGAAAAACGCTGTTTTTTCTTCTTGTTTTTGCTATTTCCGCAATTTTAGCGAAGTCGGCAGATACAAAAAAATTTTTTATAGCACTTCTACGTAGTTTTCAGTGAAGATATTTTGGAATCAGATAGAAAATGGGCTACAGAAACTGAAAATGCGATTTTCCAAAAATCACATTTTTTTTTTTGTTCCCCCATTAAAAATAAGACCGTGTTTGTGACTCGTAATTCTCTCCGATTATAACAGACCCATTCAGTGTTTACATAAAAGTCTGTTGTAACAGTACTTGGATTTTACATACTCCCTTTACAACAGACCAAAATGCTCTTCACTATGAAGGTCTGTTGTGATGAGGTTATACTGTATATCAGCATTATCACAAGAAACGGCGCGTAAGACAGGGCATGAAAAAAAATAAGTTAAAGTTAAGGCAAACACTGCACGGTACGCTTACCTTCATTCTGTTTCCCGTTGTAACCGGCTTTAATTTTTTGCCTGTATATGCGCAAAACATTTTAGGCTCCCGTAATGCGGAATCATATTCCAACCTAACGTGAACACGTATTACACCAGCTGCTGAAAGCCTTACCAAATCAAAAACCAACAAGAAAGCCAGAAAAACACGTCTTGTCATTTTCATTCGATTTCGTGAAACAGAATGCAACAGGTACATTATCTGCAGTTACGTATTTACGGGTTGTGTGCGAGTATTGAAAATTTCGATATTCAAATGGAACCGTGCCTTCTTCGATTCTATCATCAAACTGAATAACCGTCATTTCCGTTTATTCACATCACAGCGCTGTGCCGTGTCCACTTCTCGTCTTCGTCTCTGTTAGCCACGATGAATCTGCACCAACTCTGCCAGTATTCCATCCCACTTATTGTCATATGTAAGCCCGAATATTTTACGAATATTTAAAAATGTCAACTGCAACGAAGTAAGGCAAAAATTGGCGCGAAAGCACGATAACTGTCAGTCCTGTAAGGCATATTAGAGGCATAAAAGGCGACAGCTCATGTATAAGGCACGCTGCGTCGCTTGGGGAGCACGTCTTTACTAACAAGGAGCATTCGCGCTTTCTGAACAATCATGTGACTACGTCTACTTATTCCCTCCAGTTGCTTCCCTCACTAAGCTCCTGCCGTGAAAGGGCTCCAATTTTTTAATTTTTTGTTTAGTTGTCTTCATTCACTGACCAAAGAAAAACAAGTCACCATTCCAGTGCCTACAAATGCTGTGTACCTATAGCATGCGCCCATTATATTACGTATCGACCTTTTTTTTTACAGCAAAGCTGTATATGAGTACAGGCAAAACCTAAATTTCAACATGAATTTTCGGCAATGTATATATCTTCATGTATTCATGTACCCACTCGCATGGGCCGTGAAGGGCCTGCAGTATACTTAAAAAAAGGAAAAAAAAAAAATATCGAATACACTTCTACCTGACGTCGTCCTAACCGACCTTTCATTCTGGGATTACTTCTCATGTAATGTCCAGTTTTGAAACCTTTGAGTATAACAAATAAATAAATAAATAAATAAATAAATAAGTAAATAAATACTAAACATATGTATACGAGAACGTGAAGATCAATTTGTATACATTCGTTTTAAGAACGGCTGTTTTAGAATCATGACTTATTCAAAAAGTATAGCATATTCAATTCTATTCGCTTCTGTCACTATTCGATTCGGCCTCAGAAATCACTATTCGCACGTGGCTATACAATCGGAAAGCTGCTTGTGATGACGGAACTGCACGGGAAGCCTTCGCATTAGCTTTAATTAATATTTATTTCTGATGCGACCTTTAGACCTTAGGCTTTTGCAAGCGTCTTTGGCAGCAAAATGCATCCTGAACACTATGTATGAGTGAAGAACATCTGCAGTAGTGGTGGTCCGCCTCGGTGGTGCAGTGGCTATGGTGTTCGACCGCTGACCCGAAGGTCGCGGGTTCGATCCTAGCCGCAGTGGTCTTCTTTCGATGGATGTGCTAGAGGACCGTGTACTGTGCGATATCAGTGCACGTTAAATACCTGATGGCCTAAATTTCTGGAGGCAATACAACAGCATGCTTCATAATCATATCGATTGTGGTTTTGGCACGTAGATAACCAAGATATTATTGCAGCAGTGGTGTTCTTGTGAACAGGACAACCGACACTTGTCACATCACAGTCCCGAAGTGCGCCAAGAAGGGCTCAAAAAGTTTCGAAACAGACCCGGTTCCTTTGCAGCTCAACTGAAAACTTGGCTTCAATGCCTCTAAACATACAGAAAAGCTCCCATGAAGAAATGTCGCGGTACGTGACTGCCACAGCCGAAGCATATCCCGAACAGCTCGCGGCGCGCTGAGCTGACAGTTCGCAGTATCTACTCAAATACGTATGCACGATCACTGCAAAGAGCTCATGCCTTGGTGGAACGCGTGAAACGTCAGAATATATAAGTGATTAACACGCGAGCACAAACCAACTACGCAGCAAAAGCACGCGGCGCCCTTCTTACTGCATCTCAACCGATCTCAACGCTACGCCAACGCCACCTCTCGCGACGGCAACAAAACCTTGCCGCCTCTCGAAGCTAGTTTGCAAACTGAAAATAATCTAAAAACGGTGGCAGAAGTATAGAACTGTTGGGCTTTCACGTCCAAAAACCACGATACGATTATGAGAGATGATGTAGTGGAGAGCTCCAAACATTTCGACCACTGGGGGTTCTTTGACATGCACCTAAATCTAAGCACACGGGCCTCAAGCATTTTCGCCTTCATAGAAAATGCAGCTGCCACGGCCGGATTTGATTCCGCGACCTTCAGGTCAGCAGTCGAGTACCATAATCACTAGACCACCGTGGCGGGTAGTGCAGAAGTGCTCACGACACTAAATGCTCAAGTGGAAAGATATCTCTTGCAATTCCATACGTCACATTCATATCAGTTTATTACAAGTAATTCTTGAATGAACATTAATTCAGCGTTTTAGCTCATATTTTTCACCATAGGACGCCTTGACAGTATCGACACGCAATAATGTGCGTGCCGCTGAACTGCTACATCCAATATACATCCGACCAGTAATATCTACAATGACTGCATTATTCCTTTCACATTTGACGCATAGATACATGCACGTGCGTTTAAGAATAGTCAAGAAGCGGCAACATGTTCTTTTCGTTTCATGCTCCTACTGCTCCAAACGAACAGCTGGCTCACTCAACGTACACACTTCTCCCACAGTGCTCCGCGCCTGCGGTGCATTTTGGGATTGCTTGAAAAAAGTCTATTGCAAATACAGATCTCGAAGGCCATGCTTCTGCTTGTAGGAACCTGATAATTGTCATGGGTGTTGTGTGCCCAGTTCTGGGTGTGATCATTATGCGCAAAAAAAAAAAAATTGACAACAAATTGCACCTGGACGTGGTGAGAGAGTGGGGTGCAGAGGGGTAAGGGGAGGCCTTTCTCGGAACAACGTCAAATCAGCCGTGAAATTGGAAGGGGCGCTTGCTCGGAATTTCTACAGTAGTAGTAAAACCACCATTTGCCTGTACAAAAGCCTAACCAAGGTCATGGAACAATTCTTGCAACACATGTAACATATAGCTGCTCTATACTATCACTGAGGCTAGCACGAAGAGGCTTGCTTGTCCATGACTGTGCCGCCGTTTGCACATATTGTGCAAGTGGAATCCTTGGAAACACTGCAAGTATCCTGAATGGAACACCGAGTGTTCTTTCCTCTGCCTGCCCTTTGCTTCGGACAGCACACCACTTGAGCCAGAGGTGAGTGGTGCCAGTCTCTGTGACACATATACGGTAGGCTCCATAGGGATTTACCGCTAAGCTCAACCTTTCAGTGCACTGCAATATGGAACCTTTCTATTCTGGGAGAAAATCTTTTTGCCAAGGAACTGAGTGACAATTTCCTGACCAATCTCACAAGGATTCAATGGTGGGAAACTACATTCAAGGTCATGTCTTGACACCCATTCCAGCAGTTTCATTATCATGCTCTAACTGCCAATAAGAGACACAACTATGGGGTGCTGCACTTTTGCATCTCAAGCCTCACTCGAGGGTGACTTATGCGGACCCTTGAAACACACTTGAATCAGCATGAAACGAGTGCTTCCTGGAATTTTATTTTAACAATGAACATCAGCTTCCCTTTTGTGTTATTGAATAGACTTACAATAATGAAAAAATTACCTGGTTGCCACATTTACTTCCACACTATACAAGTTATTTTTTTTTTTAAACCCACAAGTACAATTCTTGTGTCGGGGTGAAGTGCAAATAAGTTTTTACCACAACAAATGGAACATTTGTGAGCTTGTAAAGAGGGCATTGCAGTATGAGTGCACACTCATCCACCGACAATATGAACAGCTTCAACCTATGAAGGGCATAAATTTTGCTTCTTTCCTGAAAACACCATCCAATATTATGTACACTTACAATCAATGTTTTCCGACATGCACAAGTACACAAATTAAAACTGTTCTGTTGTGATCACAAATACTATCACACGTCTTTTTTTTTTTCTTTTATTCATGATGATGCTTACTTGCAATGTCAATGCTACCTCCGACTGCACTGTTAAAGCGACACTAAATAGAAACAATGAATTGGTTTAGATTGATAAAGTTTGCTCGGAGAACTCTTTTGTAGTTTATTTCACCACCATCGGTTTATTATTAGATGAGAAAACCAAGTTCAAAGTTTCATTTTTAAATTTCGCGCCAAACTTTTTAATTCATGACGTAAAATATTTCAAAAAGCATTTAGCGTATTTTGGCGCCACTGGCTCGACGAAATTTCCACAAACTTGTTATGTCAAGTCTCTGGCCCCCTCAGAGGACAATGTACTTCGATTTAACTGATTAGGAACTACGTAGGCCCAAGCAAGCACCGTCAAAAATATGCGACGTCATGGCAAATGGTGCGGGAATTCCAAGGTGCCGTCGCCACCTGTATTTTCTTTTTGCGCGTTTTCTCGCTTATTAAGCGTCTTCTCACAGCAAGCGTGGTGTTTTTGGTATCGTGGAAGACTACATTACTAATGGGAGAAAAACAGTTTTGCTCTTTAGTGTCCCTTTAAATAAATTTCTGATGTGAATTGTATTCAATGGCTGAATCAGCAAACCCTCCTGCTGAAACAGTGCCCCAATCATAACATTTTCAATGCATTCATCAAAAGATTCGCCCTCATATAATATCCAATAAATAATACCCAGAGCAGGGTCATACTGCACATATGTAATTTTTCATATGAAGAATGTTTCTGGATCCCTGCGCAATCAAATTATTGCCCGATTCTTGGACACTACGGAGCTGAAAAAGCTGCATACATGAGTGAAGTGCGAGCTCATCCGACAAGTGCAATGACAACATGCAAAAAACATGGTAGTACATAAAATATGAACAAACTGCAACCCCGGTTGCAGTTTGTCCATTTCTCGAGACGAACGAAACACGTGCGACTGACCCGCGCTCCTCCTCCTCGTCGTTGGTGGCCCTGGGATGCAAGCTCAGGTCCAACGGTTGCTCAGCGTCCAGGGGCTCGGGCGACCCTGCGCAATCGGGCGGCCGTAAGTTGGCGCGGCTACAGGGTGGTGGGGGGGCCAGGCAGTAAGTTAGTAGTAAGGGTGCAGCAGTCCTCCCATGCGCCGTGATTAGTGCCGTCCAGACGGGTTAGGCCGCATGCCTCCATGGTGCTCTATGCGGGGAGGCACTCACCTCTCGGGGGCTGCTGCCCTTTCCTACAACGGCCGGTGCTGCGAGACAATTACCTGAGGCCTGATCAGAACCTGTCGACTGTTCGTCAAGCTCCATTTGGAAACTCTTAAAGCTAGAATAGTCGCTCGGTGGTCCGGTAGGCTCCTGCGCACAGAGTGCCATCATCAGCTGGCGCCCACGCGCTGCTGCTCAACTCACCGGCAAGCGCTGCGCGTCGCAGAAGTAGCACACTTGGTCCGGCACCCAGTCGACCAGCTGAAACTGCTCCTCCAAGGCTGTCGCGGGCAGAAAACAAGCATTAGCCCCGACCGCGGCCCTCCGCGGCCGCCGCCTACCGTTCTCGAGCTGTGTCATCCGGTTCCATCGCTTGGAGCCCATCATTTCCTCGGCCACGCGCTCCAAGCCTGCACACGCCGGCAATCATCAACTTGTTGCAGCCTCCCCTTTGGCCGGCAAGCCAGTTGGTGACAATCACTTAGAGAACCTCCAACCAGCCTGCGATGACCCGTGCGCACAGACTAACCCTAGCAACACTGCACTGCAACCGTATGTAAGGTCCCGTAATGCAATACCCGAAATTTCGGTGACCTACTAAAGCAACGATTCCACACTTGCGTCAACAATAGGCCGCACAAGATCATTTAAAACACTCCTAGTGTCGGCTCTAATGCTCAACAGAACTCACCGATGACAAACAGCATATCCCGACTCCATCGTTGAAATTCCTTTCGAAAGGCGCGTCGCTCTTGCGCACAGCGGGCTAAGGGGCACTCCGCCATGTTTCGTGTTCACCCTTGCCCTGACGTCATGAGGAAAAAAAAAGAGGCACGAAAAAAAAAAAAAAAGATCTGGACGTAGAGCGCCACGGCGGAACTGCCCTGCGCGTCACGTCCGTTGCCTTGGGAAATGCAACCGGTCGAAGCATCATCGCGTTTTGAACGCCGAACAGTCACACCAGCAGAATGAGGAGGTGTGAATAGCGCGGCACGTTTCCATTGACCGACAGAGCCGCTCAGCGCGCCGATCCCGCTAGGGGCGCTGTTGCAGGGGCGCTGTTGCAAATAGTTTAAATTGAAGTAAAGACACTAGGCCAACGCTAAAAAAAAAAAAAAGTGTAAAGGTTTTTTTTTTTTTTTTCGAGCCTGGTGGCACACTTGTCACCACCCCGTTATAAAGGGGACGCTCATAGCATCCATCCATCCATCGGGTAGGAAGGCCAACAAGGCAACAACATATTGTAGACGAAGGACGAAACGCTAGCTTACATCCGAAAGGTAACCGCCCATGGGCACCATGGGCGTATCTACCGGGGGGGGCAAGGGGGGCGCACTGAGTTTCGACAGTGGTTATTGTCGGCTACAGACTGGGAAACTAACAAGTCAGGCAAAGTTTTAAGACTGTCCTCCGTATGTCATGACCACGCACTGTAAGCTACCTGCGGTGCGGGCTGCCTATTCCACTCTTGTGCGTCTTGCGCTCGAGCATTGCAGACAGCAGGGGCCTTTGAACATTACAGCAATCTGTCATGATTTTATTTTGTCCTGCCTGGCCTGAAATTTAAGTAATCCGCGACGCAAATATGGGCGGGAACCAGTAAAGGTTTTATAGCCCGATCAAACGCTCTCCTTTTTCAGGAAATTCAGTTTCCTTGAAAACGAATAGCATCGCCACTGCTCCATATTCAAGCTGCTGTGAGTGGATGAGTGTGCAGAAGTGTCCAGTATTTTAGTTGTGCCTAGCCAGGACCGCTAAAATAGATTCCCACTTTGGTCTCCGATTAGCCTGCTTCACTTGGCTTATCATACGGTAGTCTGCAGCGATCGTGGCGGCTTGTAACAAGGGAGTGGACTCGAGCACATTGAGAAGCCCAGCTTTCAAGTTTGCCCCGTTACTTGATCTACCTCACCAAGGAGACGATCAGCGTCCACGGTTTTCTGGACTAAGAAGGCTGCCTACCTGCAAAGGATTGTGTCTGTCATAAGAATAATGTTTATTTCTCTCTACATTTGTCAGCAACGATGAGTTCACACTACAGAGAACACTGTAGTTCACAAAAAGTTGTACACGCGCAAAAACAGCTAGCTCAGCAACGTTATACTACAACTCAAAAGTATCTATATCATACACATATGAATTCAGCTCTGAACCTAGAGTTACTGTATATGCTACCTTTAGGTAGGTAGCATATATACAGTAACTCTATCTGGATAGATGGATGGATGCTATGAGCGTCCCCTTTATAACGGGGCGGTGACATGCCTGCCACCAGGCTCGAAGAAAAAAAAAAAAAAAGCTTCCTTGTTTCATGTTGGCCTAATACCTTATCTACATTGATTAAATCTATGTTATTATAAAAAAAAATACAAATTCACGGTCCATCTCTCTGCCTCTTAAGGCAGAATGACCTTATTTTCCCCCCATTATTTATTTTTGTTCTTTATCTCTACTTTTCTGCCACCAATACTCTAACCGTCTCTTACTTATTTCTATCGCGGACGCGTGCAGCTTTCCGAGTGCCTCGATGCGCGCGCCCCCGCTTAGAGTGGTGTCAGCTTTTGAAAGGGCAGATGCCGCCTCCTCGGCCTTGGCGGCAGCGTGACCGCCATTTTGAATCCCCCGCCCGGTCACTTGTGCGTGGCGCGCGTGCTGTTTTTGGGTCGATGCTCGTTTCCCTCCAGTTTTATGCACTCGCTACTGTCACCATGGCCGGGTGTTGCGTGCCGCAGTGCACCAATCATTCCAGAAACGCTGGGAGCTTATCGTTTTAGAAGATACGAGGTTTCTTTGGACAGTAAAAATCAAACGTGACAAGCGGCATCCGAAGAACACATTATGCACTTGCAGCGTACGTTTCCGGCCGGTATTTCGAATGCACATCCAGGAATAATTCTGCCGGTGTTAACCTTGCGTAATAAATGGACACTACTGATATCAGCTACATGCTCAAAATGCTTTGGTTCGGAGGGGATACAGCGCAAGAGAAAACGAGGACAAGAAAGGCGACGCACACAGAGCGCTGACTTACAACACTTTATTGGTAGAAAGGGAAGGATGAACATTTATACACTTCGCTGATATGCACCACAACCGGAGCAACTGACGATTTTTTTTTTTGAACATTATACATAGAGCAACCATCACTGCGCACACGGGCGTATCACTCATGGTCTGTTTATATGATATTTCATGAGATGAAAGTGCTATCGAAGGAGAGCTGATGCAACTGCTATCGAACTTTCTGATGAAGTCTGCCTCGATGATTTCGCGTGTCAACTGCAAAGAATGCCTGGCCAGGACCTCGCTCTTTTCAAAGAAGGGCGCGCGCAGCCACAGTCACGACAATGAATGCCCAAGTGGCCCTGAACCGTGTTGTACACATTGTTGTGGTGCTCTCTTAGACGGTCGTTTAAGCACCTACCAGTCTGTCCCACGTATTTCTTCCCACAGGACAGAGGAACCACGTATACCACGCCAGTGGTACAGGGCACAAACTGCTTTTTATGCTTCACAGAACAGCCATTACGGCTGCCACTCGAAGCAAACTTGCAAAGCTTGGACAACTTCTCCGGTGCGGAAAACACTACCTTAACGCCAGCACGTTGCCCTACCCTCTTAAGTTTGTGGGACAGATCATGTATGTACGGAAGTACAGCAAGTTTTTTCTTTTCAACGTGCGCAACTGGTACACGGTCATTTTCACCACGTCTGATTTGTTTTAACAGCTTTTCCGCCAGCTTTTCCGCCTCGCAGGACCTCGCTCTGAAAAGAGCGAGGTCCTGGCCAGGCATTCTTTGCAGTTGACACGCGAAATCATCGAGGCAGACTTCATCAGAAAGTTCGATAGCAGTTGCATCAGCTCTCCTTCGATAGCACTTTCATCTCATGAAATATCATATCTAAACAGACCATGAGTGATACGCCCGTGTGCGCAGTGATGGTTGCTCTATGTATAATGTTCAAAAAAAAAATCGTCAGTTGCTCCGGTTGTGGCGCATGTCAGCGAAGTGTATAAATGTTCATCCTTCCCTTTCTACCAATAAAGTGTTGTAAGTCAGCGCTCTGTGTGCGTCGCCTTTCTTGTCCTCGTTTTCTTTTGCGCTGTATCCCCTCCGATGTCTAACCAACACGCCCAAGCTTCGATACTGATACCCGTGTTACACAGACAGCCTAAACCTCGGTTAGTGTAACCGCGGTTACGCGTAACCGCGTTTCGCTTATGTTACATGGGTATTACACAGGCAGCCTAAACCGCGGTTACGCTAACCGCGGTTACGTTAACCGCGGTTCGCTGATATTACACGGCACACGAAACCGCGGTTATGCCGCTAACCGCCGTTTTAAGAAACCGAGCTTGGCAACCTCCGTTAGGCAGATCACGACCTACTATACTCCTGACCTGCCCAGATGTTCCCTCTCCAGCGCCCACGTTCTAGTTCATACCTCCTGCCGCTAGGGATGTAACCTACGAGCGTTGTGGCGCTAGTCAGCACCTGTTCGCTGACGTCAGCTTTAACGCTCGTGATGATGTTTCGCCAGCGCAGAGCGCTCATATCATGTAATTATTATTCATAAATGCAAAATACTTTGGAAATAAAAATACGGAAAGTGAATTAGAACTTTTTTTGCATTTAAAAGGACACAGCCGTCCTACACTATGCAAGTCTACGGCTTCTCACGTTAGTCAACCAGTGCGCAGTAAATACTTAACCGCACAGAATAGCTTACTTTACCCTCGGTCTAAGTTTGCAGAAACAGTCACATAATGCCGGCAGTTCGTCACATAATACAGGCGTTCTTATTCCAGCACCGTCCAAACGGTCGCAGAGTAGCAGACGATGGATGGATGGATGGATGCTATGAGCGTCCCCTTTAAAACGGGGCGGTGACATGTCTGCCACCAGGCTCGAAGAAAAAAAAAAAAAAAAAAAAAAGCTTCCTTGTTTTATGTTGGCCTAATACCTTATCTACATTGATTAAATCTAGGTTATAGGAAGCGCCACCTACGGCAAGCGGTTGAACGAGAGCGGGGACGCGCGCTCCCATAGGACCCCCCGATATCTGGGCAGGTCAGGAGTACAGTAGGTCGTGAGGCAGATAACCGAGAAAATGGCGGCGCCCACCACCGATGAGTGCATGCCGGCGAGCGCGCGTGAAAAACGAACGAACTGGACGACACGGACCACGGAAAGTCTGATAAGGTTGTGGGAAAATCATTTGCGTGATCTGCGGAGCACGTCACGCGATGCAAAGGTGTACGCGGCAATTACAGCCGAGTTAAACGCCGAAGTTCCGCCTGACGCAGACCAATTCACGCCAAAGCAAGTCCGGATGGATGCTTTCGCGCTGTGTAACATCGGCGAACCCTGGTTGGCGCTAACCGCGGTTCAACGCGGTCAACCGTGGTTGGTCGTAACCGCGCTTGCTTTGCCTGTGTAACATGGGTATTACACGGTATGCGAAACCGCGGTTATGTCGCTAACCGCGGTTGTGCCAAACCGAGCTTGGCGACCTCGGTTTTGGCAGTTAACCGAGAAAATGGCAGCTTCCATGGAGGACGTGTGCCCGCCGGCGAGCGTTCGTGAAAAACGAACGAATTGCACTGCACGAACCACGGAAAGCCTGATGGCTTTGGGAAAACAATTTGCGTCATCTACGGAGCACCTCAAGGAATGCGAAAGTGGACGCGGCAATAACAGCCAAGTTGAAAGGACTGCCGCCACACGCAGAGCCATTCACGCCAAAGCAAGTCCGCTTTAACCGAGGACGATTGTGCGCCGTGTAACATCGGCGAACCGTGGTTGGCGCGAACCGTGGTTCAACGCGGTTAACCGTGGTTGGTCGTAACTGCGGTTAACTTGCCTGTGTAACAAGGGTATAAGTCGCTTTGGTTCACGTGTGCATGAATCCTGCATTTTACTTCGCAAACATTCTTTAATGCACTTGGTTGGTCCTGCATCTGCCTTTGATTTTTGCTTTCGCTATTTTTGTGATTTGAAATGTATCATGGAATATATTATGCATGTTTGTCTGCAGATCAGATCCTTCTTTTTTCTTAATAATAATTATTTGTGAGAATTTACGTCCCAAGAACCCCGATATGATTATGAGAGGCACCGTATATGGTGGAAGGCTCCCGAAAATTTGACCATCTGTTGTTCTTTAACGTACACATAAATCTAAGTACGCGGGCCTCTGTCATTTCACCTCCATCGAAATGGTGCCGCTGCGGCAGGAATTCCATCCCGCAACCTTCGGGTCACCAGTCAAGCACCATAACTAAAAGCACGGCGGGTTCTTGTTTTTTATATTCCTTTCCGTGTTTCAAGTACGCCTTCTGTGCTGGTCTGATGCCCATGTATGTATGTGTGCAGTTAAATGTTTTTTATCCTTCCCTGTTTCTGTGTTTCAAGGTTACATTTTCGTCCTGTCTTAAATAATTACGCAGTTCCTGTTTTTTTAATCATTTACGATCACTGTGAATCGACTAGTGGCAGTTGTGTTTTATTATGTAATCTGCGCTTTATTTGTGTAATTGCTTCTGTCACAAATAAATGGCGCACAAATAAACGGCCTGTGCACTGGATAATAACGCGCGCACACACACACACACAAACACGCGCGCGCGCGCGCACACACACACACTGAATATCTTATTTCTTTGAGCAAGCATAATTTATTTATTAATAATGTAAGCCCTGAAGGCTCACAGAGGAATGCGCATACAAACAGTTCTCGCGAAGCGTCTATGCAAAGAAGACGCATGAAAACAAGAAGACGGGGAAGCATTGTTTACAGTAGACACGTTATGTCAGTAAAAAATACAAGAAACAAAGTCAAGTTGTACAATTAGTACGTCATGGAAAACCAGTTAATGAAATAAAAACTCACAGGCTGCCGTTCGCTTAAGACGGCTCGAAAGCGAAAGCCATCTTCTTTTTCTCCGTTTTTTTGCGCACAAAGCGCGGTTTAACATTGCCTCCAAGATCGGAAGCACCTCACCTGGTTTTGCACTGCCTTCGTGATCTGCCCACTTTTGACCAAGCTACGATGTCATGCGATAACGGCATCATATGACGTCACGCCAAATTTGTGAAGCTATGATTAGCCATAGAGTTTCCTAAAATTAACTAGAGGGAACTCTGGCGCTGCGATCGTTCAGCCACCATGGGAATGATGGGTAGTACACGGATTTGCCTAGTCTTTGTACTTGCGGGCTTCGAACGCACTTGTGGCTTTGTTTATTGCTGTGTTTTGGTTTTCTTTCAGATAAAAGAATGGATCGTTGTGAACTTCGTAACCGGATTTGGATCGCTGAGCCTAAAAAAGTTGAGTGGTGAAGTGGAACTAAAGTGTTCTAGAAAGGGGTAGTGGGCTGACTGGAGGCCGTGCACTGACGCACTTTATGTCTCACCTGGTAGATGGCGCCACCACCACCTGCAATGTAAGCGACGCGTTGCTGCCCTCAGCGCGAAGGTTAGTTTGCCAGCGCTTCAAGCACAAACTACTCGTGTGCAACCCCTGTACATAGCCATTTTCGTTGCTTTTTTTTTTCTTTTGCGTGAGCATATTCTTGCTTTGGCCGTCGTTCTGGCGCATGAAGTATCGCTAAACATGAGCGCGTCATCAGCGGGCGCCGGATGCAATATATGCTGTAAACCGCCAGTTTTGTATTGCAGTAGCGAGCTCTCGCTTAAAAAAAAATCTCGCAGTTTTATTGCGTTTAGATAATTAATTAATTTATGGGGTTTTACGTGCCAGAACCACTTTCTGATTATGAAGCACGCCGTAGTGGAGGACTGCGGAAATTTCGACCACCTGGGGTTCTTTAACGTGCACTGACATCGATTGCCTTTAGATAAAAGAGACTAATATTTTCATGCTAGCGTTTGTACTCGGTAGTCTCTTTAGTGAGGTCATAATCTCACTAAATAAAACAATATTACTACAAACTTAAGCACCTTACGCGCTCTCAGTTGATATATTCTCCTGAAAAGTGCAAGAAAATGTGTGGGAGTGCACAGCAGGAAAAACCTATCCTAATCATGCCCAAGAAATAAAAGACCGAAAGTAAGGGTAGACCATGCAATCAGATTCTGCTTCTTGAAGACCCCTCACATGCTGGAAATTATATTTGTGTAAGAAATTGCATGCAAACACCGCTATCAGTTGAGTGCAAAATTCAGTTAGCAATTCTGCTGACACTATAATATGCCTCAAAGGATCATATGCACTCTTTTCTACAGAACTATTTGTCCGCACTCCTGTATTTAGAAAAATGAATTTGTAATGAAGGTGTGGAAAAATGTAGACAACAATCGTTCGCGGAAATAAGTGAAAAGTTTATTTGGTGGGGCAGCACAATGACCTTATATTCTCCACAAAAGCCATGTGTATCAATCACTTTCATTTTTTTTTTCAAAGTGAAAACAGATGGAAAAAAGCTGAAATAGCTTGAAGAGGGCCTTGCCCCATTTTGTACTTATCAGCGTGTGCGGCAAAAAGCATGTCTCCTAAAACAGCCCAACCCTAGCAAAAATTCCCAATAAAAAACCAATAGCCTATTGGGTTATTGACACCTATTGGTCTATTGGTTCTATAGGTCTATTGGAACTGTATTTGGCTATTGGTTCTATATCAGCCTACTGGACCTATATTGGTGTATTGGTTCTCTATTAGCCAATTGGAATTATATTGGCCTATTGGTTCTGTATTTGCCTGCTTCCATTGTATTAGTTTTGTATTTGCCCACTTCTCAGTCCCATTAGAATTAGTCTTGCGCAAGTGTTTTATGGATGTCTTGTCGTCGCGCAGAAGGCCCACACTGTGGCAGCGCCCCTGCAATGATAATCACAGTGGATGAATGAGGCATATGTCCAAATATATTCTCAAAATCAAAACTACAAGTGCTTCTTCTGGCCCTTGATGATGTTGGCGATCTTGCGGGCGACTATTTTGCCAAGGCAACTATGTCTTGTGTCAATTTCTTCTGGACTGCCTCATCCGCACTCGAGGAAGTGCCTGAAGATTCTGTAAATAGAGCCATGAAATCAGAAAACAGTAACACATGTTTAATTAAAGTTTACCTTCGAAGCAACGTATAGAAAGTAGGCGGCACAGTGAGAAATTATCTAGACCTTAATTCACTGCACATGTTCACAATGTTGCAGGAGCTGAACTATAGCAAAAAACTGAGTGAAATATTACATACCCAACTGTGGCTTATTGCGTGGAAGAAAACAGTATATCGGCAAAATTTTGCGCCAAGAAAGAAAGGAAAAGAAAGGGGCAAATTTTTTTTTAAATTAAGCAGCACCTTATCCCGTTTACACGCTTGCGTCCTGTGTTTTTTGAGCTGTACCCAAGAATGAACTGCAAACTCGTCCTTAAATTACAGCAAACTCAATAATCACTTACTATCTGTGACGTGCTCTTTTTCACGATGGTGCGACTATCATACCTAGAGCATGCCACTAAATCTCAACTTAAAGATGGCATGAAATAAATTAAGCTAGGGTAGATTCACGATGAGGCAACGGTAATATGTAAGACAGTAGTAAAGGCAGCCTAGATTCCATATCGTTGCAAGCCCAACACAGCAGTCAGGCTGCAATGAGTTGGATATAACACACGTGCTGCATGTTACGTGCTTATGCAATTAAGCCAACAACATTAATAAACCCACTCCTGCGATAGCCCTAATTGGGCTGCACTATGTAAAAATAAAAAAAAATATGAAATAAAAATCGCACCAGTGCAGTACATATGCTATGCACATTTTGTATAATGAATTATCATGTGGCCTTCTGTGGTTCTTGTGACATTATGTCGAACAAGTATGATAAGCCGATTGGCGCGCACTACAACACACAAACCGCATCGACTAGAGCGTTTTACTATGAGGCGATAAACGCATTTTCGGCTTAACACGCACGTTGTAAATACTTACAAAGGGCTTGCGAGACTCCAACTACACTCACGAGCAGGGCGCCTGTCCTTTACCTCTAATCTATGCTACGTTTTTTTTGTGCATACTGACAAACACAAAAACAAACTGCAATAATATATGCGCTCAATCATTCAACTTCTGAGAGCGTGTGGACTTGCAATCGAGGCGTCGCTGGTCTCGCTGTCATCAAATACCGGAGACAAAGGACGAGGGACTTGTTTTCCCGACCTTTCAGCTTCGTCCCAAGTTTGGATACAAAAAGAAAGGTGATATCAAATAAATACTAAATAGGAGTAAATGCCATGCCCACTCAACTCACCAAACAATCGGAGCACATGGGCCTTGTTGCTCGTCTTGCCATTATTCTTGGTGCCACTTTGTAGAGTCGGAATCGGTCGAAATCGGTCGAAATCCAAGACATTTATGGCTCAGAACGTCTCCATCTGGTGCACGCTGAACACAGTCTTCACGTTATCGTCGCGGAAGCACACTAAAGCAAACATCGTGTAAGCAGGCTTACGTGAAGCATCGAGATCACACAAAGCGCGCGCTAGGGCCGCGACAGACACAACGTTTTGGCTTAGCTTGGCCGCAGGCTGGGCTTGTCTTCGTATCGGCCGAGCGCGGATGGCGCGCCAAACGCACGGTCGGTCGCGTTTGCAGATCCACAATTCTTTCTCTTGTATCTTCACAGCACTACTTATATTGCTTAGCATAAATAGTTATAAACTTTACATATTATCCAAAGCTTATCTTAAAGCTTAGCACATGGCTTAGCCTGCAAAAAAAAAATGTTCACACATGCAGCGTCGCTACGCCGCGCACCGTCTCACTTTTTTTTTCTGTTTGTCACCTGGCTGGTTCTATGCCGGTTGTGATCTCATGGCAGTTTCTTTATTATTATTCTGTGGTGTCTGTGTTGTCGATTCCTTCGCAAGTTCTTCTTTAGCGTGTTTTACTATAGTGCCCGTTTACCGCACGGCATGTACGGAGACACCGTACCGCCGTGGTCGACACGCAGCCTTTTTATATAACTCTTTTAGTCGCGTGAGTTGCTAACTGCACACGGTGTCTCACGGTGTACGATTAAGCTCAATCGGGATCAGACTTATCAAAAGTGAATTGATCCCGTCTGCAGCTTGCGTATAATATAGCCAATCATGATCAAGAAATTTGATCGGGATCGGGTCCGACGCGCTCAATCAGTCATAAGATGTTATAAACAGCTACCAATAGGCGGTAGCTGTTTGAACAATAAAACTCCTGTTGGTTTTATACATCTTCTGTTAGTACATTAAGAAACCAATAGGAGTACTTATTTGACCAATACAACTCCTATTGGCCCAATAAGTCACCGATAGGCAGCACCGATTTGACCAATACAACTCCTATTGGTCCAATAAGACACCAAAAGGCAGCCCCTATTTGACCAATGCAACCTCTATTGGTCCAATAAGACACCAATAGGTGGTGGCTATTGGTGTCTATTGGTACCCATAGAAGTCTTATACAACCAATACAGCTCCAATAGATGTCCTATAGAACCAATAGCGATTTCCTATTGGACCAATAGGAAATCCTATTGGCATTTTTGCTAGGGAATAGGTGCTAGAAAAATACTCACAAAGAGACGCTAAATATTTTCAATAGCATACTTAGCATAGCATAAATTTAAAAAGTTCACAAAAGCACATGAATACTCAACACATATTGTTCACACAATAAGTGAAGACACTGAATCAGAAGAAATACTAAAAAAATGACAAATAATAGACACATTTCCATTCAAACACATGCATTTTTATACAGATCTACTGACGTTCTGGTAGATCATATTAATCGCACTGTTGATGGTCCGCCAAGGACCAAAGCCACCATTCACAATTGAATTAAGGGTTTATTGCTATAGTATGCATGGCGAGTGGCAATTAACATACTATCTTGCTTGTGTTTCAAATCTGGCATTTTCTTGTATTTGGGTCAGTGAAACAGAAAAAGAATATTCAGAGAAGATTTATACTTCAAGTTTAACCTACACTTGTAAAATCTAAACGCAGGAACAATAATAAAATTTAAAAAATCTTCTATAGCAAGGAAAAAAAAATTAAGTGCAGCGGCTTATCTTGAAGTGCTTTGCTTTTTGGCGTTTGCCTGCTCTGTCTGTGTTTAGCCCCTTAATGTAAAAATGAAGTCGCGTAACAACATAGAATTGGATTATTTTTTTAGAGAGCATTGAGGCACGGCTTCGGCACCCAACCAACCCAACCTCTTGCCAAAGCCTTGCTTTCACAATGGTCAGCACATCTAAAATGCTGTCTGCATGGAATTCTTCACATGAAAAGCAGCCCGTGAACAAGCCTTGCTACCAATCTACATTATTCACAACTACAGGAACTGAAAAATGAAACGTATTGACGAAGCAATGCTCGGCCGAAAACCTGCAGCGACGACGAAACACAGCAGCAGCCCTACAGCAGCGGGGCGAAGGCGCGAAGGCTCCCATTGCTGACGATGGTAGCGCCGCCACGCGGGCACTCAGGAAAACGAAAACTCGTTTACATTTTTTGCGCCGCGGCAACGTACCCTCTCCCCGGAGAGTGGGCTCACTACCCAATATTCTAGAACACTATAGTGGAACTGTTGAACGTTTGCTGAACTTCATCTTGTGACAAAGCGGATGCAGGCGACGCCCAGCCAAACGGAGCCGAAAGTACGAAGTTTAGACAAATCCGTGTACTACCCATCATTCCCATGCTGGCTGAAGCGCCATGCGTTGTAGCTCCCATAGACACTAGCGCCAGAGTTCCCTCTAGTAAGTATTGTAGGAAACTCTATGACTCTAGCTATGATGACATCATATGGTGGCGTCATCACGTGACGATGATTTTTTTGCATCCCTCGTCCCCAACGTCGCGGTACGCTGACGCCGTAGACGCGGGACGCCGACGGTCAAATTTCGCGTTGTTGCATTGTTGTTGCATATATTGTTGCATTGTGACAGACTTCCTACCCAGCGCTTTTAGGTGGCTCCAAAATATCCTAGGCGCGGCCTTCTTCTTTTCGCGAATCTCTGTCATCCAGCGTTCACTTTCACCTTTAATTTTTGCCTCGACTAATTTCTGCACAATGGATTTTTGCTCTAAATATATTTCCCATATTTGGTTGACTTCGTCCTGTGGCCGCTTCTCCTTTTTTGCTTGTCTGTGCTCCCGTGATGCCTCACGTCGCTTCTCGATCGCCTCCCGGATTTCTTTGTTCCACCAACTTTTTGGCTTTCTCTTTCCTTTCCAACAAATAGTTTTCTTCTCTTTTTCCATTTCTTTCGTGATTACATGTAGCAGCTCACTATACTTCCAGTCTTTGCCTGGTAGTTCGTCTACTTTTTCCTCGACTCTTGCGGCTATATTTGTTATTTGTTTGTCATTTAGATACAAGCTGCCAAACTTTGATTCTATGTTCTTATTTTCTGTTTTATATCCCATTTGTAATGTTATGCGTTTATGATCAGTACCCAAGCTGTTAATGCCTTCCTCGTCTATTCTCATCTCTCTAAGTTTGTCATATATTCCTTCTGTCATGAGACAATAATCAATGCTCGATTGCCGGTTTCCGACTTCCCACGTGATCTGCCCCTCACACTTAGGCCCCACGTTAACTATCTCAAGACTACGTTGCTCGCAGAGATCTAGCAATAACTTGCCATTGGTGTCTGAATATCCGTCAAGGTCATGAATGTGAGCGTTCATGTCCCCTAGAAGGATTATTTCCGCACCATGACCAAATTCTTTAATATCGGTGCTTATGCATTTCACTATCTCCAGATTCTTTTCTCTGCAGTTATTGCCTGTCCACAAGTAAGCTACACCTAGCCACGTTTTCTTTCCACCTACTGTGCCCGAAACCCACATGTGCTCTGAACACGTTTGTTTCACTCTATCCAATTTTGTTCTGCTATGAATTAGCATTCCAACACCCCCACCTCTCCTTTCTGAGGTGATCCTGTTACATCCTTCCCAAATATAATTGTCAATATGTGGTGGCTCTTCCAAGTCTCTAAGGTGTGTTTCTGTAACCGCATAAACACCTATCTGTTCCTTGTTTAACTGTTCCTCAATCTCTAACCATTTTGCCTTTTTTCTGCCACCCTGCATGTTTATGTAACTAATTGCAACACGCGCCTTCTCCCTTCTTTTACCTTTTCTCTGGTTTTTCGCTATACTGCCTGTCAAAGAGTCCCCCTGGTTGTTTTCCTCATTACAAGCTACCGTGGGCACCGAAGGGCCCGCGTGCCCCCTAAAAAAGCTACTGCGCGTCCTGCCAGTCGCCAACCCACCTCATGACCAAGCCTCCTATCGAAGTGTATTCCGTTTCTTGAAAAACCACCCCACCTGTGCACCTCTCTGTTTATTTCCACTACCTCGATGCCTTTCTCTCGACTCATCTGCCATATCTCTTTGTTTGCGTCGACAACCGCTCTTTGCAGGTTGCAGTCACGCACCGGTACCTCCGGTATTGTGCATACCACTATCTGCACCTGAAGGGAAATGGCGCGCATGTCCTCGACCCCTTTCGCCAATGTGGTCGCTAGTTCGGCTGATTCTTCATTCAAGACGTCGTTTAGACCTCCCGCGATTATCACGAGGTTACGTCCATTAGCCTTAGTTGCGAGTTTTGCGCTAGCTTGTCTCATCACTGATCCCAGCCTATGTCCCGGGAACTTCCCTATTAAAACTCGTTTGTCGCCTCTCACCCTTTCCTTGACTGCTTCTTCGCATCTAACTAAATTCGAGTCCCCGGCGATTATCACGTGCTCCGACTCTTCTGCTGGACCGTCCCGCACCTGGCCACTGCCTCGGTTACTAGCGCGTGCCACTGCTGCTTTGTCCCCTCCCCTTCCCAAAACTACTTCGCGGAAGCTGGGTCCTGTGACCCTTGCACCTGTCTTTTCCAAACCTGTTTCCCCCTTCGAGTCTACCACTGTGGGGGTCGATGCCCCGCTGTTCCCGCTGTCGCTTTCTTCTTTGTTCACCCTGACTACCTTTGCTTTTTTAAGCCTTTCCCCCATAGCCATCGTTTTTTCCCGCTCTGTCGCCAACGCAATCTCCAGCTCGGCGATTCTTACCATGAGCTTATTCTGGGCAGCCATCATTATTTCCATTTTCGCCTCTAACTCGCATTGCTTACACTTGGCGTCAGCTCCCTCTGTCTTCTCATCCGTACAAACCTCTATTTTCCATCCCATTCCGCACCCTGAACACTTTACGGTCTTTTTGACCATGGCTAGATCGTTCACACGGCGGATTAGATACACTTAAAGTCAATTTTGGTATCACAAAGCTCCGCAAGTATGCTACACTTCAAAGCACATGTGTGCCTTTCACACACGTGGTGACCGAACGGAAAAAAAAAAAAAAAAAAAAAAAACCCAGGCGACTGTCACACAGGAAACAGTACAAAATTGTAAGCCCTATTATGCTTCAAAGCTTCAATCTAGTGGCTTATGTACTCATATAACTAAAAAAACAAGCTCGAATCATGCAAAAAAAAAAAAAAACTTATCTGACGCTGTCATTCCGGAGCCCACGAAAAACACGTCCGTCCTCTAGCAGAACCCTCGAGTGGCCACCGGACGGCCGCGGCGGAAAACATGGGATTGTCGTTTGTTGCTCCCGTGCCCGCAGTCACGGTAGAAACGCATGGCTCCTCGCCGAAAGGACGTAAAAACGTCGCAGAACTCCGGTAATTTTCCGTACTTCTGCGTGCATGACTGTCACAAAAGCTGTAGGAACACCGTTCGGAAGCAACTAGCTTTAAAATTCTGCGGGTTACCTCACAAGTCGGACGAAAATGAAATACAGCTCTGCCGCAGCTGTGCGGGGCTGCGTAAGCAACGCCTCGAATTCCGTCCGTAAGCGTCCCCACTCTCGTGCGTTTTTTTTTTCGCCTTTTATTATTTATTTTAAATGTATACACAAGCTTACAAGGTCACAAAGAAATAGGAAGATAGCAGGCTGACAACGGCCGCCTAGAGGGGCAATGTGCCTGTCTGCGTCTTCTGCTCTCACGCGTGATTTCTTGCCAGCCAGAGCGGCGAGCAGGGGTAGCCGGTGCGGAATCAGACACAAATTTGCCGCGTCCTCGTTGGGAACGAAAACAGTTCGGTATGGCTCAGCACACGTAGAGCACTGAAAAATCAAAAGCTCACCTCCACTCGTACGTCGTAGTCCACGGTTTTCGATTGCACTCTGCATTTCCCAATGTCGGAAGATTTCATCGCGCACATCAATTCTTCTTTCAGACCACACACCGACCACTCGCGTGCAACTTTGTACCAAGCGACCAAGAAATCCTTTTGAAACACACGTTATTGCAATTTCAAGCTTCATCGCAGCGCCCCCCCCTCCCTACTAAGTCAATGTACGGTGCAGATTTTGCGCCCCCCTCTTAGGTGATTAGGGGGGGGGGGCGCCCCCCCCCCCCTATGCGCACGCCTATGGCTGTGAGCATGACTCAGGAAATTTCGACCAATCAAACCAGCTAACGACACCTATACGGAAGGAAGCAATGCGGGGTAGTTTATCGTTATAATCGCACACATTTTTTCAAGGAAAACTGGTCGATTCCACGAAAGATCGAAAAAGGGTGTATATTTGATGTTTCCGATTTTCCTGATAATTTTGTATGTTGTGCACATATGATTGCACAGCACGAAATCGCAGTTCGTTTTCAAATAGAAATTTTTTTCAACGCAGCAAAATTCGACAAGTGTCGCCGGTTGACGACGACCATTTTACGAAGAATGCGTTTTCGTAACTTCGCAATCATGCTGGCAGCCACTGAAGCTATATATTACAAATATCTTTCTTTTTGGCGGAAGTAGAAGTAAAGAGGAAATAGATCTTATCATTTCATGGAATTCTGAGTAAATTATGTATTTTTAAAAATTCACGGAAAACGCTACGTTTTTGAAAATCAGTCAAATTTGGGACGCTATGACTACTTCTGTTAACATCTTAGCTTGTTCATATTTGCAATATGAATAGGCCTTTATGTGAATAATGAACCTCTGCATTTGTATTTCTCTAATAATTTTCAAAGTAGTAAATTTTCATGCTCGAAACACCAAAAAGAGAAAAGTGCTCCTCCATTCAAAAATCTATAATAAAAAAAACCCAATCTCAATTTTGTTCAAAGTCCCCCAAAATGTTCTCAAAGGACTGCAGAATGATATTATGAAAAAACATGTTGCATCATTTTTATTAGAACAAAAGCAGAAAATGTCAAACATTGTGTTTCCAGAGCGTGGTGGCCACTGCGTAAAGGACATCTCTAGTAACAAGAAAATATAGTAACACGTCTTTTTTCTTATCTGAGCTACGCTAAACAGCAGTAATGATCTATTGTTGGAAAGTGGGAACTGTTTTGTAAAGAAAAAAAAGATCGTTCCAATTAAATGCATTTGCGACACCACTTACATTCCTCGTCGACGGGCAGCACGGACATTTTCATTCCTCTGGATAATTTTTTTTAGTAAATGCGCTTATATAAAAGTAACGAAGCTAAACGCGAAATATGTGTAGCTGAGTCGATCATGCATTGTAAGAATGTGAGGAATCGCAAATGGCGGCAGTGGTGAACGGCGAGTACCGCAGTGTAACCTAAGCACAGCAGCCACACATTGTTTGCCAGGCTTTGTCGCTATGCACGAGAAAAAGCTGGGGTGTCGATTGCGTTGGTTACACGATACATTTTTCACCGCTCGTCGCTCTCCCGCCCGGTCTCTGGATCCGCACCGTGCGGATCGTGTGGCGGATCGAGTGGCCCGCGCTACAAGCACTCGTGTAAACGGAGTAGCATGCGTTAGGCGGACAGGTGCAAAGGGCGGCGCGATGGACGCCCGCCTGAGCAGACGACAGCAACGAGTACGGCTGTGCCAGTCAGCCAAACACCACCTGAGATAGAAGTTAAGCATCCAAATTGTGCTTCACTTTGATGCGATCAATATCCTACGCTCTGAAGGTGGCTATGGGTAGGCGTTATAGCCATGGCCGAGATTTTGTACGGACTGCCTCATGGTGCACAAAAAGAAAATTCCGCTGCAGCAGAATTTTCGTTACGTAGAAGATATCGGATCGAGACTCTTTTGCGGAGGGTCATAAAGCAGGATGCGCGCTCAATTCAAGAGGAAAACCAGATCTGCCAGCACTCCTTCAAGAGAAAGAAGGATACGCAAAACAAAGCAGATGCAATGCAAACAAAACGTGTTTTGTCCGTGGCCAGAACTGCTGCCACCAATCTTCACGTAATCGATTCTTTTTAAACTCTGCATTGATCACATAAGGCTTGACAACGTACACATTTGGGCCAACAAAAACCACACCTCTTGGCGACCACTCTCCAGAAATTCATCTCCATTCATGAAGAGACCTTGGCTTTTATACCAATTTCTCAATTCTGGCACAGTACATCATCATAAGAGACGCATGGAGGGAATGCGTTCTTTAGCACTCAAGATATGAATTATACTCAACTGAAATAGATGAAAGAAAAGGAGGCTACAACTGAAAGTGCATACTGTGGACTGAGGATGTCTAACACTGGCGTGAAGTCGCAAACCACGCGAATGCATTTAATTGGAACGGTCTTTTTCTCTACAAAACAGTTCCCAATTTCCGACCATAGATCATTACTGTTGTTTAGCGAAGCTCAGAAAAGAAAAAAGACGTGTTACTGTATTTTCTTGTTACTAGAGATGTCCTTTGCGCAGTAGCCACCATGCTCTGGAAACACAATGTTTGACATTTTCTGCTTTTGTTGTAATAAAAATGATGCAACATGTTTTTTCATAATATCATTCTGCAGTCCTTTGAGAACATTTTGGGGGACTTTGAACAAAATTGAGATTGGGTTTTTTTTATTATAGATTTTTGAATGGAGGAGCACTTTTCTCTTTTTGGTGTTTCGAGCATGAAAATTTTCTACCTTGAAAATTATTAGAGAAATACAAATGCAGAGGTTCATTATTCACATAAAGGCCTATTCATACTGCAAATATGAACAAGCTAAGATGTTCACAGAAGTAGCCATAGCGTCCCAAATTTGACTGATTTTCAAAAACGCAGCGTATTTCGTGAATTTTTAAAAATACATAATTTACTCAGAATTCCATGAAATGATAAGATCTATTTCCTCTTTACTTCTACTTCCGCCAAAAAGAAAGATATTTGTAATATATAGCTTCAGTGGCTGCCAGCATGATTGTGAATTTACGAAAACGCACTCTTCGTAAAATGGTCGTCGTCAACCGGCGACACTTGTCGAATTTTCCTGTGTTGAAAAAAATTTTTATTTGAAAACGAACTGCGATTTCGTGCTGTGCAGTCATATGTACACAACATACAAAATTATAAGGAAAATCGGAAACATCAAATATACACCCTTTTTCGATCTTTCGTGGAATCGACCAACTTGAGTTTACACAGTTTGCGTAGGTTATTTACTTGGAGGAACCGGAGGGGAGGAGCCCGAGCAACCACGGATATCCGCTCAGTATCCACGCAAGAGCCCAACGTCCAGTGCCAGTGTGGGACATTCAGTGGATGTACATTAGAGATACCATAGTGGATATCCATTTTTGGAGTTGTGACGTACAGACAAGTTATAATCGATTATGGATCTTCAAAGGATGTTCATGTATGACTTTGTGAAGTAGTCCAGAAATGAACGTGTATTCACTACATAAGCTGAAACAGCAGCTTTCTTACACATGGCAATGCGCATCGTCACAGGTTATAACCAGAAAATTATTAACCCCGATTATACGACTTTGAGGGGTCCACGCAAAACCGTTGTATAATCCGGGCGTCGTATAATGGAAAAACTAAGAATATAGGCAGTGGCAATCAGCCTTGGCCAGAAAAGGGGAACAGATCACCTGAATAAGCCCACGACACGACCCTGTGCTTTTTCAAGGAAGGTAGATTAAATTATTTTTGAAAATGGCAGCGAACGGCAGCATTACTTAGTTGAAAGAGGTATGAGCGAATCGTCATCCTCAACTTCAAAAAATTGAATCCAGTGCGCATCTTTCTCCCTATAAATCGAGTTGGAAAGTTGCCTGTGCGTGAAAACGAAACCGAAACCGCGTTCGCAACAGCCTCCCGTCAGAGGAGTCAGACACAGTGTCATCGCCATCACATAATGGCGACAGAGCACGAGTTTGCGTAGAATGCTTTCGTGCTCGACCGAGCCGTGTGCATCGTATTTGTGCCCCTGTGAAGTGCAACTAGTGATGTCCTGCTGTTATTATGAACGTTCATGTCAAGCGAAAGTTATTTTGCACGGTGAAAATAGCTGCGTCGCGTCGTTTTGCGTGCTCAAGACCTGTGACTGCGAGTGCCGCAAACAAGGGCAGGAGACCAGCTGTATGTCGACCAGGAAAAGTTTCCACGGACCGAAAACGTGAAAATATCTGGATCTCAATGACGGGTCAGCTGAAGCACGGCCGCTCTATGAAAGAGTGCGTTCCATGAAGCGGCCGTGGCTGAAGCTACTCAGTGTGGAGAGAGCTTGTCTAGGTAACGACCCTGGATATGCACGCAACCGAGGCGTATCCAGAAGCTTAAAAGCCAGGAAAACGGGATTGCAGAAGCGCATGAACTGCCAGGAGAATAAATTTACTGTCTCACTCTCTATTTTTGTAATTGTCAACGTAGGGGAACGAGAGTTCTTATTGTGCACTCGTCAGCGTTCAGATACGAGTTAAGAAGGTGATTTGTTTTCTCGGACGGAATCAGAAAGTCGTGGTAAAATGCGGGGTCGGTGTAAAATTGCGTCGTATAACGAAAGTTTTTAATACGTTATTTCTATGGGGATTTTGCCGGGACCAAACCGATTCGTCGTGAAATGCGGGTCGTCGCAAATCCGGGAGACGCATAATCGAGAATCCACTACTAGGTTTAGAACCCAGAAACATCATTGAGGTACCACGTACAATAAAATATTTTCATGTATACCCCTTACTAATCGAAATATAATATTGACTTGTTCGCTTGATTGTTCTATTATATTACGTGAATGACGACTCGGTAGACTGTAGTCCATAGACTATTTACACGATATATTTACAGTAACGGTTGCAGCGTTGACCGGCTCAGCTCAGAGCTTGCTTGCTTGCTTGCTTGATCCTCTTCTACTGGCTCTTACCCACAAAGGGGGATTGGCCATGAAACCGGCAGTAAACATTACATGGAAATTTAGAATTTAGACAAAAGTAATTGAATTAATCGGACTACAAGAGAGCATTGAAAATAAAATAAGAATCTTTGGGTTATGTGCCAATAGAATGAGAAAAGAACCTTAATATCGAAAATAATCAATTAGAGAAAAGAATTATAAAATACCAAATTGCAATAGGAAAGAACTTAATAAGGAACTCTTCTTGTGTCTCGAAGAAATTCGCAGACAGCTATGCAAACGTTCCTGTTGCTGTGGCCCAGAGAAGACGCCCCAAGGGAAAGAATATTTGCAGAATCTAGAGGAATGTTCAAATTTCTGCATAAATATTCGAAATGTTTTTTCCTGTGACTGGAGAAATGACGGCAATGTATTAAAAAGTGATCAATGTTTTCAGGCTCTTGACATAAAAAGCAAAGAGGGGACGGAACCAGACCAGCCCTGTGTAAATAAAAATTTAGAGGAGGAATACGGCATCGAAGTTTAGTAAGGGACACCTCCAATTTACGAGAGGGACACCATTTATTGTTCCAAGGAAAAGAAAGGTGACCATATTCTTGCTGTGGTAATCTTACTTTCATGGAATCCTGATGTAATGCGTATTTTTGGAATCTAGATGCAGTAATAAAGTCTGTATCTGGTACAATGTACATTGCAGGACCATCTAGGGACCACCGCGCGAGAACATCCGCCATCTCGTTTAAAATTATGCCATGGTGACCTGGCACCCATACCAACCGCACTATGCTTAAGTTTTTAGGAATTAATGACATGAACACATTTAAGGAGGAGGACTCGGAAGGAGAAGCTGAAGTGAGAGCACTACATACAGATTTCGAATCAGTGACTATTACAGCTGACGACTCATTTGCTGAAAGCTTGCGAAGGGCTAAAAGAATTGCTAAGAGCTCTGCTTCAAATATTGGAGTATAATCCGGGAGTCGCAGTGAGAATGACCAAGATAAAGCCTCTGAGAAAATACCTATTCCCGCTTTCTCTTCACGCATGGATGCATCAGTAGCAATTACGTTAAAAATTCCCAACTGACCTAAATGGTCTTCTAGCAAGCCTCTCAGATATCTAGAAGGAAAAAATTTAGAATTGGATGGGAATATATCATCGAATTCAATTTTTGTCTTAGCCAATGAGTAATCATTTGAAACAATGTTGCGTATATTCACCTTTAAAGGATCTAGCTGATCTTGCACAAACAAAACTTGCGGCTTATGTATCCGAAACCATGGCTCATTAAAAAATGATCTCGATTCAGAAATGAATACAAACTGTAAACGTCTTAGAGAAGATGCGTAAATTTTTAAATACGTTTTGACTGTAAGAATGCGGAATCTGCAAGTCAGAGTAGGTACTCGGGCTTCTTGATATAGAACACTGTTCGCTGTAAATTTCGGAACCCCTAGACAACTACGAAGAGCCTCGCGCTCTAAAAGAACCAGGGGATTAATTTTGTATGCTGGCCCCCCCAGAGAATAACACGCAACCAAATTCTAGAATCGAGCGAACATACATACGGTAACTCATAAGGAGATTGTCCCTGCGTAACCCAGTGGGGTGACGACCAAGTTTACGAAGCATTCCAATATTGCGAGTTGCCTTCGATTTAATATGCTCAATGTGATGTAGCCGAGTTAGTTTTTCGTTATAAAACACCTCCAAATACTTAACGCAGTCTTTTTGGGGAATTATTTCTTGATGGTACTGAAGTGAAATGCTAATTGGAGCATTCAAAGGAAAAACAATAACGGAACATTTATGACGTTTAGTGTCATTCGTATCTGTTCAAACCATAACTCTAAAGTTCCTAAATATGATTGTAGTGTAGCATGCAATGACTGAATATCACACACAGAAGAGAAAAACGCGATGTCATCTGCATATACATACAGATGAACGTTAGTCTTCATAGGAACTGAACTTAATAGAACATTAAATAAAACAGGAGAAAGAACGGAACCTTGAGGGACTCCTCTGGACTGACTATATTTTGGGGAAGATAAGCCACGCTGGGAACAGTAAAATTTTCTATCCTTTAAAAACTCATACAGCCAATTATTAATATATTGCGGGAAGTTCAAGTTTTTTAGACAGTTGAGCAAGGTAGCATGCTCTACACTGTCGTATGCCTTAGCCAAATCTAATGTTACCAATGCTGAATATTGCCGCCTGTGCCGAGCAAGCTTAATCCGTCCCTCTAAATCTACATGTGCAAACCATATAGAATATCCTGGTCTAAAGCCTATCTGACATGGGCTCAGAATTGAGTTAGCTGCTATAAATTTGTTTATCCTATTGTACAATACTCTTTCAATTAATTTAATAACATGCGAAGTTAGTGCGATAGGTCTTATATTATCAATATGTACACCTTCTCCTTGTTTTTTGAGCAATGGAATTATTTTTGCATTTCTCCAATCTGGAGGAACCCAGCCATTCTCGAGTGAGTAATTGACAAGATTAGCCCGAGCGGAGAGAGATCTTCCTTCTCTTCGTCCGGCGCACGCGCGCATGGTTCGAGGGGCTGGCAATATGCATGTAGCAGTTGTGGAGATAGGTTTGCGAAACGCTTACCCTACGAGGCGACCGTGAAGGGACGCGGCGTTCTCCACTGCCGCAGCGAACAAAGACGCTACGGCCGGGTTCGTCGACTCCGGCACGGCGCAGAAAAGGCACTCGAGGCAGGATGTCAACAAACAGCACGGGTTTATTAACCCAAGATGCAGCACAGTACGACAGTCACGGGCTTGCAGGCCGTAAAGGGAACTCCGCAAGACTGATCGAGTACGCTTGCCAGCGGCGCTACGACTATCACACAAAGGGCAGCAGTCGAGCACACGAACGAGAAGCCGCCTGCTAGAGCAGCGCGTCAACCTCTCGTGCCAGCCTGAGAGCATCTCCCGCGGGCAGGGTTGCCGTTGGGTAGATTCGAAAAGGAGCCAGAATTCAAGCTAAAAGTAGCCAAAGTAGCCACATCTTTTACCCTTATCGCCAAACTTGTAGCCAAATGGCAGAAAAGCGGTATTATGAAGAGAGCTTTTATTATTGAACAATAAATACCATTTTGTGCCAGCAATAAAATAGCACACGAACACAGTTATTTTCTCCTCATGCTTGGTCTTCAAGCCATAAGCAAGTTGCAAATAAATGAACAATTACCTGCATACAGTCTATATAGAATAGAGTAATTGCCAGAGACAGAGTAAGATTGGAACAGCCAACCATTCAGTAGGAATATTAATCGTAAAAGCAGGTCGTGCTTGAAGTCTGCGACTTCAAGCACGACGAGCTTCAAGAAGTGATATCTGCTCGAAGATGACCGGTCCAGCTTCATTTTGTATCGGATCTCTGTTTTTGTCAAGGTCACACGAGAACACATGTGCACGCTGTGCGTCAGCACTACAAAACTGGCTCGTATACCGTCGGTACCGATGGCGGGCAGCGTGAACAGCGTGCTAGCCACGCGTATGCCAACATGCGCGCAATTTCGTCAGTTTTGATCTTAGCCAAAAGGCGTACTTAAATTTCATCTTTAATTTGTAAGTTATATGTCCAATTTCTTCATTTTTATTTAAATTCATAAAAACACCGCATTCTTCGCCGATCCTCCATTGTGGGTGTGAGACACTGACTAGGCGAACAACAACTTTATCATTCCGTCTCGGCAGGGGCACCGCGCGTTGCGTTCAGGTGCCTCGATGAGCACCAGACTCGTGGCGGGGCTAGGACACGCGCATACACTGGCTGACGCGTCAGAAAAGCTTGGAAACAAAGGGTAGTCGTCAGGCTTGCTCGGTATTTTATCTGCAGATAATGAGAAAAAATGGCTACTGAATGCGCTAAAATAGAGGTTCAAAGTAGCCAGAAAGTAGCCATGGCGCCAACCTGAAATTTTTGTCGCCAGACTGGGTCGTAAAGTAGCCAATTTGGCGCAAAGTAGCCACCAACGGCAACCCTGCCCGCGGGCAAGCCCGCGCTGCCCGCGCGAGACAGAAGCGAGCTCAAGGGGGAAGGGGGTTGTCACTGGCGGCCAATGAAGACAGGCGTTGCGCAGTGACGTAAACTAGCTTGGTGGCGTGAGCATGTGAGCATGTCGAGGCATGCCCGGACGCGTGCCCGCGCGCCGGGACGCCGACGCATGGCTCGCACCAGACAAAGAGGCCTGACGCTGCCGCCGTGGTCGCCATACTGCCGATTAACGGCGGTCTCCGGCGCTCGAGCCACGCGGGGCCCACACACACGCTAGCTGGGGAACGAGGCGCCAAAGGGGAGGGCGCGCTCGATTCTCACACAGTATGACCTAATTTGCCAGTAAACAGTTTAGTTGTGTAACTGCACATATGGCAGCCCAAATTACTGAAATAAGAACAAGTAGATGCATCTTCTGCTGGCCTTCTACTTCAATTAAAAACCCTGCACAACATTACTGAAGAACTATGAAAATGTCACTGCCTTGCATTTACACGCAATGCCTGTGGATTGTTTTGTTTTGTTTTTTATTTATCTTCATATATATATATATATATATATATATATATATATATATATATATATATATATATATATATATATATATATATATTTAACTTGCCTGAGTGCACTTGGGTATCAATTGCATTCCTTGGTGAGTCGCTCTCGGCCCGCACCCTTATGCTTTCCGTCACACTTGGGCATTGTTCAGCGCTCACAGGTTGAAACTGTGCAATTTAAAGCTAAGTTATGAATGCAGTTTCATTTCTAGCATCTGCAGTTCGTGTCGTATTGGTGTAAATTCAACTTTGACCCTCATATCAGAGGCAATATTACTTTTGGCAGCTGCATTTGTAGCAACATAACGCACTTAACTCGAGCCATTGTGCATACCAGTCGTTATTCTGACGCAGACACTTGGGCTAGTTGGTGACAACTTGGGCATCTGAACAAATGTAAAGGAATGCTCCAGCAAGGAACAGACACGTAGACGCCTTTCCTGTGTACGTGTCTCTTCCTTGTTTGAGTGTTGCTTTGTGCTTGTTTCAATCTGTGAGCACTGTACATTCAGGCACAACATACGTATAAGGTCCATAATATGTCCACGACAGGATCCCGTTCTGGTTATCCTGTGAATCTGCAAAAATGTTTTTTACAACATCTGTCGGACCTCCGACTGAGCTCCAGCGGAGATTTACGGATCTCCACTGGATATCCATTACATCCGAAACGGATATATATTGCATTCATGAGAGATATCTGTGGTTGCTTGGCAGTAAAGGGCCACTTCACCGCTTTTCCGCCCACCCCCCACCCAAGCTGGGAAAAGTAGGAGGGCAAGGAACGACACCTAGTATATAAACAACTAAAGTCCCTAGATTTTGCCCTGTTCTCTCATAAGTACCGACAACCATTGAAGCGCCGCCGACAAATCTCATTGGCTAACACTCGTTTTCGGTAGCCATGTTCTTCCTAATGCTTTTCCAGCACCCGGGTAAAGTGTGACGGGCGAGAGCGGAGGGCTGTACGAATTCCAAATGAAAGATGGCGGTCACACCAGGTGGCGCTACCTGCGCCGTAGGTGCTTGCGGCGACATTTGCCTGCTTTGCGTATGGCCGCTTGACGTTAGTTTCACTTGTTTCTAATAATCGCTTATACCCCGCGCCCGTGTTGTTGAAGCCGCTACGTGTTTCTTTCGCTAAGAAGCATGTGTTGCAAGTTCTTAGCGGTGTTAAGAAAAAGGAAAAAAAAAAGCCAAGAATGCTTTTAAACCAGACGGAACTGGTGTGCCTCCAGGTGTTCATATTTAAATGTTTCTTAATATCGGTTTGCTTTGAAATGTTTAATCTGCAACCGTGTGCGAAAACTGGGCTAGTTGGTTGATTTTCATGGTAAAAGCAGCGCAAAAAGACTGCAACACGAGAAGAAGAACAGCACAGGAGAGGCGCTGAGCTGTTCAGCGCTGGTCCTGTGTCGTCCTTATTATCGTGTTCCTTTTGCGCTGCTTTTACCATATTTATAGTCTGCTTCAGTTGAACTAAACCGCTTGCTCCGCGACATAGCTCAGCTGACTTTAAAGTGTTTTTTTTTTTCCTCTTGGTGAAACTGGTTACAATCGTTCATAGCGAGTATATTGGCTGCAGTGCGTTTTTTTTTCTCTCTCTTAGACCGCATCCACCTCCCCCCTTCATCTCCTCTGCATTTTAGGGGGTACTCTTGAGCGCGAAATGTTCAAAGCATTTACATTTTCCGGCTCCTTTTCATTGAGAAAGTTCGGAATGCTGCAGCTGGAGGCTCTTTGATACTGAACATTTTATTTTATTATTTCAGCGATTGTTCTAAATATGCAAGGACCAATGATTTCTGTTAACTTACGGCTTTAGATGCATACTGAATACACGCAATGGAAATGGTAAGACATGTTTATTTATCACACATTTGTCATCCCATAATTATGTCGGACATTTGTTATCACATACTTCCCTATCATGTTAAGAGTAGGGGTCAGGGGCGTAGCTAGGGGGGGGGGGTTCAAACCCCCCCCCCCGAAATTTTTCAGTTTTGCTTGCGTATATATACATGCGCACATACAAACGCACGCACGAACATACATAAAGTGTGGTTGAACCCCCCCCCCCCCGAAAAAAATTTCTGGCTACGCCCCTGGTGTGCGAATATTCGAAAATTTCGAATATTCGTCGAATATTACATTCGAAATATTCGTATTCGATTCGAAAATCGTGTATTCGCAAAGTTTCGAATAATCGATAACTTCGAATATTCGAAAAATTTGAATATGCGATTCGATTATCATGCATAAAATAATTTGTCTTCCACATTTCTGTTGCGTTCGTATTGCTAAAAACGTTGCAGAGAGGAGCGATACACATCGTAAGTACACGGAGGCACGATATCTGCCTGCGACGAGCGCCCCAATACGTATGACTTATTGCTGGTGCATCTCCGACGTGCAGCGCTGTTGGCGATCATGTAACCGTACATTTTCAATATTATGCGGCCGTAACGTGCCGCACTACGACTCGTTCACTATGCGGGACCACTTCTGAAGAAAGACAGTGACCCATGTGACTGGTGGCGGACTGTAGGCACCTTCAGATACCCCAGTCTGGCAAAGCTTTGCCCCATGTGCCTCCCTATACCAGCCACTTCTGTTCCAAGCGAGCGTGCCTTTTCAGTGGCAGGGAGGGTTGTCTCTGTTAGAAGGGAGCACCTGCTGCCTGATCATGTGGAGCAACTCATATTTCTTCACGATAACATCTAGTCATTCCTTTCATTGTGCCGTGATATTTGCTTGTGTTGTGATGTGCATTTTGCTAGTCTGGACATTGTGTTCTGGAGATAGCAGTGTGTGTTGCCAGTCAGGCTGTTAATGCTTTTTTTTTCAAATAGCTACATGTTAAATAAAAAATTGTTACTGTGGAGACATTTTTCCTTTGATATTCGATATTCGATTCGTTATTCGAAGATGGATATTCGTATTCGAAAAATTTGATATTCGCACACCCCTAGTTATGAGGTCAAATTACTTGACCATCCTCAACTTCAAGTGTTTTTGGCGGCGCTCCCTTTGGACACTCCTGTCTGCTTTTCTTTTTTTTTTTTGTAAAGTACTTCGGTGCGTCCGGGAACACCGTAGGCACAGCGTCTTCTGACAAACGCGGGGTATCTGAACAACCTAACCGTTTATAATGTGTTGGTATATCCTTTCGATGAAACTCACGTCAAAGTGCCGCTCGCAAACAACGCTGTCCCTCGTCAGCTCTTTGTCAGTCCGCTTAATATTTCGAGCTCATTGCTCTCGTCTCGAGAGATCCTACGGGGCTCTAAAGACCGAAAGCTTCTCCGAGCACGATCTTCCCCACGCCTTTACAGCCAGGGACGAAGCATGTACTTGCGCGATTTGACGGCACGGTTCGCAGAACACGTGGGTACAGTGGCGGGTAAACAAACGACGACAGCGAAGGCGAGGCGTCCGAACAAGGTGACGGCACAGCAGAGAGAGAACGAACGAGCCAAAGCAAGATGGATGAATGGATGGATGCTATGAGCGTCCCCTTTACAACGGGGCGGTGTCAAGTGTGCCACCAGGCTCGAGAAAAAAAAAAAAAACCCTTTACTCTTTTTTTTTTTTAGCGTTGGCCTAGTGTCTTTACTTCAATTAAAACTATTTTACAAAAAAAAAAAGCCTTAAGTTTTCAGCTCCGTTCTGTGCCCTTTACGGCAGAATGTCCTTATTTTTCCCCCATTATTTATTTTTGTCCTTTTTCTCTAGTTTTCTGCCACCAATACTCTAACCGTCTCTTACTTATTTCAATCGCGGGTGTGTTCAGCTTTCCATTGTCTCTAAAACCCAAGGCGTCATGTAGGCTCGTGCCCAAACGTAAACCTGGGTGGATGTCTCCACATTCAATCAGAACATGCTCCGCCGTTTCCTGATCTTCCCCGCAGCACGTGCATTGTTCTTCTTTACTGAATCTCGTTTTATAACTACCCGTTCTAAGGCAACCCGATCTCGCTTCAAACAGTAAAGCGCTTCCCATTGAATTGTCGTAAAATGCCTCCCTCCTTATTTCATTTTTGCCCTTTCGGTAGTTATATACTCAAAGCCGGTTTTTTCTCCATAGCTGCCATCCAGTAAATACTCTCCGCCTCTGACTTTTCGCTTAACGCTCTTTGTTGACATACTGTTTTGCACTACCAGCCGTATATTTACTAGTGAGCCTCCTAGTTCTTTTTCTCCA
The DNA here is from genome assembly GCF_013339695.2 of Rhipicephalus sanguineus. Lineage (NCBI taxonomy): Eukaryota > Metazoa > Arthropoda > Arachnida > Ixodida > Ixodidae > Rhipicephalus > Rhipicephalus sanguineus. The sequence goes on along the minus strand of NC_051176.1, from coordinate 321,796,168 downwards.
CTGTGTGTCCACGCTCTTCCTATACAAGTAACGGAACACCTTTTCTGCCCATCTACTTTCCTTCATATTCCTTAGCCTTTCTTCGAACCTTATTTTGCTCTGAGCCTCCCTCGCCTCAAAACCTGCCCATCCCATATCGCCCTTTACAGCCTCATTTGTCGTCTTCCCGTGAGCACCCAACGCGAGGCGTCCCACAGTCCTTTGATTTATATCCATTCCCGATTGCACCTCTGCCCTCATGCACACCACTGAGTTCCCAAAAGCAAGCCCCGGAACCATTACACCTTTCCACAGACCTCGAAGCACCTCGTACCTATTGTATCCCCACAACGCTTCATTATTGCAGCATTCCTCTTTCCTTTTGCTGCTGAGGCTTTTTCCTGTACCTCCATGTACCTGTCACCCTCATTTATCCATACTCCGAGGTACTTGTATTCGCTCACCCTCGGTATTTCTTGGCCCTGTATTGACACCGCCTGATCACAAGGGTCATTGAATACCATCAATCCACATTTTGTTACACTAAATCCTAGTCCTAGAGCTTCCCCTTCCCTTCCGCATATATCCGCCAGCTGCTGTATATCCTCTCGACTGTCAGCAAATAAGACAATATCGTCAGCATAAAATAATCCTGGAAGCTTCTGCTCAATCATCACGCCGCCCTGTTTGTGTGACAGATTAAAACCAAAGTTGCTACCTTCTAGCGCTTTTTCCATATTCACCATGTACAGCATGAATAACAGCGGGGACAAAGGACATCCCTGTCTCAGCCCCTTCCTAATCTCAACGTTCTCTTTGCTACTCATTCCTTCCCATTTTATGCAAACTGTATTTTCTCGGTATATCACCCTCAAAAGCTGTATACAGTCGTCGCCTATGCCCATTCCTTTCAATATATCCCACAAAATTTCTTGATTAACGTTGTCGTACGCCCCAGTGATGTCTAGAAAAGCCATGTACAAGGGCCTATTTTCTATTTTAGATATTTCTATATACTGAGTGAGAACAAACAGGTTATCGTCTAACCGCCTGTCGACTCGAAATCCATTCTGGAGTTGTCCCAAAATATCGTTGTGTTCTGCCCACTTTTCTATTTTCATTTTTACTGCTTGCATCGCCAACCTGTATAGTACCGATGTAATGGTTAGTGGTCTATACGAGCGAATGTTATCCTTTTCTCCCTTGCCTTTATAGATTAAGTTCATTCTACCTTTTCGCCAACTATCCGGTATTTGCCTGTCCTTTAAGCATTTTTCTACAGCTTTCAGCAGTGCTTCTTTAGTGCTATTTCCTAGTTCGTTAATGAGGCTAACGGGAATATCATCTAAACCCGCGGCAGTGCGCTTTGGAATTTTTCCTTCAGCCTTTTTTTAATTGAAATTCTCCAGCACTAGCTCTTCCTCGGTTGTTCTCTCCGCCACACTTTTACTCACCGGGGAAATCCCCTGGACGCTCTTTTTAAACGAATCGGCTGTTACCTTTCGAATGTAACCTAGCGCTTCGTACCCTTCCAATTGATTTCCTCCTTCATCGAGAATATGTTGTTGCGTTGTGACAGACTTCCTACCTAGCGCCTTTATGTGGCTCCAAAATATCCTAGGTGCGGCCTCCTTTTTTTCGTGAACCTCTGTCACCCAGCGTTCACTTTCGCCTTTAATTTTTGCCTCGACCAATTTCTGTACAATGGATTTTTTCTCTAGATATATTTCCCATATTTGGTTGACTTCGTCCTGCGGTCGCTTGTCCTTTTTTGCCCTTCTATGATTCCGTGATGCTTCACGCCGCTTTTCGATCGCTTCCCGGATTTCCTTGCTCCACCAACTTTTTGGCTTCCTCTTTCCAGCAAATAGTTTTCTTCTCTCTCCCTATCTCTTTCGTCATTAGATCTAATAGCTCACTGTACTCCCAGTCCTTGCCTGGTATTTTGCCTACTTCTTCCTCGACTCTTGTGGCTATATATAGCACCAGCGCCCCTTGCGGCGGCCAGAACTTTCATTGCGTTCCACCACGGCCGGGCTAGACCGCACGCGCGCGTCTAGCCCGGCCGTGGTTTCGCGCATCCCTCTCCTACGGCGGCGATGCAGCGCCCGTCACAGGTCAAGTTTGCCCGCCGACGCCAGCGCTTGCCATTCCCCTGCCGGCAAAAGCGTGCAACTGCGGAGTGGTACGACCCCTCCGCTACCTCCGCTAAGGTGGCTACCTCCGCTCCCTTTTGTTCCCACGCATTTGCGAAGCGCGCGCTGCACGTGAAACTCCCCTCGTTCGTCGATGTCGGCAGTGTCTCCTTCCACCGGGTGGAAGGAGACGTTAGGTGGGCAAAGCGTTCGGTTCACCCATATAGCCGCTTAAAACCGGCTTGACTTGGCTTGAAGTGTATAAGTAGGTGGCGGCAGAGTAGCGTTCAGGCCCGTTTGTGTGGCTTGCGTGGCGAGTGTTGGCAGAGAAGGCACACTACTGTACTGATGTTGATATTGAGCGTGAACTGTGTGCATTAAGGAGAGCTGTGTGTGTTGTAGAAGTCGTAGCAAATCGTTGCCGCTTTTGTTGCGATGTCCTCCGGTTCAGTGGACCACTGCCAAATCTATAAGCAATGATAACGAGCTGTACGAGCATGAGATAAAGGCCATGTGTTACGTGATTTGTGAAATGTGTCTGTTTGACGCACAGCTTGTACTGTGGCGTACGTGTATGTGTGGTAAGTGCGTGCTCTGCGTGGCCCGTTTGTGTGGCTTGCGTGGTGGGTGCTGGCAGGGGAGGCACGGCACTACGCACTACTGTACTGGTGTTGATATTGAGCGTGAACTGTGCGCATTAACGAGAACCACCTCTGACCGTAGGGACGTGATCGCGTTGTGTATGTTGTAGAAGTCGTAGCAAGTCGTTGCCGCTTTCGTTCCTGCGATGTTCAGTGGACCATTGCCAAATCTATCAGATATGATAACGAGCTGTACGAGTATGAGATAAAGGCCATGAGTTACGTGATTTGTGAATGTCTGTCTGACGCACAGCTTGTACTGTGGCGGACATGTATGTGTGGTAAGTGCGTGCTTTGCGTGGATCGATCGCTTACAGTTGGAAAGTCATTTGGGCGAAGTGTACTTGAACCATCACTTTTATTTAACGATGCGTCTAGGGTTACGTCCAGACGTAACTGTAGCCGTCGCTATCGTTACGCCCAGACGTAACTGTCCACGGGGTCCACGGTGCAATTCTGCCTCCGTGGTTACGCGTCCTATGCGCAGACTAAAACAACTCCTTGCTGTTTTTAATCTACTGTCCCTGAGAATATTTGACGTAAGTTAGGGGTGGTCACCTTGTGGTCGGTGTGAAAGGTTAGACGTTTGCACCTATCCACTGTAACTGTAACGTTCAGCACGGCCGCTCGCTGAATTAAGCGGCCATACATTCAGTATCACTGTCGTATCACCGATTTACCAGCATCACTTATGTATTGAGACGTGCGTGGCCTGTTTTGCCGGACTGTTTTCGCGTATCAGCAGCTCTGTTGTCGAGACAGACCAGCTGACGCACTTTAGGAAAACGTTAATTTCGGCCTCCGCCGGAGCCATGCTGCCTTCAGCCATCGTCTCGGGTGCTGCCTTTTCCTTCGTTGAGGCGGTCAACCTCAGTTTGGGGCAATCACGATTAGTGAAATAAAAGTGAAATAACTGCAGGTCTCCATCGAACTTGATGTAAGTACGGTTTGCGTGCCCGTGTTGATGTATCACACGTCCACTAGGGTTACGTCCATACAATAACAATCGGAACAGCTGCCCCCACGTGTGTACATATAAATGTCGTCTTTAGAAAGCCTCCTTCCGTCCAGTTATGTTGGTGCAGCCTACTTGGCCTACTCGCAACACATTGTTGCGAGATTGGGCTCACACCGTCGCGGCGTTAGCAGTGTAGTATGGATGGGCGGTCGGCGGCACATATCCAATTAAGTGTTGCACATATCCAAGAAAGCGCGTTGACTACAGCCCAATGGTGGTATATACGCCCTCCATTGCCACATTAATGCACGAAGCCGTCCTAACGTTCCTATTACGTGTGTGAGAAGTGCAATCCGCCAATCAATGGGGTACTGGCCTTCGGCGACAGTCGTGTTTTCCACAGTGCTCGATGTTTTTTTTCTTGCTTTATTTGTACATGCTTAGGTTGTGTTCTGCCCATACTACAATATAAATGGTGTTGTGCGACTGAACCAATATACTTCTTGCTGTAGCGGCTACAAAAAAAAAAAAAGCCTGTATTTCTGTGTAATTATAGTTGAAGTGGAACTCTGTGCACTCTGCTTTTCTGTTTGCATGAATCCGTGTACCTCTCTAGAAGTGCGTGACTTGAGGTCTTTTTTACTGCTAACCGGCTTTTGCAGACTGTAGTTCATGCTTGGTATCACAAGGATTTCTAAATCGCCAACACTTCACGAGATTGCGAACAGTGATTTACGAAAAGTCCTTAAAACACAGTTCTCTCCCGACTGATTGGAAAATGGCATCGGTTGCCCCTATACATAAATCTGGCCCGCGCAACGTTATCAATAACTATATACCGCCCCATTTCACTCACTTCTGTGTGCTGCAAAACTCTTGAACACGTTTTATATACCGCCATTGTTAAGCATATAGATAGTAATTCTTTATTGAACTCAAACCAGCACGGATTTAGACATGAACTATCGTGCGTCACACAACTGGTAGAGTTCACACATGTTTTAGCAGCAGCACTGGACGATAACTCTTCGGTTGATTGTATTTTCCTCGACTTTCAGAAGGCGTTCGACACCGTTTCGCACTACTTATTACTGCAAAAACTGTCCAGCTTTGACATTAATCCCCAAGCTATTGCATGGGTTGCTGAATATTTACGTGAGAGGCGACAATGCGCAGTTGTAAACGGCGAACAGTCTGCAATAACTGATGTTACGTCAGGGGTGCCTCAGGGATCAGTACTGGGACCACTTCTTTTCTTACTTTATATCAATGAGATTAACGAAAACGTACAATATCATATTAGGCTATTTGCAGATGACTGCATATTATACCGCAAAATTACCTCTGAAACTGAATGATCTGTGATCCAAAACGACTTATGTGCGATACACGCATGGTGTGAGCGATGGGAAATGAAACTGAAGCTTAAGAAAACGGTGTGCATGAGGTTCACCAGAGAAAAAAAAGTCCAGGTGAATTCGAATACACAATAAACTGCTCACCGGTAAAAATGGTGTGCGAATACAAATACCTAGGCGTTTACTTTTGCCCCTCTTTATCATGGCGTCGGCATGTGGATTATACCGTAGGTAAAGCTTGTCGGAGTTTGGGATTTTTGCGACGAAATACACGTGCATTTCCGCAGCAAACCCGGGAGTTATTATATAAAACATACGTAAGATCAGTGCTGGAATACGCGTGCTGCGTGTGGGACCCTTCAACAGCATCAAACAAGAAAGATTAGAAAAAGTTCAGTCCATGGCGGCAAGATATATGTGCTTAATATACCCATGTATGACAGACAGTTTAGTTCAACGGAATCTAAGGCGATATTAAATGGAAGTCTCTGCAGCATGCGAAGAGCGTCATTTCGACTGAAGCTATTACACAGCATATATCATTTTCAAACTCGAATTCCCCGTGACGTATACATTAACCGGCCTCACTACACATCAGCACGCAAAGATCACGAACACAATTAAGATAAGAGAATATAAATGCAATACATCGTCCTTCAGCAACTCTTTTTTTCCCAGAACTATCAGTCAGTGGAATCGACTTCCTTCCACAATTGTAGGAATTTCGTCTAATGACGCATTCTTTTCTGCAATAAAAATGATTGAATCTTTTGACCACTGAGCCTTAAAAGAAATCATGCGTACGCCTGGTAATCACCATGATCTATACTGTATCCCATTTGTAAACTGTGTTGTTTTCTTTTAGTGCTTCCTTTGCATCTTGTGCTGTACTATATATTTACCACTGCCGCGCTTCGTTGTAATTACTGTTTGCATTGCCATTAACTATTATCACTGTGCTTTCTGTTTATTTTAGATTGTTTTCCCAATGTATACGACATTTTTGATGTAGCTGTGTTCGACGCAGCTGTGTACGTTTGTGTCGGCATAGAATAATCTACATTTTCATTTGCACCTGCAACTTTCATGCTTGTTCTTCTTCTGTACCCGCCCCCCCCCCCCCCTCCACTCTACGTAATGCCTGTATGGGCGCTATGGGTATTAAATAAATAAAATAAAATAATAATTGTGTCTCAAAAATTCTGCATTCACACCTCCATACCGACACGTGCATGCACTCACTTATTAAAAATATAAAACAGCGCTTTTTTAAACACAAGACGAAGGAAAGAAGAGACGTATGTGTCCCTCCATTCCTTCGTCTTGTGTTTAAAAAAGCGCTGCTTTATATTTTTACCATGGAACCTCACCAACTCGCCAAATTTGCGTGTCTTGCTCACTTATTAGTCTGCATACAAGCCTTGGAAATTGAAATGCTTGTTTATATCGTGCAGACATACGTACAAGCATTTGATGCTGTGCTAACACAACGGAATAGGCTGCCCTCTGAGGACGCGCGCGGGACGTTCGCACACTAGCGAACACGGTGTGGCTAGCAGACGACGCAGGGAGCCATAATCAGCTGCTAAAGTTACGTCCACCGTGTGATTCACAATGCGCACTTAAGTTTAATAATTATCTTGCCAGTCTCAGTGGTTGGCTCGTGTCACTGGGACGCTGTCGCTTCGCGGTGCGCCGTCGTCGCTCCACTATTTTGCTCGAGTGGCTGGTGTCACTACAGCAAGAGTACGGAGCGCGACGTGGGCTGGGGCGTCCACCGCTGCCACCAAGGCGATTTCCTTAAACAAAAAAATATTACGGCGCCCGTGGAGCACTTAATAAAAAAAGAGAGAGAAGGACAACAGCGAGGTTCGAACCAACGTCCTCGCAGATCCGAGCACGACACGTACTAGCCCGCTGCGCCACTACAGCCGATCGGTTCGGTGCGTCTGATCTCACGCTGGACGTAACTTTAAGATTTGTTATTCTTACGTCCAGACGTAACTGCAACGGCTCCTATAGTTACGTCTAGACGTAACGCGCTAGACACTCCGTTCTTCCTTTCCATCAAGAACCACTACTATTACAGACATTCACAAATCGCATACACATGGCCTTTATCTCACGCTCGTTATCGTTGCTTATAGATTTGGCGGCGGTCCACTGAACACGGGGACATCGCAGAAACAAAAGCGGCAACGACTTGCACACGAATCACTTTCTACAACACTCTACACAACGCGACCACGTCCCCACGGTTACACCACGGCCAGAGGCGGTTCTCGCGCACACAGTTCACGCTCAAAACCAACACCAGTAGTGCCGTCTCTGCCAACACCCACCACACCACAGAAATAAACGGCGGCCTGAACGCTACTCTGCTGCCACCTACTTATACACTTCAAGCCAAGTCAAGCCGGTTTTAAGCGGCTATATGGGTGAACCGAACGCTTTACCCCACCTACCGTCTCCTGTCACCCGCGCGCAGGAGACGCGGCCGTCGATGTCACCCCGACAGAAAGGAGGGAACTACTGCTGCATCTTCAACTGTCACAATGGCCATGCAAACACGAAGGGGTCGGCTCCACCAGTGAAATTCTACCGATTCCCAAACAGATGGCACGAAAAAAGCAGACGACAGGCATGGATGCGAAGCTCACGCTTGAGTGGGCACGACCACAACTACGAAAAAAGAAAAAAAAAAGCATTAGCCATTGTTGCACGTCCATTGGTTTTTTTTTGGGGGGGGGGGGGGCAGAGACAGTGAACTAGTTGTTACTGAGTGTGCAGGTACAGCCCGTACAAGACGGAGTAGTTTGGATAGTGACCAAGATAAATTTAATGCCTTGACATCAATTGGCTCTTCTCCCGCAGATTGCACAAAAAAGTTTTTCTGAAAGCGCGGCGCTCGTCATGTTCCTATTAACAATGCTATGTCAAGTTGATAGTACGCACGCTGTTCGTGAACTCGGAGTACCGGCTATGAGAACGGCGATAATGCAAGGAAGAACACGCGAGGTAGATGTCAATTTTTGTTCCGGGAAAGAAAGGAGCCCAAAATAGACCATTTATTTTTGGAGTGTTGCGTACCGCACGATAACTCGAATGGTTGCTAGTAAATTAAGGTATCCCAACTAATAGCAGTCACAGCGCCAGGGCCGCTTAACCTAAAGCACGAGAAGCACGGGAAACAAACATAGGGAGTGCGTAGTACACACAGCAAACCAAATAAAACAGGTATATAATTATGAACGTACAGAACATTGTGCTAACTCCACATCGTAAACAGCGTCGTCCTTCACTTGCGAAATGCACTTCGCTCTGACGAGGACGACGTCGTCTGCTATCACTTGCTCCACATCTGCTACATGGCTGAGCAGACGCTGACCTTTCAGACGCGAAATTCTCAAAAACACGTGTAGAACGCGTGCAGCGTGCGAGCAAAGCAACGCGTTTTCAAGGCAGCTTGAAGGGGACAGCGGTTTCCCCACATTGACAGCGCCCGGCGCCGCAGCGCCTCCCACGGCGTGGGTCTCCCCACGCGCCCCCCGTTCACTAATGACAGGGGGTGGACGGGAGGAGAAAGGCGCGTCGCGTTGGCATATTGTCCGCTGAAAGGTGCGTGGCTAATGTACTTAGACGTACATGGCTTTGTAAATCTTCCAATTTAGGAATAAAATGGCGTCGGACGCCAGCTGCGCGTAAGAGAGGGCCGGGAAAGGAGGCAGTTGTCGGTACTTAAGTAAAAATTAGTAAAAATATAGTAAAAAGGAAGAATCTAGGGACTTTATAAACAACCAGCTCAATGTGGTTTGCTTAAGTATTAGTCGACTGAACTTGGTCTTCACCTTAAGAGAGACTTTGTATTAAAGGGCTCTAACAGTAAAGAAATTGGCAATCGCCTTATCCTGAAGACTTCTGCGAAGTACCTTGCTTTGTCAGCCACATGTTTTGTTTAATAAGTGAGAATTTAAAGCGACTGTCTACCGCTCGGAAAAATTTTTCTGATTGTGGTGAAAATGAGAAGATCGTTCGTCACATCGGCGGCAACGAGCATGCTTTTGCCCCATAAAAAAGGAATTATATTTTTAATTTGATGTTGAAAATCATGAAAGAATGACCGCTAGCGTCACCAAACGGCGATGTGGTTCAATCTACTGGTAGGACAAGAAATCCTCGCAGGTAGACTCATTTTGCTTAAAAACAAACATGCATAACTTGAAATTGTATTTTACGCACTTGAGGCAGCTTTCGGTTGCATCGGAGTAATTTTTTGCTTTTTTTTTCACGCATCCAAAAAGGCGCCCGGTAGCGCCGCTTGCGGCGCCGTCTTCGATTTCGTCTGCAACTCATGCGCTATGCCACGGGGCTCTCCGCGCTGGTCGTACTGTGCCGCTGTATTGTTATTAGGATGTCTCACATGTGCTGTGCTGTGAGGAGAGACCGGCGCTGCTATCGCTATGACGTGGTAAATGCCATCACGTGACTCTCCTTTGTCGCCGAAAGCTTTGCCAACGCTGCTCGTTGCATCTCATGCCTGAGGTTGAAGCTTTGTTTTTTCTTCAGCATGGTCTATTGCTCCGTGCCGCAGTGCCTAACATATTCGACCGAACCCGGTGTGAGTTTCCACGCATATCCCAAAACCAAGAAGCAGCGAGATGCGTGGTTGATAAAGCTTAGAATGGGGAAGCAACCCAGCATCCATTATCGCGTGTGTAGCAAGCACTTTCGCGAAGAAGATTTTGTGTACTGCGCTGGAGCTAAAATGTTCGGTAAGTATACTACGTGAGACTTTCCGTGACTGTACACATAGGAATTTACGACGTTTAATCACGCCAGGCTGGAAAAGACGGTGCCTGGTTCCCGAAGCAGTGCCGTCTCAAAACCTTCCTGTCCGGCCCTTGGACCGTCCAAAACAAGGCGGTGACGCTCGGCACAAGGGCGGCGAGAGTGACTTTGTCTCGGTGTTGTTCTAAATTTACGCTGCATATTCGGACGTGGTCGGCCTCGTAGGCTGCCTCTCCTTCCGTTGACCAGCAGCCGCGATGTGCTGAACTGCTGGTCAACGAACTCGTTGATGCCACAGACCGGCAGAGTCACTGAAAACGAGATACGGTAACTGTAATTAGTCGAACAAGCGATTCACACGTGCTGGCATGATATGACATCAGTCAATGCACCCCTCGCAGAGAAGCACACGAAGCTGAAGCGTGGATAAAGGAGACAAAAATATATGCGGCTGAACTTCTCCTTGTTAAAATATATCTGTTATAAATCATCGTCCGGCAGCAGTTCTGGCTAAAGGGGTAAACCGCACTCACCACGAGCGTTGTGGACATTACTGTTATTTCGGCAAAATAACTCATGGCTACCTTTACGAAAGATCTCGCGAACGTAATAACCAATGTCGAAGCATCGTTTGCACTCGGCAATTTGATTACGCGCTGAAAACTAGGGCAAGGCGTTGCCGTAAATTGTGCGCGGCAGTCCGCGCCCATCGAAACAGTACCTCTCGGCCGCGCAACTTCCATGCAAAAGCAAGAGATAGGTGCGCGATGTCGCGCTTGCCTCAGTAAACATAAATGTATACGAGATCCGAGGATGCTTCGAGTTACAGATTATTAGGCAAATTACATAACTCATCTTTTACAAGAGTGGCCTCTTCACGTTCGGTGTCCATGGCTCCGCGAGCACTCGCTCCGTCGAGAGTGCACGACGCGACGATGACAGCGTGTTGGCTCACGAAAAACCTTTGCTGGCAAACACACTGATTGCTTCACAGCTAATACAAGTGCATTCAACGCTTGCAAAACGAGAAAAACCGTGACTGAACACTGGCGACGTCGAACACTCCGCGCACTCGGGACCACGTGATGCCGTTTTATACGTCACAGAGAGATTCTAGAGTTACTGTATATGCTACCTTTAGGTAGCATATACAGTAACTCTACTCCCATATAGAGTTACTGTATGGGAAGTGTGACGGGCGAGAGCGGAGGGCTGCACGAATTCCCAATGAAAGATGGTGGTCACACCAGGTGGCGCTACCTGCGCCGTAAGTGCTTGCTGCGGCATTTGCCTGCTTTGCGTATGGCCGCTAAACGTTAGTTTTACTTGTTTCTAATAATCGCTTATACCCCGCGCCCGTGCTGTTAAAGGCGCTACGGGTTTGTTTCGCTAAGAAGTATGTGTTGCAAGTTATTAGCGGTGTTAAGCAAGAGGAAAAGAAAGAAAACCAAGAATGCTTTTAAATCAGACGAAACTGGCGTGTCTCCAGGTTTTCATATTTAAATGTTTCTTAACATCGGTTTCCTTTGACATGTTTAACCTGCAACAGTGTGCAAAAACTGGTCTAGTTAGTTGATTTTCATGGTAAAAGCAGCGCAAAAAAATGGAAACACGAGAAGAACGACACAGGACAGGCGCTGAACTGTTCAGCGCTGGTTCTGTGTCGTTCTTATTATCGTGTTCCTTTTGCGCTGCTTTTACCATATTTATAGTCCGCTTCAGTTGAACTAAACCACTTGCTCGGCTGCATAGCTCAGCTGACTTTAAAGCGTTTTTTCCTCTTGGTGAAGTGTAAACTGTTTACAATCGTTCATAGCGAGTATATTGGCTGCAGTGCAGTGCATTTTTTTTCTCTGTTAGTTCGCACCCCTCCCCCCCTCATTTCCTCTTTATAGTAGGGGTTCCCTTGAGCGCGAAATGTTCAAAGCATTTACATTTTCCGGCTCCTTTTCCTTGAGAAAATTGAAGTGGAGATCGGAATGCTGCAGCCTGAGGCTCTTTGATACTGAATATTTTATTTCATTATTTTAGCGATAGTTCTATCTACGCAAGCACCAATGATTTGTGTTAACTTACGGCTTTAGATGCATACTAAATGCACGCAAGGGAAATGGTAAAACATGTTTATTTATCACACATTTGTCATCCCATAATTATGTCAGACATTTGTTATCACATACTTCCCTATCACGTTAAGAGGTCAAATTACTTGACCCTCCTCAACTTCAAGCTTTTGGCGCTCCCTTTAGACACCCCTGTCTGCTTTTCTTTTTTTGGTAAAGTACTTCGGTGCGTCCGGAAACACCGTAGGCACAGCGTCTTCTGACAAACGCGGGGTATCTCAACAACCTCACCGTTTATAATGTGTTGGTATGTCCTTCCGGTGAAACTCACGTCGAAGTGCCGCTCGCAAACAACGCTGTCCCTTTTCAGCTTTTTGTCAGTCCGCTTAACATTTCGAGCTGATTGCTCTCGCCTCGAAAGATGTTTCGGGGCTTTAAAGACCGAAAGCTTCTCCGAGCACGATCTATACCCGCCTTTACAGCCAGGGACGAAGCATGTACTTGGCGTTTTGACGGCATGATTCGCAGAATACATGGGTACAGTGGCGGGTAAAAAAATGACGACAGCGAAGGCGAGGCATCCGAACAAGGTGACGGCACAGCACAGAGAGAACGAACGAGCCCAAACGAGCCAAAGGAAGCGCGGCTAGCGCGATCACCTACTACTACACCAGCGCCCCTTGCGGCGGCCAGAACTTTCATTGCGTTCCGCGCATCCCTCTCCCACGGCGGGGATACAGCGCCCGTCAGGTCATAGAGTTTCCTACAATACTTACTAGAGGGAACTCTGGCGCTAGTGTCTATGGGAGCTGCAACGCATGACGCTTCAGCCAGCATGGGAATGATGGGTAGTACACAAATTTGTCTAAACTTCGTTCTTTCGGCTCCTTTTGGCTCCGCGTCGGCTGCATCCGCTTTGTCGCAAAACTAAATTCAGCAAAAGTCAGCAGTTCCGCTTCACCACTTTAACTTTTTTAGGCTAACCAAATCAAACCTGGTCACGAAGTTCACAACGGTCTATTCTTTTATCCGAAACGAACGCCAAAACGCAGCAATAAACAAAACCACAAGTACGTTTGAAGCCGCAAGCACGAAGACTAGGCAAATTTGTGTACTACCCATCATTCCCATGGTAGCTGAACGATCGCAGCGCCAGAGTCCCCTCTAGTTAATTTTAGGCACGGCCGGTCTAGAGGCGCGCGCTCGCGAGCGCGCGCCTCCAGACCGGCCGTGTTTTAGGAAACTCTATGCGTCAGGTAGCATATACCACGGCCGCTGGATAAAAAGCGCACGGTACGGCCTGCCGCGTCGGGCGGTTTTCTATGGGAGAGCGCGTGTTGGCCCTAGTTGCAGTTGCGGCCGCTGCGGCGCGACGGGGCGGGGAAGGGGAAACGAGTGCCGGCGGCTCCGTTGGGGCAGCAGCCGCAGTAAAGTGTTCTAGAAAGGGGTAGTGGGCTGACTGGAGGCCGTGCACTGACGCACTTTATGTCTCACCTGGTAGATGGCGCCACCACCACCTGCAATGTAAGCGACGCGTAATTGCTGCCCTCAGCGCGAAGGTTAGTTTGCCAGCGCTTCAAGCACAAACTACTCTTGTGCAACCCCTGTACATAGCCATTTTCGTTGCTTTTTTCTTTTGCGTGAGCATATTCTTGCTTTGGCCGTCGTTCTGGCGCATGAAGTATCGCTAAACATGAGCGCGTCATCAGCGGGCGCCGGATGCAATATATGCTGTAAACCGCCAGGTTTGTATTGCAGTAGCGAGCTCTCGCTTAAAAAAAAAAAGATCTCGCAGTTTTATTGCGTTTAGATAATTAATTAATTTATGGGGTTTTACGTGCCAGAACCACTTTCTGATTATGAAGCACGCCGTAGTGGAGGACTGCGGAAATTTCGACCACCTGTGGTTCTTTAACGTGCACTGACATCGATTGCCTTTAGATAAAAGAGACTAATATTTTCATGCTAGCGTTTGTACTCGGTAGTCTCTTTAGTGAGGTCATACTCACACTAAATAAAACAATATTACTACAAACTTAAGCACCTTACGCGCTCTCAGTTGATATAGTCTCCTGAAAAGTGCAAGAAAATGTGTGGGAGTGCACAGCAGGAAAGACCTATCCTAATAATTCCCAAGAAAAAGACCGAAAGTAAGGGTAGACCATGCAATCAGATTTTGCTTCTTGAAGACCCCTCACATGCTGGAAATTATGTTTGTGTAAGAAATTGCACGTAAACACCGCTATCAGTTGAGTGCAAAATTCAGTTAGCAATTCTGCTGACACTATAATATGCCTAAAAGGTTCATTTGCACTCTTTTCTACAGAACTATTTGTCCGCACTTCTGTATTTAGAAAAATGAATTTGTAATAAAGGTGTGGAAAAGTGTAGACAACAATCGTTCACGGAAATAAGTGAAAAGTTTATTTGGTAGGGCAGCACAATGACCTTACTCCACAAAAGCCATGCGTATCAATCACTTTCATTTTTTTTTTCAAAGTGAAAACAGATGGAAAAAGGCTGAAATAGCTTGAAGAGGGCCTTGCCCCATTTTGTACTTATCAGCGTGCGCGGCAAAAAGCATGTCTCCTAAAACAGCCCAATAGATGCTAGAAAAATACTGACAAAGAGACGCTAAATATTTTCAATAGCATACTTAGCATAGCATAAATTAAAAAAGTTCACAAAAGCACATGAATACTCAACACATATTGTTCACACAATAAGTAGACACTGAATCAGAAGAAATACTAAAAAAAAAGACAAATAGACACATTTCCATTCAAACACATGCATTTTTATGCAGATCTACTGACGTTCTGGTAGATCATATTAATCGCACTGTTGATGGTACGCCAAGGACCAAAGCCACCATTCACTATTGAATTAAGCAGAGTTGGCACTTATTCAAGGGTTTATTGCTATAGTATGCATGGCGAGTGGCAACATACTATCTTGCTTGTTTTTCAAATCTGGCATTTTCTTGTATTTGGGTCAGTGAAACAGAAAAAGAATATTCAGAGAAGATTCATACTTCAAGTTTAACCTACACTTGTAAAATCTAAACGCAGGAACAATAATAAAATTTAAAAAATCTTCTATAGCAAGGAAAAAAAAATTTAAGAGCAGCGGCTTATCTTTAAGTGCTTTGCTTTTTGGCGTTTGCCTGCTCTGTCTGTGTTTAGCCCCTTAATGTATAAATGAAGTCGCGTGACAACATAGAATTGGATTATTTTTTGAGAGAGCATTGAGGCATATGGCTTGGGCACCCAACCTCTTGCCAAAGCCTTGCTTTCACAATGGTCAGCACATCTAAAATGCTGTCTGCATGGAGTTCTTCACATGAAAAGCAGCCCGTGAACAAGTCTTGCTACCAATCTACATTATTCACAACTACAGGAACTGAAAAATGAAACGTATTGACGAAGCAATGTTCGGCCGAAAACCTGCAGCGACGACGAAATACAGCAGCAGCCCTACAGCAGCGGGGCGAAGGCTCCCATTGCTGACGATGGTAGCGCCGCCACGCGGGCACTCAGGAAAACGAAAACTCGTTTACATTTTTTGCGCCGCGGCAACGTACCCTCTCCCCGGAGAGTGGACTCAGCCGCAGCAAAATAGTTGGTGGTGGTCACAACAGCGATCTCACTCAGCTGTTCTAAGCGGTTTTTTTTTCTATCTCATCTATCGCAGGCATGACATATCATGCATTCAGTTGAGTCCGTTCGCGTAATCTGGTTAAATGGCCGCTTAAGTTTCCGTGTACGTGCCGAGCTCCTGGCATTTTTTTTCCAGGACTAACTTTTTGCTTTGTGTCTGAAAGAATATTCCACAATGCGCGTAGTAACATTATATGGCGCTGAATGTGTGAAAAAGTGGTTGTTATATTTGTGTGCGTGTAATGAATGCATCGTTTGTGATTTTAACATATTAATTTCCGTGACATTTCTTCAGCACCTTTCTGAAAATGCTTGACAAGTATTTATTTGAAACATCTGACAATACGCGTTCATGTTCTTTGTACACAGGAAGTGCATGTAAAAACTTACGTTGAATCTTTTTCGTGATGTCTGATACATGATACTGTGCCGAAAAGTAGTTCAGCTTCGGATGCTTGATACTAGCGGATTCTACAAATATAGTGACGCACTCGTCGTAACTTTGTTGAAAAGGCTGCGGAATTATATATTCATTAGAAGTGGCTTGCAAATATTCTTGACAGTTGTTAGCAGGGCAATGTCATCAAATTGATGTATATATAAGGCCGATCACTGGAGTGACTAATATCTCGAAGAATCAAGCTACAACTGAAATTTTCTTTAACTCAAGATACAAAACCACGATATGGTTTTGTATCTTGAGTTATGTCTTGGTCTGGAACCCCCCCCCCCACCCCACACACACACTTTTTTTGTTGTTGTTTACCGTATAGCTGTCAAAAGCGACCCACCTTAACTTTGTCCCTGTGAGTCGCTCGCAATGTGTGTGTTGGCTGCCACGTATATTTGTTTCAAATGAAGTCTTGTCGTCGACCAGCCGCTTTTCTGCACTTTTTTTGACTCCGCATGTTTTGCTGAGGTAAGTTTGAGTCTGTGCCCCGTACCGCTAATGACCACAGACAACCCAACTCTCTGAATAAAAGGGATACACGTGCTTTTCACGGCAACTAACATCAGTACCACATGGCATTGCGGGGCAACGCACGCTACCGCAACGCGACAGCGTTCATAAAGAACCGGAACCAATCACAAAGGTGCCGCGGGCTGAAAGGTGGGAACTAAAAAAAAACGAGAGATAAGAGAAAACGGGAAGGTGGTACGTGTCACGGCTGCTGGATTTCAACAACGTTTGCAACAAGCCGCCGTTTGCAGCTAGCAGGGATGAGCCCTGAATTCATAATGAATAAAATAACTTCTCACATTTTGTCCAGATTTTATGTTCACTGTTGAATTCGTTGCACGATCATGAAAACGGCGTAACGGGAAGAGACAGAAATACTGAAAAGCGCAGGAATGCAAGCAGTTGTGTTCGTGTGTTTTTCAGGCTCTTAACCACTCTTTCCGTCTGACCGTTTCCATATTAAGTAATCCGTAACAGCTCCCACACTTGTCAGTATTGAAGATGTAGTCACTGAAATTTCAAAGTGACTCGAATCTCCTTCTATGAGATGGTCGCACATATGATAAGCATTATTTCATGGCAGTTGCATGCGATACCGTACCGTATGTGTACTATAAACATGCTTGGAGGAAGGAAGGAGTTTTTCTTATTTTGTGTCAAATAAACAGTGGCCGCCGCAGTTTCTGAGATCACGTTTTTGAAATGAAATGATTAAATCTGAAGCAACATACTCAGAGCCAAAATAAAGAATTTAGATGCATCAGGAAAGGTGCAGCGCCTCCAGGTTGGTTAGTTGTGGTCTTCTAGGATACCAGAAAAATATGCCCACGTGATTACTTCCGCAAAAAGCGATCGGTGCGCGAAGTTGCATCTTTGGCCAGGCAAGAACAAAAATTCCCAAGCGCTGCAAGAATGTACAAGAAATATCGGTAATTAACTGATGTGTACACGCTAGGTAAATTTTAGAGGAAGATTTCGGGCGTCACATGAAGAACAGCGTATTTGCCAGCGTATTTGCAAGCGCGCCGCGCATGTGATCCCACGGGCGCTCGCGAAACCCGTCCCCGCCCGGTGGCGCCGC
Organism: Rhipicephalus sanguineus; assembly: GCF_013339695.2. NCBI lineage: Eukaryota > Metazoa > Arthropoda > Arachnida > Ixodida > Ixodidae > Rhipicephalus > Rhipicephalus sanguineus. The sequence continues at coordinate 321,778,545 of NC_051176.1, read as the reverse complement.
GGCGGTGGTCCGGGAAACTAGGCCCGTCACGCCGGTTTCGGAGCACGCGGCAGGCCGCACACGTGCGCTTTTTATCCAGCGGCCGTGCATATACAGTAACTCTAGATGAGGGTAGAGTCACTAGAAAAATTTTCCAGTGACTCTAGATGAGGGTAAGTTGTAGCGCCACGGTTTACGGTGGCAGCTCAGAGAACTAAAAAAATAAACAAGCAAAAACAAACTTGGCGCGCAAGAGCGCCGCCGCACGCGACATTTGTTTTCGTGGCCACTACAGGGGGGAGAGGTTCTTTGCAGTACGTTCCACATGATTTCGATCGTGGCGCCGTCACTTCGTAGCGGAGCTCTTTGGAACGCCGCTTCGCCGACTCATGGGTGTTCTCTGGCCGGCTGGTGTTGACGGATCTGCTGCGCTCGAACGAGTCCCAGCGTTTATTTCACGGTGTAAGGAAGTATTTTTCTGGCACCGTGGTTTGTCTCTGTACCGACGACGATGACCGCGAGTCGTGACAATACAAATGCAGCCCGTTAAACCTATCAAACCGATCGGCTCTAGTGGCGCAGCGGTTAACGTGTCGTGCTCGAAACTGCGAGGACGTTCGAACCTCGCTGCTGGCCCGTGTCTTTTTTTTCCTTTTTTTTCCGGCAGGGTATTGTTTGGTGTTGCATTAGTCTGTTACCAGACTGAGAAGCGCGAAGCGGCTCGTGGGTTACGTGCGCCCCAGTGACACGGGCACACCACGGACGCTGGCACGGACGGGCTGCCGGCTAAACAGCGCGTGGCCGCGACAGTGGCCAGTAGCGCGTGACGGAGACCCTGCCAACCGGCCATTGAGCGTTAGCGAAATGGCCGCACTCGCGAAGCGAGGGCGAAGCCATGAATAGTTTTCCGCGCCCGAAGTAGGCCACCCTACCCGAAGGGCGCAGAGGGCCTTCACTGAGCAACAGGAAAATGGTGCTTTAAAGTGCCGGCGCCACAATCGAAAATCCCTAGAGATTCTGTCCCCAGGTACCTAGCCGTCGAACACAAAAGGATTCGTGGACACGCATGCGCAAAGGAGACGCATGTGGAACGTACTGCAAAGAACCTCTCCCACTACAGGGAGCGACCGCCGCGCCGCCATCCGATAGCGCCTGAATCGCGCTTCTGGGCACTTTTTCTCCCTGAAGACGGCCGCTGGCCTAGGTACTGAGGAGGAGAACGCCCCTAGCTCCACTTGTCCCTAAACGGGCTTCGCGCCGGTGTCAACTCACGCCAAGGTAAGTTCTTGCATTTCTTGTTCTGCGATGTTTTCTACGCGCGACGATGAAATTTCTCCACGCAGTACGCGTCTCTACTTAGAACTATTTTCATCGTGACAGTTTTTGTATTTTCTTGTAGCCTGGGAACACCGTTCAATTTGTGCCACAGAAACTTATGCAGCTTCCGTCTCACGCTATTGTATGGAAACGGTTGAATACCGCTTGTAGTTACGTTCTTGCCCTAGAGTTGAACTAGTAAAAGGTTTGTGACACACACTTATGAGAACGAATGCAATAAGCTAGGTCTTCGCTTGTACATTAGTGTGCAAAAAAGCTTTTATTTGCGCTGGTGCCCATGTTGCGAGTGCAGTCGTAACGCTTTGGCGTTGGATCCGAGCCTATGGAGAAAGTTGGAGCTGTAGAGCTGTATGTAAGTAAACTTTGTGCGTGCATATTCTTCCTTTGACCATTGCGAAATATGTCAGAAGTGGTGTACTAATCAGTGCACAAAAATTGATCTGCCAACGTTAAACAAAAAGCATTTAATAAAACTAATGAGCCGTAGTGTCCCCACTTCACTGCTCATGCGCTTTTTTCCATTAGCTTAATGGGCACAGCCACTGCTCTGCAAGGAAGCCAGACATGAAGTTGAAGGGGACACAGCTCTTGCATCGGTCTGGCTTTAATGAGGGCAACTTGCGCTGTGATTCAAAATTTTATTTTCAAGCCGTTGTTCGAAGCTTTACAGGAGGCTAACACATACAATAGGGCTCTCGTGGTTCAAAAACCGTGGGCAGGACTACCGCTCAAAGTAAAAGAAATCTAGGCCGAAGGTTTACAGGTTAGTATGATTGAAAATTGGGCGAGTTGGTAACAATTCATAGCTGGTAGATGCAAAACAGTGCGAAATAACAGAGACCAAGGATGAGTAGACACGACAGGAGTGCTGACTTTCAACTGAAAAGTTTATTGAAGAAACATCATAATATACTCTTACTGCGCATGCTCTTACAAGGCAAGAAACTCATGACGACGTCATGGCATTGAAGTGGTGTTCGCAGCCAAGAATAAAGTTGGTGATATCTGCGCAGCAGTGCGGAAAAAGGCCCAGTGGTGAAGGATTCATATTCCATTAAGCACACGAATGTTTTTGTGCCATTGGCATTGTGTACAGCATACCCTTCACGTGTGGAAGTGTTTACATTGGACAATCGGGGCGACGCGTAAACTCGCAACTGAGGGAGCATCAAAATTCCCCGAGAGGTAATGTTTGCTCGACGCACTTGGCAATGCACTGCCAACATTGCGGGTACACCCCAGAATTTTCTAGAATGAGGATTCTTTTCCGCCACCACGACCAGTTGACACGCGAAATCTTCGAGGCCCGCAAAATACAGAAGGCAGGGCATAACTGTGTCATTCAGTCTTCAATAGCCCTCCAGGAAAAGGAAATTTCCTTTTTAGATTCTTGTAATCGTTAACAGTGCTAAGATTACTAGCAAGAGCGAGCCAAAGAGCCCAGATGAAAGCATGCCAGTTTCATTACAATCTGCTATTGCCATGTATTAGCATGGCTCTTATCACAAACACCGACATACCGGAATATTTTCTGGCTGTTTTAGGTCAGCAGTTAATGTACAAGCTTCCTAAATTCTTCCATTGCATGCGATGTTCTATCATGAATTAGAGGCTCAAGACATCAAGTACATCAACAGTTTCTTCCGTTGTTTGTGATTGAAAGCATGTTGTAGGGATGGGTACGTTTCTGTATGAGATAGATTTTGCACATACCGCAGATCCATATGTGCTCAAATACTGCAGAAAGTTTCAGTATTATCGGCACCATCTTTCAAAGTAGCATTTGGCGTTATTAGCTGCCTAGTTTCTGAAGGAAGAAAAAAACTGGAAAGTGAGTTCCTGGACTCCCAATCTCGAAGGTGATGCTTTACCTCCATGCAAATTCATCGACGTTCGAAAAAAAAAGACAAATTCGCATAAGATCTGCATATTTTTGTTGGAATCCTTCGGTATTACTTTTCATGTTGTTAACTAGTTTATTTGTATAGGGAAAGGCTGCTCAATTACCTTGTCTGGAATCGGTGCACTGAGTTTGTGTGCTATGCTTAATTTGGCAGTTGCAGGGTGGTAAGGCATAGCCTTTCAGATAGCAGACTTGTCTACCATCTTTCTGGTGCTCCTGCCACGGGCTGAAGCCAATTAAATCCTTGTGAAATGTTTGCCGAAGGTTCAACGGTGTGCACACTAACATGTCCCAACCGATCAGGACAGAAAATAGTCAACAAGTTTGTAGAAAATGTGCAAATTCTGCACGGTGCATTCACATTCCAGTGGACATTTGCTGGCTGGCGCATCCTCTTGCCAAAGTCCAACATCAGGGGAAAGTGCAGTGCTGCATGTCTGGAAAAAAGTTCATTGACTAAACACCAAGCGATGTCTGCCAAGGTGTCGAGCTTTCAAAGTGCAAAGAGAGAGTAAGCTTGCTCTAACAAACATAGCAGTGGTCATGAAAATGATAATGTGCATTTGTAAGTACATACTGTCATAGTGCGCTCAGTACAAAACAAGTAACCAACTAAGGCATGCCGAGTTTTAAATAGCATAGGTGTATTATGTCCAGTACCGCCTCGCACAAGAAACGCCTGCTGGTGTGCCATAGCCTTCTACCTATGAACTTGCAGCAGTTGGGGACCTATTAACTGCACCGTGGCACTGATAACGATGTAGACTTTCTAGAACAAATGGCTCGGCAGCTACAAAAGTGGGCTTGCTACGAAACGTATAATGCAGATGGCACTTTCATCTTGCGCGTTTTCAAAGGTTTTGAAAACGCGCAAATGCTTCACAAGCTTGCCCTCGGATGCGTGAACATTTCTAAAGACACCGTGTGTTTCACTTATACGGATTTGTGCAGGTGGTATAAATAACCATTGCGGCATCGCAGAAAGTGTCAAAAACATGCTTGGAAAATGTTCCGATTTGTCGTAATTTCTGAAACATAGGATAAGCTGCTGCATGCATATGTTTGACTGACTTCATTGTGCGTTTTGCATGCAGGACGAAATTAGCATTCTGGTAATTCCATAACCAGGTCACAATTGTGAGACATACTGTTGTGGAGGAACTCGTTGATTTTGCCTACCCGGGGTTCCATAAAACACCTAAATTTAATTGCACTGTGTGGGACAATATCAACTGTTCAGTTGCACCTGCTTTTGGCTGTTACAAGTTTAGTGCTGTTTACCAATGTTTCGCTGCTGCGCTTATGTGTATTTTGTGGTTGAAATTGCTTTAATTTTAAAGGAGTACTGACACGATTTTGAGACATCGCAAAAGGGGCATTTTTGGTTTCCTTGGTATGCAGTGTCAGCGATGTCCACACACCGGAGTCTGAGAACACGTATCAAATATTTTAATTTGACTTTGAAGTTTTCGTCGCTGAGCATCTGCAAGCCAGCCACAGTGCAATGGACATTATCCTGACGAGTCAAGACAGTTCCCCCGAGTTTGCAAGTTCTGCATCCTGCATGCAGCCTATATCGTAGAAATCACTGTCAGGGTCACTGGACGACAATTAACTTATCGTTGTTTATGTGCACCATGGGCAGATGATGGATTTGCCGCTAGTACGTCGCGAGTTTCTGTATCCCCGTGACATCACACTGCTATGAAACGTCACCGAGAAGCCACCCCCTTGATATCGAAACCAAAAGTGTCTTTTTAAGGTAGCGATAAATAAAATATATACGATGCATTCCCAGGCACCACAATACTCGTTTTAGGTTTCTCGACACCAGTATTTTTATTTAGAGCATCAATCCGAAAATTTTTTAAATTCATGTCAGTACTCCTTTAAAGGGGCCCTGCGACATTTTTCCGACTGCCTTATTTAGCACCGCAAATGCGTGTAGTTATGAATGCCGAGATGAACTCAAAAAGAATTATGCAAATTGGTGCACGAAAAGTGAAGTTATTAGTCCTCAAAGTTCAAAACTCAAGCAGACGACGACGAGAAACGTTTTTTTTTCGAATTTCACTCTCCCGCTGACGTCAAAGACCGGTTCCAATCACCGCGCGCGTCTTATAAAGACATACCGGAAATGTCACCTCATGGTGGCCTTCACACAGTACATTGCTACCCCTCTTTTTGACGGCGTTGTTACCATGCTTACGACAAAACACGTGCGTCAGCTAGCAGACGCTCCCATGATTTGTCGTGTAGTGCTCAAAATGAGTCTGGAAGACCTCGAGCGCGAGCTCTTGCGACGCAGTGATTGCTTGCATGTCGTGCACACGCCATTGCAAATTGAAAGTGCGTCGCTGAGCCCCGCGCAACGCGAGGATGGCTCCATGGGCCCAGACGAAACGCTAACGCCCGATGACGCGGAAGGCGTCGGCCGGTAAGCGTTTAGAAATTTTTTTCGTTGACAGCATCGTGCCGAACTGAGCGTTGCGTGTTTCGCAGGTGCCGGTGTGGCCGGTGTCGCTCGATGCCGCAAAAGACAAAACGCGGAAGAGTATCGTTTGATTACCATTCCACAACGCACCTAGCGTCGTGTTCGTTGTTTTGAAAATATATCTGTTAGAAACAGGAATCATTTGTTTCTGAGAAAGCATAAAAAGGGGTTTTGTTCCTCTTAGGCCTCTGTAATATGGCCTAGCTACCACTATATGAATATTGCACGTCACGTGTCGCGTCAAGCCAATCAAAAACGAACGGTCTTTGTCGTCACTGTCACATGATATCACGTCACTTCCTGTAACAGAAATAGCCGATGTGTGTCGCCATAGTGCGAAATCAAGGTAGTTTATCCCGTGAATTAAAATTATAACCGCTTCGATTTCGGCATTGCCACTTGCGCAACAATACCGGTGCATTCCACAGTACCAGAAGAACCGATGAAAAAGACATGCTCAAATTGTGTCGCAGGGCCCCTTTAACATACCTTTTTTCCTGTCTGTACTCATAAGTAACCTCAACTCACTTGGTAAGAATCTTTAGCACATAAGCGACACAAGGACGAAAAAGGAGGGACAGCGTTTGCGCTAACTTTCAACGAAATGGTTTATTGCACACAAGGCACTAATAGACACAGTGGTGGTGCCCTAGCACTCACCAAGACGCCATGAAGAGAGATATGTCTTTTTCTGTTTTATTTTGACAAAATATATGGCACACTATAATCACTTCGCGAACTACTACACATTCAATACAGTCAATTCTTTATTCGAGAAGGATAGTTGCGGAGTGCTAACACGATTGGTACCCACTTTTACAATTTTTGCAGCTTCTATCATCAGTCTCGTTAGTTCAACTCTATTAGCTGATGAAACCTTTGTGTCCTGAAAGAAAGGTTCATACTCTCATGCCCTACACTGTGACGCCAGCCATCCATCGTTGCATTTGTTCACAAGATTACAGTGCTCTCTTAACCTATCATTCATGCAGTGGCCCATTTCCTGTCATACCACTTACCATATGAAAGAGGTATCTGATAAACGACAGCTTCTGAGCATGTCCTATGTCGTTTTGTGCAAGCAATTGTCTTCTTTGGTGCTTGACTACTAATTCTGCAAATCGAGTTCAGCTTGCATGGAGCTGAAAAACTACTTGTACATTAGCACGTGATGCCATCCTTTCCATAACTGTAGTTGGATAGCGTAACAACTCAACAGGACACACAGCACATGGGAAAGGTTCACACACAACGCGTCGCACAAACAGAAGTGTAAGTCGTAAAAGGCTTAAATTAGGAAGTACCGCTCCATTGCTCTAGTTGGCTGTTCCAACAGTGATGTCGCTCAAAAAAGAATAGCTGATGTGCCATACTTGCACAAAATTTAGCATTACATAATAAGGTTGGTGTCACATACAAATGTGCAAATAGTTTTCCAGCTCTATGAAAGCTGAAATCAATTTGCAGAATTTGCAGTCAAGCACGGAAGAAAACTGCTTGTAAGAAAACGATATAGGATGTGGTTTGCGGAATGTAGACAAGCTGTTGCTTATCTGATACCTCTTTTCTGCAGTAAGCAGTATGCTGGGCAAACAAGCAGCTGTATGAATGATAGGTTAAGATAGCATTGTAATGTGTGAACCTTTCTTGCAGAACACAAAGGTTTTGTCAACCAACAGAGCTGAACTAACGATATTTATAATACTATTAGCTGCAGGAATTGCAAAAATTGGGTACCAATCGTGTTAGCACTCTGTCCCTGTCCTTGTCGGATAAAGAATCTGCTTTCTTGATTGTGCAGTAGTTCGTTAGTTGATTAATGTTATGTACGTCTTGTAAAAATGAAGCGGAAAAATACAAATCTCTGTGCATGGCTTCTTGGTGCAGTGTGAGGGCACCAACACTGTATAAATGTTTGCCTCGTGGGCAGTAAACGATTTTGTTTAAAGTTAGCGCATGTGTTGTGTCTCTCCATTTTTCTCCTCGTGTTGCTTATGTGCAAAAAATTCTTAGTATGTTGTCAACTAGGCTGAATTTTCCCCTAAGCCTCTGTCACCCTGTGCTGCATCGTCTGTTGTCTTTTGACCAAACTATAGCCGCTTGTTGTTTTTTTTTTTGTATGCAGGTGTATGTGCATGCTTGACTGAAACATTTTTAAAATTTAATATGCCTTTTGTGTGCAAGATGAAATTAGAATTCCAGATATTCCCAAAACCACAATAGATTGTCACACACAGTGCTGTGGAGGAGCTCGTTAATTTTGCCTACCCTAGATTCTTTAGCATATCTAGATTTACTTCGTTAAGTGAGACAATATCAGCTGTTCAACCGCCCCTGCTTTTGGCATTTACAAATGTTCGACAATTCGACAAAGTATTGCTGCTGTGCTTGTGCGTTTGCCAAGTCAGCCTTCCGATTTTTGTGGTGAATGGTGATACATGCCTGCTCGATGGAGACACCTTGTACTTATTGTGCCTTTTGCGTGCAGGTTTTTGGACAAAGTCACCAATTCCATTGCTCTTCCTATGCCAAGTGGCCAGGATAATGGTTGAAATTGCTACAATAAAGGTTATGATCAACAACATTTGTTGAAATTTTGCATTTACTTTTGGAAGCGCAGCATAACGCATTCCATGCAACATTACTAATGAAAATGAGTCGACTTAAAATGCTTATGTTGTCTGGAGCGCAATGGATTAAGCGAGTGCCATGTCGGAATAAACAGCATTAACTAATTCTTTGGACAAAAGAACACCGATTTTGCTGATATGAAAAATTATTGTACACGGGGTGATGCTGGAGCTGTTTTGACAAGCGTACTTGTCGTCTTCGTGGCTGCAACTTGGAGACAAGTCTTGTCGAAACGTTGGCTCCAGTGACACCCTAGTCAAAGCGTTGTACCATGTCAGCATTTCACAATCAAAAGTTTTAGCTGTTCACTGTTAGCCTGTTACACCCCGGTGGCACAATGTCTTTATGCCTCAACATAACTTCTATCAAAAGTGATAACTAAAGGGAAGTCTGCATAATATGGCATCGGATTAATTTCTGGAGCTTCTCTAGCCAGCAAATTGACAACTCTTTCTGTCTACTCTGTCCTTTTTTTCCTATGTTCGCGCGCTGCAAAACCCTGCCAGTATGATAATCCAAAAACGGGAGAAGTTCAGGGAAAGATGGAGGCTTGAAAAGGTGAAAAATTCTTGGACATGGAGTGTCGCTGGTGTCAGCGCTTCGACAAGCAGCCTTGTCTTCTTCAAGGGTAAAAATTGCTGCTGAATGAAAGAATTCGATGCAGAAACCACTATTCGACACCTTTATTTTAGCCAAATGGTGCATAAGTGTTTTAAAACACAGCAAAAATCCCCATATCTCCCGTGGAGCAAAGTTCTCTCGATTTCTTTTCATCGAAGTGAGTGGGTCGGCGGCCGTAAATGACGGGAGGCGCTCAAGGATAGCTTTCAGTTTCGGTTTTTGACTGCGCGAAGCGCCACCTGCTTCCTGCAACTGGTGTCATGGAGACTTCCTGTTTAACTTTTTGAAACTCCAAGCGATTGCAACCTTTCCTTGCACTGTTGTACTTGATATTGTGGAATATATATGCGCCTGTGTACGTTATGGTTATATTAGGCACCATCCGGGATATCAAGCATCGAAATCTGATGTGCGACACTTGCGCTTTGCCACTAGAAGGTAAGCAAAACACCACTGCATGCTGCACGACGTTCCTGCTGTCTGCGTAGTGAAGCAAATATGTATCGTCTTTACGGCGACCGCTGTCCTTGCATCTTGGCACGACGTAGGCGGGATCGACTCCTCCCATGTTTATCGTAGAAGAAAGTGAGCCGCGCCAATACGGACACTAGAGAACCAGACATCGTGTCTTCTCATGTGTCGGCTTTTGACGCTTTTCGTCCCATTAAAGACTGATTCCTACCTCTAGAAACTTTCTGTCGTTCTTTGTGTTTATATTCTGCCCTTTTCACCGGACTTTGAAACGAGGTCGCATTCGTTCGTCAACTGACGCAACGTGCAGAATGTTGCCTTTGCTTGTTCGCAAAAGGAGATAGTCAACATGACCAGGATTTGGGGACATATGCACGTAGCGCCATCTGTCGTCGGGGACTGCGGTGGCCTGCCGTAACTGAATGGGAAATAGGCGAAAAAATCATATCTGACGAAAAAATACAGATATCAAAGACGACTCCCGGTTCTATACAGCAGAGACTTACTTGAACATTCTGTTAAAATTACAGTGTGGCGCTACAAACCGCGTGGCTTCCCAGAGTGTTTAAAAATTTTACAATGGGGCCCCATGTATTTCCTAGGAGGATATAAAAAATTGCTGGAGTGGAAGCCGCCTATACTTACCCATAGGGCAGAGTGAAGCCGGCGGCGGCCATCTTGTGGTGGGCAGGAAGGCGGCCGCGTAGCATGTAGTGCGCTTCCGCGGCCGTTTTTTTTTTGTAAATGATTGCTGCTAGAGAAGTAAAAACGTGCTCACATAGTCGCCGATACATTGGCAGTATTTAAAGAGACTACAGAACGTTTCGTTTTTCATGTGTTGAAATTTTATTTGTACAGCTTTCTCAGGCTTTAGCCAACATGAACGTTGCGGCCAAGTTGTTTCACTGATTCCTAAAAATGACGAGTCTTGAAAGCAAAGACCTTACCTTATCTTTCACGAGTTCCCGGCTTCGTTCCTTTGTCATGTGGTGCAGCCTGATCTTGATGTACAGCTCCAATACTTGCTTACTCAAGTTGTAAATATGATTGTCCAACACGTCGACGTCAAAAAGATGTTGTTCCAATTGTGAAAACCACCTCTTTTCCAGTGATTGGCTGAGAATCTCCAGGACTAGTTGTTTGGTATTGGCATGTATGTTCTTAAGGCATTGAGTGGAAGCCTGCAGTCGACGCAGCCCCTTTTCCGCTGTTTCGCACAGTGACACAACGTCTTTGGAAGGGTAAAAGAGTCCACCTCGATTTTTTTGTCTCACCAATAGAGATGTATCCTCTCCATGAAGAGCTTCTATGCACACCTCACAGGTGTTTGTAGTAGCGATTTTGCGAGCGACAAAGCCTGCAATGTAAGGCACGACAGAGCAAACGAATGTGGAGAGGCTCTCTGGATAGTCAATTCGGTCTGTGTAATCGTGGTCCTCTGGTTGTAGGATGGCAGACCTTCGCGATGTGACCTCAGTGGTTGCACAAACTGTAGTGACAGAGGCAGATGCACCCAGAATAGAAACAATGTCTTGCGAACAGTTGCCTGAGGTGGACGATCTCACTTCTGTCTGGACCAACAGACGCTTGTAAGCCGCCATGAATTGGGCAGCTGTAGGGTTGTTGTTGAAGCCCCCACGTCCTCGCACACAGCCGAAGAAAGTTTCTGCATGATCTTGGCTCATCTTGTGCGTGAGCAGATAGTTAAGTTGACCTTCACGAACTAGTTCCTTGAAGATACTTTCTGTGCTTTGTATACACACAAGAAAACCCACAAATCCTGTCCTCTTTGTTCCCTGCAAAAGTGGTCGACCGAACGGATCTTTCAAAGCACATATGTACATATGTTTGTAGTAGCGATTTTGCGAGCGACAAAGCCTGCAATGTAAGGCACGACAGAGCAAACGAATGTGGAGAGGCTCTCTGGATAGTCAATTCGGTCTGTGTAATCGTAGTCCTCTGGTTGTAGGATGGCAGACCTTCGCGATGTGACCTCAGTGGTTGCACAAACTGTAGTGACAGAGGCAGATGCACCCAGAATAGAAACAATGTCTTGCGAACAGTTGCCTGAGGTGGACGATCTCACTTCTGTCTGGACCAATAGACGCTCGTAAGCCGCCATGAATTGGGCAGCTGTAGGGTTGTTGTTGAAGCCCCCACGTCCTCGCACACAACCGAAGAAAGTTTCTGCATGATCTTGGCTCATCTTGTGCGTGAGCAGATAGTTAAGTTGACCTTCATGAACTAGTTCCTTGAAGATACTTTCTGTGCTTTGTATACACACAAGAAAACCCACAAATCCTGTCCTCTTTGTTCCCTGCAAAAGTGGTCGACCGAACGGATCTTTCAAAGCACATATGTACTGTCGAGCGTCGGCAAAAAATGGCCTCCAACAAGACTCATTTTGCTTTCGAAGAGGTGCTTTGTATGATTTTGCAAACGCATTTCTGGAGTTTAGCAAATCGAAGAGATGATCAAACACCCTCACAAATTTCGCCGTGGCACTAGCACCTCTAAATTGTGGCAGCTTCAGCGTTTGCTCGCAAAATTCAAGAGCGTCTGCAACTGAAGCGCTGAGTGCCTGAACTGCGAGGCGTACCTTCATCTTTTGCTTCTCCCACTGCATATGCACCTTAGTTAGCTTATTGCCAAGGCGGAGCCCTTCCTCGCGCTGTAGAGCCTCCAGTGCCTTTATGTAAGCCCATTTTATGTGGTTTCCATCAACATCAGTGATGTAGCACATTGTTGCCAGTGAATTTCTAATCAACTTAATCATGTGGCATGGGTCAAGCAGGATATGCACATCCCTTGACTCATCAACTGGGTTTTTAAAGGATGTGGAGAACTCGACAGGATCAGGCTTGAGTTCTGCACCAAGGCATTTCGCCATAGTGAAATTTGATGACGCACCATCAAACGTTAGACTGACAACTTGAACTTTCACAGATTCCAGTCGTTCAATGCATTGTTTTGTTAGTTCAGCCCTCTCAGAACCAGTGAGTGAGTGGATAAGGAAGTAGCCGACTGGTATTTTCAGCCTCATGTTTATGCCAACAACAATATAAACACAAACATTTGTGGCTTCAGGGAGGCTGTCATTATCAAGAGATGCTCCAAAATCAACGTAGCCAACTACCCTGTCTCCTACAAGTTCAACGTGTTTCCTAATCGACATATCATCGACAATTAGAGCACAGTAAAGAGTTTCAGAGCGACCTTGAACCAACTTCTCCAAGAAAGAAAATGCTTCCCCTGTAAAGCCTGGTTGGCCGTTAACAGACCTATACCATTCTCTGATTGTGCGCTGCGAAGGGAGGGCGTCATTAAACTTTGATCGAACAAATTCGTAGGCTGCTGGTGAGTAGAAATGTAAAGTTAGCGCAAACGTTCGCAGCTCTGGAGGATATTTACCTCCACTTTCTGTCCGTGCCCGGTGAAGCAGTTGTTGTATGTCAGGAGAAAATGCTGCATCGAACATCTTGGAGCCCTCTTCTGACAAAAGCTTCTGTTCTTGGATGCCTCTAATAATTTCTTCACCAGTGATTTTCTTTTGTGTCAGCCTTCGCTTGTTCTGCTGCAACGTTTTAATTTTTTTCTTCAGGTGCAATCTTTCGTCTTCTGTTTCCTGCAACTTCGTCTTGTACCACTGCTTTGATGGTGATACAGTGGCATGGTCTTCGGTATTTAAGGCCTCTTGCTGCTGAGCAGGACTGCATCCTCGAGGTTTTGGTGCTGGCCGCTTCCTTTTCACCTGAAATAAGCACATAGTGGGAATTAACTACTTCTAGAAATATATATATATATATATATATATATATATATATATATATATATATATGTGTGTATATATATATATATATATATATATATATATATATATATATATATATATATATATATATATATATATATATATATATATATACTTCAATTATTGCATATAACATGACTATATGTATTCACGAAAGCATGTTCGGGAACATTCGACAATGATCATGCGCGAATCGTGTGTGGAGCGATATTGTAAACGAGCGAACGGAACGAAAAGCTCGCGAAGAAACACGCAGCAATACAGTCAGTCGACAAAACATGAAAGGAGAGATATCTCTATGTTATTCCAGCCTCCCTGATGTCAGAGCACTATATCTGCGAAGTTCCGATGCTTACCGGTGCCTGGAGGTGGGCAGGGAAAGCAGCGAACGAAGTCGGCACACTTCCCGCTTTCAATCGTGTTGTTTGTCCGGTCCGGTCAAAACACGCCGGATCAAAGTGCGCAGAGCAAAGGCGCTCTTTCGGTTTCCAGCGTTCACGACGCACAGCTCGCTCCCATAGGTTCCGTGTCTCAGCATCTTTTGGAAACCTGCCAATAATTTCCGAAAATTAATTCATCAAGCCTACCAATGAAAAACACGAGTCAGCCGTATCAGACCGCGTAAGCACTATACGTGCTTTCAGTACGCACCTGTGAAATGTGATCTTGGAAGCGGGAATCGCGCGATTTGCGCATCCATACGCTACGCAGGATTGTACCATGCCCGCTTGAATCGAGCCACACGCATTCGAATGCACTGCAGAGACACACTGACACACCGCACGAACCGCAATCAACCGCCGCTGCAGGTGAACTGGCACTCCACCGAGCCAGCCGAGCCGAGCTTTCTGCCCACCACAACATGGCGGCGCTGGCTTCACATGAAGAGCGCTCCCTCCACTCCAGCAATTTTTTTATATCCTCCTAGTGTATTTCTAATGGGCGGTGTTCAATTGCCCTGGGAAGCCACAGGCTTTGTAGTGCGATACTGCAATTTTACCAAAATGTTCCAGTAGGTCTCTACTATATAGAACCCCGAGTCGTTTTTGATAGCTTGCTTTTTTCAAGAGATATGATTTTTTTCCGCATATCTCCCATTCAGTTACGGCAGGAGGCCGTCGTTACCGCCGAGAGATGGCGCCACGCACAGATGTCCCCAAATCCTGGGAATGACCACGCCATCGAAGGGGCCGTGAAGGCATAAAATCCGTCAAAAAGAAATTGACATGCTTCCTGAAGTCTGAAAGGGCTAGCTTATTTTCTGCATCGCGAGAAGCCAGTCACGTGTTTGGCGCTACAGGGGACCCTCCACGGGGTGCTGCGGCTACTATCCCAGCCTTTAAATCCGTTGCACTCCTAGCGCGAGTGCGCCGATACAGATGTGGCAGACTGTCTACGATGCTTACATTGAATGCTGCAAGCTGCGTACATTGAAACTGTTTTATTTTTACACGTACATAAAATACGATTCGTGCATGCAGACAAACAAGGCGTTAAATAGGGCGGCATGGCTCATCTATTTACAACATCACCACATTGGGAACCAATCGCACTGTTTGCATGAATGGCATTCCCCGCCAAGCGAAGGTGACCGAAGACATAGGTGTAAGTGCAGTCTTCATATATTAAACTATTTAAAGCCTACTAAGTGACATGGTTTAGACAACCTGTTACCATAAGGACCTACCAACATTGTGCATTTGTACAGAGCTGTCTATGGTTTCAGCGTGCCTTTAACTTGAGGCATTTAAAATTATTTCCTTATCTTATTATCTACTCCATCTATCTTCTAGCTGCCCTTATCCGGGTGCCCTCATGGCCACTTCCGTAAATGGTATTGGGCGTAAGGCATACCACTGGAAGAGCAGACGCCACCTTTGGTGCAACGTGCTAGGCAGGCTCATGTGGTCATAGTGGCTGCTTAGTCTGCTTTGGGAGCACCAGAGCGAGCTGAAAACAAAACTTTAGAATGCCACCTGCGCTGTAATTCTGAGTGACTGGGGAGGTTTTCCTGCTGTTGCTGTGCGCTCGACAACACTTGGAAGAAATCACTACATTATGTAGCCACTGTCTTTGGAGGAGTTTTGTATGGTAGGCCAATGGTCAATGCAGGGTGTACGCTATGGAGCCTGCTGCCAGCTTTCACATGTGTCCGCAGGGTAAGAAGGTGCATGAATCTGCGAATGCAGAACTTAGATATTGTAAACAGCTATTGGCTAGCACTTCCGCAAGGAAGATTTCTGCTTTGACGTGGGGCTGCGATGTTCGGTGAGTAGCAGGAAGCACTCACCGAGACTCGCCTGTGAACACTGCCCAGCTAATGATGCTTTTCTTCGTCAAGGTGGCCCATATGTTTCTTACCTCCATATCGCCCCCAAAATTAGGTTGATGCACTCAAGCTAATTTCAATTAAGTTGACCTGTCCCAAATCCATTTGTTTTCTACAAAGCCATATGTATTCTTGTTGGAAAAGTGCCACACCTTTTGCATTATAGACACAATATTGGCACCGAAATTGCTGGAAAACTTGCCATAGACTTTTGCACGTTAAAAATTTCTATTGCAGTCTCTACACCTTCTTTTTACCCTGCTTTGTAGCTGCAAGCTCGTTGCTGCAGTAACTTCTCAGTTTCTGCGATTCCTACCCCATGCATGTCTTTGTCTGCCGGCGTTGTTTGGAGAACTAGTCCAGCGAACGTTGCTATGTGATATTTGTTCACCTCCACGTTGCACAATACCACATGTTTTGCCTCGTAGACTGCTTCTGCTTCTAACAGCAGTTGCGGAGTCTGCCGTCTTAAGCTTTGGCGTATGAAAGCTCTGATGCTATTGGAGGTAATCACATGATGTCATGAGCAAAGAAACACTAGGGCGGCAGCTGCCATAGCCGTGGTCGTCCACGTGGTCCTCATTCTAGGACTACAACCAAGGTTGTTGGCCCTGCGTATTGTTTCGATATTTTTTCTCGTGACATCAGACTTGTACGCCTGATCGCTGTACGACTACGGCTACAATGACCAGATGTAGGCACTTGCTAGCGCCGCCTGGCAGGCCGAGCTCAGTGCAGGCCTCCTGTAGATATAATGGAAAGGGAGCAATAGGAATCATTTTAAAAAAGAAGGCTCCCATTTGTTTTAGTGCCATCCAAAGAATGTTTTGAATTATGAAAAAGAAGCAGCTGGAAATTGCTCACTGACGAGACTGATAACTGTAGATACGACACCACTTGATTAATAATAAGAAAAAAAAAAGGCTCTTCACGACAGCACGCACAAGTCACCATAGATGTCAATTTGCCTAAAGTTTAAATTATCTTTGAAAAGCCTTGACAACATCCACGCACTGACAGTTTATTGTGTATGCAGTTAAAACAATATGCTGCGTACTTGCAATCGCCAACTTGATGCTTCATTCTTGTATCTGCCATTTAGTTAGTTTCAACATTAGCTTGAACAAAATATCATATGTGGGTCATTTCTCGAGGGATTTGACAGCAGGACTCGAGAGATCTCCATAATGACTGAAATATGGACTTTGATTCTCAAATATACAGCTTTTGTTCCATGGTTATGTTTCACCGCACTGCAACCTTACATGGGGGTGCCACATGAAAAAAATGCTTAAAACCAGTCGCGTCTCTGTAGCTCATAAACATACTTATTAGAGTCTTTTAGCAAGTTACCGAAATATAGTGCGCAAATACGGTAAGGCTGTATGGTAGCGCTCCTCCTTTCCCGCTCGTTGTGCTTTTGCCGGTGAAGGCAACCCAACACCACAAAAGCTTTCTCAAAAGTTACTGTGCGGTTGTCACGCATCATTGTTGCCTGTCAGCCTACACATTCTTAGTGAGGAGCAAGGTGTGTGACCGGGCTAGTTGGTATTCCATAGTGACGTGAACAGCGCGTGTAATACACAAGGACGAAGAAACGACGAGGACTAGCGCCTTGTGTATTACACGCGCTGTTCACGTCAATATAGTTAATGAGGAACCTGTCGTTTGAGGATGCACAGTTTCCTGAACTGTCACCTGAACTGGGAGCGGCTTAAGCACAACGAGCAGGAAAGGAGGAGCGCTACCCTACTGCCTTACCGTATTTGTGTACCATATTTCCGTAGCTTGCTAAAAGACCATTAAGAAAAAAAAAGTGCGGGACAAAGACAGTCATTCGTGGGTATGCCGCTACGAAAGGTCCAGCCCGCGTGTTTGAGACCCCTGGTCTATATCATCCCAGGAACATGGAAAATAGACAGTGGAAGTTTTATAAGACATCTTGTCTGGGTTAGACAAGAGAAAGACATACCATTTATAGTTGGTGATTTTACTGTAGCAAATGTGCTGCAATGACCACCATGCAGCCACACCGTGTAAATCGTGAATAAATGTTTTAATCAACGGTTGTCTAACAACAGTTGGCGTGGCAGCGTTGACTGTCCGTTTTATAACAATGTAATAA
The DNA here is from genome assembly GCF_013339695.2 of Rhipicephalus sanguineus. Taxonomy (NCBI): domain Eukaryota; kingdom Metazoa; phylum Arthropoda; class Arachnida; order Ixodida; family Ixodidae; genus Rhipicephalus; species Rhipicephalus sanguineus. The sequence goes on along the minus strand of NC_051176.1, from coordinate 321,760,843 downwards.
AATTTACATATGTACTCCTACGGCTCAGCAAGCTAGAGTTTAGCCAGTATTTTTGTATACAATTTGTGTACACACTATTTCTGCAATGCCTGCACGACTGGAGAGGTTTCAACTGACTAAAATGCTTTCTCATGATTTGTGAAGGTTATATATAGGGGTTGGTTATATTCCATGCATTTATCCATAACATCAACAGTGCTAATAAGGTCTATAGTTGAGTAGCCGGTATGAAATCCTGCTTACTCATTTGGTTGATAGGATTCTAAGGTGGTCCTAATTCTATTAGCTATTACTTTTGCAAATGCCTTGTTAGCAGTTATGAGTAAGCTGATCGGCTTCTAATTTTTCAATTTCTTGATGCCCCTTTTCATTCAAACATTTATTTTGCAAAGCATGATTACAACAAAAAGGGACATACAGAAAAGGGTCCCTCGGTTATGAGACCATACCATGACCCCCTGCACATGATTATTGGATACAAATTACAAATAGGTACATAAGTTAACTGTACCGAAAACAAAAAAAGAAACATTAATACAAGACATTGATAAACAAAGCCTATAAGTACATAAAACTGCATAGTAATGTCATACATAATTAATTAGGCCAATGTTCACATTCTTCAAAGATTTCAGTACGCTCACAGTAAAGAGGCATTGCATTTACAAACTGGCCAGTTTTTCAAGAACAGTGTGCCCCCGTCTTTAAACAGATCTGCTGTTACCTGGCGTGTTATCGCAGAGCAATGCTATTACTTTTTTCAATGCTTTTCCTCGCCATAGCCGTCTGGCACTGCTGAAAAATTCCTGGGCTGCATTTTTTGACCAGTGGCAGATGGCTGATGGCGGCAAATGGCACAAGAAACTAATAGCATCACTGTACAGCAACACCCCTGATCATAACCGGCTGCTTTGCCCCACTGCATTCCCTCTAAGGCTTTCTTTCCTTCATGATAAAGCTGCTTTAGACACAAAAAAAAGAAGACGCACACTACGAGAGAAGATGACTGGACAGGGTGCCACTCACAGCTGCTTTAATTCCCAGAAACCACACACACACACACATGTACCATCAATTCGCGCCTGCGCAACAAACATCCATTTGAACATCAGGGGTAATACAATAACACACACTCAATAAACTGTTTCTCAGTCTTATATAAAACTACTTATGTATCACTAACACACAAGTTTTCTTGCTTTCTTATGTAAAAATCGTCCATTAATTCTCTTGCTTTTGTGTCTTTGCTCCTGGCAGAATCTTCTCTAGGGGTGTATTTTTTGTGCATGAAGCGGTTTTAAGATGAACAGATACCAATTCTTCTAACAAGAAGTTTTCGTTCCTTCACCTGCCATTGCTGGTGAGATTCGTCTGGACTACTACTAATACTATTATTACTACCATTGTTGTCCTGGCTGATCTCTGTAGAAAATCATAGCTGCTTTGACAACCTTATACATATTGGTAGTGAAACTGCCTTGCCTTTCTCTTAGTGCATACATATGGTTTTTGCCTGTGCCCAATTTTCTCTTCACTGCTTTTAGGGTTCTTCTGTTCTTTAGAGCATGTTCAATTCTTTCCATATTGCACCTTCTTATGTTGGCTACCTTACTCTTGTTTACTGTTTATCGGGTTGGAGGCTTTCATGCTTCAGTGTTTCTTCAAGTGGCAGTAAACAACCTTGCGGTCCAAAATTTCTGATGGAGAAATAAATGCGCACTTGTACGATGTGAACATGTTGCTGCAAGAATTTTGCGAATAAGTGCTGTAATAAGGAAGGCTCTCTACGTGAAAGTGCCCGTTAAGCTTTGGACATTGCTATTGCAGATCGCATATATCGATGCAACGAGGATCCCAATATCTTCCTTGTTGTACATCGCTAAAATATCTTTGAACATAGCCATTTCCATCTTGAAGTGGTACATCCTTTGGTCATCTTGCTGTGTTGCTTCTGAAATGCCAATAACAGTTACAATGTGGAAAGCTCGCTTTTGTTGTTTACTTGAAGACATCATTTAAAGTGCATATCCTGACTCACTTAAATTTGTATTGACCTAGCACATGTACTGAAACAAGTGCACAAGGTGCCCAAGAAGAAATAAGGACCCACAAGATTAGTAACATTTCAGTCCGTAATCAGAACAAGCATTCCAAGACGTTCCCCAGGGCTGTGGAATAAAACCATGTTTAGAATAACAGAGAGCTGAGCTAGTTGGTAAGTATTCATTCTAAAGGACAGGGCGTGCAACGACAGGGCGGCCACTATCGCGGAATGTTTAAAGAAGCTAGTTATGCTAAGTCCGAGCATGGTTGCAGAAAGCAATGAGAAAAAACATGTCGTAGGTATTCCTTACATTCATTGCATGTCTCACAGGCTAAAGAAAGTGGAAAGTAGATACAGCGTTAATGCTGTCTTTACGGCTGCCAATTATCTAGGTAAGATTTGTGCACTGTGCAGAGAAAGAATGCGCGAGTAATAGTAGACAAGATGCGGAATAACATTTGTTTCATAAAACATGCCAACAAATTCACTGACTGCTGTACAGGTGTGGTTTATAAGGTTCCCTTTAGCTACGGCTGCTTCTACATAGGACAGATGAGCCGCTGTGTTAACCAGAGATTATTGGAACATAAAATACTGTTAAGCGGAGGCTCACCTTCTAATCTATCTTTACATTGTCGAGAGTGTAAGTCCACGCCAAAATTCGATAGATACGCAGTTTTTTACAGGCATATGAATGAACAAACTCATATAATAATCGAGCCATGGTATATCAATAACAGTGCGCATGCATGCGCACTATTAGCTCATGCGCATGCATGAGCTAACCGTCTTATTAACTTGCATAAAGAATAAATCAACTGCCTTAACAGTTATCTTTCACGTATACCCCCACACGTGCTGGATTGATAAGTTCGTCTATTGCATCAGCATGCGCAGATAAGTTTTCATGTCTTTTTTTTCCCGCCATTGTGTGCCTTTGCAGTTGATAGTTGGCATTTGTGGTGTCGACTTTTTTCTTGTGTCAAAACCATGTTGTGCATCAACCTTGGTAACAGCAGCATGCTAGAACACACAGTGTATGTTAAAGTGTTCCTGAAACACTTTTCCTAGTAATCATATAATAGCTTATCAGTTTATTGCCTCATGAATCTATTGCCGCAAAATTTTTTCAAACCAGTAAAGAATGGGAATGAGCGGAGTTACAGATGACACGGTACTAAAAGAAGTTAGCCACCTCGAGGTGCAATGACAATAATGACATCTGTGCAGGCTAGATGAGTCTTTCAATGATGTACCAGTATAGGGCACAGGCTGTGATACAACCTAAGTGTCACTGCTGCAGGTAGTGGTACCACTGTGATTTCCTTGTTTCAGGATAAGTTGTCTACTGCTGTAAAAGTGGCCAGCTTGTTTTACTGCTTTCATGTTAGCAAGCCTGAAAACATCACTGCAGATCATTGTGTACACTTACTAAGTACCACCCAAGCAGTAAAGATTGCATAGGACTGCCAGACACTCCACTCTGATTACTGGAGTAAATTATCTCTTCTGGCAACAATCACCAAGAGGTAACCTAAGTTTGAAGACCTTTATCATATTAGTACATTTTCTAGTAACAGGTCGGTTTCGCCAAAAAAAAAAAAGCTACTGTAAGGCGCATGAATACTGCAAAGTTTCGATACTGATAAAAGTGACAAGCAAGAAAATCTTAGTCGTAGATCTATAGGATATAAAGCATGACCGCTCAAGATTGCCCTGTATACAAAGATTGTGATAACCGCCAGCCACATGTGCCCAAATGCACAGCCATCCAATAAAGTATTGCAACACTTATTTAAATATGCCGATGCCTCAGCTTAATGTGAAAATACAGCCATTTCCTGGCAAGGATACAGCTGTATATTTTATGCATGTTATAGTGCAGCCACACCATGCACATTTAGAATTCTGAAATGTAGAGTGTGTATACAACCATACAATGTATTGAATTTTACTGTATGCCCCCTCACCCTATGCCTCTTACGGGGTCTGTGAGGTATTCTCAAATAAATAAATAAATAATCAGATGCCTTCTAAATTTGAAAATCGCACATAGAAAAAGAAAGTAGTGGAAAGACAGATGTAGAATTTCAATAAATGTAATTTTTCACTGTTTTGTGTTTACTAATGTGGGCTGATTCTATGATTTTTTTTTAAATGTTGCATGAAGCTTTAAAGGATACTCTGCTCATGAAGAAGTTGTTATAAGAGGTCATGAACCACCCGTCAGGCTTGGTGAAAAAATGTAGTCTTGGTGAGAAAACATAGTCAACGAGAGTTGGTAGATCATTAGAAACAACTGGTTGCAGTGTGAACCTGACACAAAAACAAAAGGCACGAACAAGCACCACGTCTTCTTTTGTCCTTGTGTTGAGTTCGCGCTGCAAGCAGTTGTTTCTTTGCTCAGAAACCACATCCTGTGGAAAGCAGACACCACTATGAAAAGCTCAGCCAAGCCTTGCAGTCATGCGCAACAAGGAGAGATTAGAAGTGGAGCGTGAAGTTGCCATTTTCACAGGCACCCTCTTTTCATACAGGGGGCTGTGCTCACTCTCTTCGCAGCTGTCGGCACCTGCTGTTCGACATTGAACAACACATAGCAGGCCAATATCCCACATAAATAAAGAGCGGCATTTGGATAAGATGCGTTTCTTGCCACCAAGGTGCTGCCACACGCTGGCCCTGTGCTCTATAGTAGCCACACTCATGCACAGGAATAATGAGAGCAGAGAGCAATTGTGTTTCATCATGCATGCTCAAGCTCATGACGTGAATTCTTTCCTCTATGCCATCCCTCCGTGTACCTTCAAGCAAGCTGAGAGAAGAGGGGAAGCACTGAAAGCGTGTGACAAATCCCTGTAACTCTATTCATTCCTGACGAATTCAAGAAATTTTTGCGGCAATAGATTCGCGAGGCCCGATACTGAGGTCATTCGATGATTACTTGGAAAAGTGGTTGAGGAGCCCCTTAAAGAATGAAGTAGTGGAACACTGCAAATTGTAATCGTAACTGCCCGCTTTCTTACAACTGTGCAAGCTGCTTTACATCAGAATGATATGTGCTTTGAGCAAGTTTCTAAAGGAAGTGATATCAGCCGTTGCAGTCAGTGTTCTTTGAAATCTGTTGCATCTAAAGGTAAACCATAGCGATTAAAGTGTGTATGTGTGCATGTTATTCACAGATTTAATCACAGTTGTACGTGGGCTGTTTGAACCAGGTGGCGTCTTTGCTAGGACAAAATCAAGGGAAACGACAGCCGTAATAATAGTGCAGCTGGTCTACCATAAAAACAGCAACTGGGTGCTTGTGCCAGTCAAAATTTTGCAGGTAGTCAGATTCTAACGCAACAATATCTGGCAATGCAGAATTTACAGCACCACTCCACAGAGCTTGTAATGCAGAGAAGTGGCCATTTCCAGCTTAATTTTCTGCTTTCCCTTGGGTGATGCAGCAAATTATTTTAGCATTCTACGCAAACCAGACAAATGGGACATTTGTCAGCAGCGCCGAAGGTCACAGGGAATACCTAAACTTTGCCCAAAGTTCCAATGTGCACTGTCCTATGTGTTGTCTTGCCTATACAAATTGATGGTAGGACTGCATTACACCAAACGTGCTGCAATTGTTATGCCTGTGCCCCGTGCTGCGAAGATGCACAGGGCTGTGAAGAAGCACACTTGCAGCGAAGTGAGGTACGTAATAAAAATGGTACAATTAGCGCTAGACAGTTGCACTAAGAACCATGTAATGTATTGGACAGATGGTAGCGTCGACCATCTACACGTGAAGTGTATCATGACATATCAAATGGCAGAGAACGACACGGACATGTAGTACAAAACAGTAACTCTATTACATTGAAGCCTCCCTCCAGTAAAATAGCTGCACCGATCAGAAGCTGCAGTAACAGTAACATAATTGCACCAAATCAAGTTTCGGGACTGAGGCCGTAGCGTCACGTAAATAATGAATTGTTGAATGCAGTTCCACCTCGACTACAACCGAGCTCGAGCTAAGCCAGGCCCGTAGCCAGGGGGAGGGCTCAGGCCCCCGGGCCCCATTCGAAATTTTTGTGATACATGGTGTTTTCCCGAAAATAAATAAGAAGGAAAATAGGCTTTTTTCTCAAATAGTCAAGGCTTTCAGCAAGTGCCCCCCCCCCCCCGAAAAAAATTCCTGGCTACGGACCTGAGCTAAGCACTTGTACTGTGGTGTAATCATATACTCTGACTGGGGCCGATGCTCACACAGGGTGCAAATTCACAAAGGTAGAGTTCGAAGGCGAACGGCACACAAACACAGCACACCAGGCAGAAGGCCTGGCCCGTTTAACTCATTTGCTCCGTCGCGCGGTAGAAAACACCGCAGGACAGCGAATGCAAAAACTTACCTTGGCGTGGGTTGACACCGGCGTGAAGCGCGCATGGCCTATGGCTGCCGATCAAGCTAGGCTGCTAGGGACAAGTGGAGCTAGGGGCGTTCTTCTCCTCAGTACCTAGGCCAGTGGCCGTCTTCAGGGAGAAAAAGTGCCTAAACGAGCGTTTCAGGCTCTACCGAATGGCGGCGCTGCGGTCGCTCCCTGTAGCGGCCACGATATAAGGTCCATTCGTTTCACCTGCACTTCGTGAACTGGTTCACGGTGGCGCTGCACTCCGGCATTCGTTTCACGAGTTCAACATGGCGGCGTCGGCACCGCGGTATTCGTTCCGAGTCCGTGCAGCACAAGATGGCTGTAACCGCAGCAGACGACGTAGCCGACTGCATTCGTGGCTATTTTAACGGCGCCCAACGAATACTTCAGTGAATGTTTTCCGGTAGTTTGAAATGCCAGGCAGCGTAAGCGGCGGCCACTTTTACGAATCACAACCTTCACAATTCGCGAGACAGCCGACCGTAGCAGAGGGCTTGCACGACATCTGCACTCTCATATTCGTTTCGGCATCTCGTTGCTGCTGCACTTTCTGAAACGTTCCCTGCACGACGACGGCACTCTGACGTCACCACCATGAACCAGTTCAGATAGTGCAGGGTGAATCGAATGGACCTATAGTGTTCTAGAATATTGGGTAGTGAGCCCACTCTCCGGGGAGAGGGTACGTCGCCGCGGCGCAAAAAATGTAAACGAGTTTTCGTTTTCCTGAGTGCCCGCGTGGCGGCGCTACCATCGTCAGCAATGGTAGCCTTCGCGCCTTCGCCCCGCTGCTGTAGGGCTGCTGCTGTGTTTCGTCGCCGCTGCAGGTTTTCGGCCGAGCATTGCTTCGTCAATACGTTTCATTTTTCAGTTCCTGTAGTTGTGAATAATGTAGATTGGTAGCAAGACTTGTTGACGGGCTGCTTTTCATGTGAAGAACTCCATGCAGACAGCATTTTAGATGTGCTGACCATTGTGAAAGCAAGGCTTTGGCAAGAGGTTGGGTGCCCAAGCCATGCCTCAATGCTCTCTCAAAAAATAATCCAATTCTATGTTGTTACGCGACTTCATTTTTACATTAAGGGGCTAAACACAGACAGAGCAGACAAACGCCAAAAAGCAAAGCACTTAAAGATAAGCCGCTGCTCTTAAATTTTTTTTCCTTGCTATAGAAGATTTTTTAAATTTTATTATTGTTCCTGCGTTTAGATTTTACAAGTGCAGGTTAAACTTGAAGTATGAATCTTCTCTGAATATTCTTTTTCCTTTTCACTGACCCAAATACAAGAAAATGCCAGATTTGAAAAACAAGCAAGATAGTATGTTGCCACTCGCCATGCATACTATAGCAATAAACCCTTGAATAAGTGCCAACTCTGCTTAATTCAATTGTGAATGGTGGCTTTGGTGCTTGGCGTACAATCAACAGTGCGATTAATATGATCTACCATAACGTCAGTAGATCTGTATAAAAATGCATGTGTTTGAATGGAAATGTGTCTATTATTTGTCATTTTTTTAGTATTTCTTCGGATTCAGTGTCTTTACTTATTGTGTGAACAATATGTGTTGAGTATTCATGTGCTTTTGTGAACTTTTTTAATTTATGCTATGCTAAGTATGCTATTGAAAATATTTAGCGTCTATTTGTGAGTATTTTTCTAGCATCTGTTTTAGGAGACATGCTTTTTGCCGCACACGCTGATAAGTACAAAATGGGGCAAGGCCCTCTTCAAGCTATTTCAGCTTTTTTCCATCTGTTTTCACTTTGAAAAAAAAAATGAAAGTGATTGATACGCATGGCTTTTGTAGTAAGGTCATTGTGCTGCCCCACCAAATAAACTTTTCACTTATTTCCGTGAACGATTGTTGTCTACATTTTTCCACACCTTCATTACAAATTCATTTTTCTAAATACAGGAGTGCGGACAAATAGTTCTGTAGAAAAGAGTGCAAATGAACCTTTTAGGCATATTATAGTGTCCGCAGAATTGCTAACTGAATTTTGCACTCAAGTGATAGCAGTGTTTGCATGCAATTTCTTACACAAATATAATTTCCAGCATGTAAGGGGTCTTCAAGAAGCAAAATCTGATTGCATGGTCTACCCTTACTTTCGGTCTTTTATTTCTTGTGCATGATTAGGATAGGTCTTTCCTGCTGTGCACTCCCACACATTTTCTTGCACTTTTCAGGAGAATATATCAACTGAGAGTGCGTAAGGTGCTTAAGTTTGTAGTAATATTGTTTTATTTAGTGAGAGTATGACCTCACTAAAGAGACTACCGAGTACAAATGCTAGCACGAAAATATTAGTCTCTTTTATCTAAAGGCAATCGATGTCAGTGCACGTTAAAGAACCCCAGGTGGTCGAAATTTCCGCAGTCCTCCACTACGGCGTGCTTCATAATCAGAAAGTGGTTCTGGCACGTAAAACCCCATAAATTAATTGATTATCTAAACGCAATAAAACTGCGAGATCTTTTTTTTTTTTAAGCGAGAGCTCGCTACTGCAATACAAAACTGGCGGTTTACAGCATATATTGCATCCGGCGCCCGCTGATGACGCGCTCATGTTTAGCGATACTTCATGCGCCAGAACGACGGCCAAAGCAAGAATATGCTCACGCAAAAGAAAAAAAGCAACGAAAATGGCTATGTACAGGGGTTGCACAAGAGTAGTTTGCGCTTGCAGCGCTGGCAAACTAACCTTCGCGCTGAGGGCAACAACGCGTCGCTTACATTGCAGGTGGTGGTGGTGCCATCTACCAGGTGAGGCATAAAGTGCGTCAGTGCACGGCCCCCAGTCAGCCCACTACCCCTTTCTAGAACACTTTAGCCACGAAAACAAATGTCGCCCGCCGCACGGGCAGGTCGCTATTTCTATTGGCCGCGAGATCGAGCGGAGTCGCCGCCTGGCGGCTTCTGGCTGAAGCGCGCCGAGTGTGGATTGCTACCTGCGTCGTCTGCTAGCCACGCCGTGTTTGCATGTGCGCGCACGTCCTGCACGCTCTCAAAGGGCGGTTTGTTGTGTTATGTTAGCGCGATTTTAACTGCTCGTACGTATACCCAACATGGTGTACAGAAGCAAATTGGCTTGCTCGGCGCATGCGCATTGTAATAAGATCAGTGAGTGCGAATTTCGAGAGGGCTGTGTATTGGTGTTGTACCCTTCGTTCGCCGGAATCATTTCACTGTTGATGCCGCTTTCTGGCTCAAGCACATCGTAAAGTGTGCTTGGCATAGTCCCAAACATGAGGAGCATTCAATTATGTGTGAATGCAGCGTTTAAGCGACTCGGTGGTAAACAAAAACGAGGCTCATGCACTTTCGCGTTGTTGTGAGGTGTATAATTGCGGCACTGTAGTTCATGATGAGCTTTAGTTGCGCTTAAGATGTCCTTTTATTTTACGGTCGTGGTCCCGCTACAGCGAAATATTTCTATCGAGTGAAGTCTGAGACTTCGGTACTCAAACTGTCCCCCCGAAAAAACAACAGGCAATGGAAGGACACGGCAGTGATAAAACAGTGTTGCCGCGCGCAATTTTAACTTGGAGCGAAATTTATGCAGAACCACCCGTGTGCTTAGCCCGACGGCGTGCCTTACATTTATGTCGTATACATGTAGCTCTCATACCTCTCGTTACATGTAGCTAGTACTGTGGAAGGAACCATGAACCAGTACGCTGTCGCTGCAAAGATTCTCTCATCCACAAACTTCAGTGACACAATAAAACAGATGACACATGCCGTAACTTCCAACAATGCAGTTTTAAAATTGGGTGCGCGAAGCTCTGCGTTCGTTCATCGCCATTGCAAAAGTGGCTACTCCGCATGCGTCGTACGCCATCCTCTTGCGTACTCACGTTAAGTGGCGGAAATGGCGTATGCGCCCAACGAACGCTATCTTTGCGTACCCTATTCTAAAACTGCTTCTTACGCGGCACACATAGCTTAAGCTAATGTGTATCTTGAAACTCATCAAGCGGCCAAGAAAAGACAGTCATTTTACTGAAATTAGGTTAACAAATATAAATATGGTTTTCGCCGATGTTCGTTCGAGCATGAACGGAAACCACGACGTGCATTTACATTTAGAGAGCTTTATCATGTATGCTGAATAAATGCCACAGTAACGTACTGCTGAAACATGTCGCACATGCAGCCCGTGATGCAATGGAACACGCTTTTTCATTTGCCATAGTTCTGAAATACTGAGCGCAAATGCAGTAAAAATGAACTTACCTTCAAAAAATGACAGAAGCCCGTGGTTTACAGTATCCGCAAATCCACAGAAAACTAATCGCACATCAAAGTAACCACGCCCGTCCCTCGAGCATAGAAGAAAGGAAGTTGCGAGAGCGTCCCGCGCGCAAGCTGAGTGAATTTTTCCGCAGAGAATCTTACGGGACTCTAACCGTCAGTCAGCGTAACAGTCGCTCCACAGAGACATACTTGCATTCGGGTCCACAAGTTTAACACGCAGCAAAGTAGTTTCTTCGCAGCTGCGTTTATAGCCTCCACGAACCACGACACAAGCACGAAATATAGCAAAAGAGTGCATGACCGGTGAGCTCGACCGCCCATGCGAAATCGGCGAACTTAAATGACATTGCAGAAGCAACGGCCGCGCGGATGGATACAGTCAGCGCTAAGGCCATCGTGCGGAAGTTAGACGGTTATCGCTGCGAGTAAATTACAGCAAATGATGTAAAGTTTACTGGTTAACGAACTTTGAAGTCTTCATTATTGCTGATGCAATGTAGACACCATACGCCTTTATCCTTTTGCGCGCTACTTTCTTTATCGCAATGAGAGATGGCGTGCGCAGGCTCGAGTTCAAATTTCAATTCGCGGTGGTTCATGCATGCCCATGCATGCATGGGCCAAGTGGCGCGCGGTCCGCTGCTGGGCGACAAAACGTCTTATAAAGTGCGTCTTCTAGACGTCACAAACAAGACGTTTTTAAAACGTCGAAATTGGTTTAGGATCGAACAAACGTCTTGACATATACGTTCCAGACCAAAATGGTTGTAAAAAATACGTTTTCTCGACGTTATCAAAAAAGGATATAATACGGATTTTCTGTGACGTTTTTAAAACGTCGAAATTGGTTTAGAATCGAACAAACGTCTTCAAATATACGTTGCAGACCAAAATGGTCTTAACAAAAGCTTTTGCTAGACGTTATCAAAAACGGATTAATACGGATAATCTGTGACGTTTTTAAAACGTCGAAATTGGTTTACAATCGAACAAACGTCTTCAAATATACGTTCCAGACCAAAATGGTCTTAAAAAATGCGTTTTCTAGACGTTATCAAAAACGGATATAATACGCATTTTCTATGACGTTTTTAAAACGTCGAAATTGGTTTAGAATCCGTTTTATCCGTTTCATCCCTAAAAAAAAAAAAAACGTTTTCTAGACCATGTGTGCTACCTGTGCGAGCATCCCTTTCATCGGCAGATTGCGCTTCTCTCACTAGTAATAGGAACGTGAGATGATCTTCGTGCATCGATTCAACAATGAGGAGTCTATATATTACCAGTAAGCAGCAACAACGCATTTTATTCGCCGACAATCGGCTGAAACTGCTCACAACCAAGCGCCGCTGTGTGCATTTGTATACGCGCCTTCGACCGCCTCTCCACACTAACGCGGCGACGCTGCTGCCACCTATAGGTCGATCTCGCGGCCAATAGAGGAGGTCGTGGAATTCGTACAGCCCTCCGCTCTCGCCCGTCATACTTCCCCCTCTAGTATGAGGGAACCAGCGCTGGAGTTTCCGCGGTGTGGGCAGCGCCGCCCTGGCGGTCAAAGCGGGCATACTCCAGCCGCTCCCGCGGACGAGAGTGGCGACTGGTTCAGGCGATGCGAGCGCGTGTCGCTGAAACAAAACTAAAGGATGCTGGTGGTACTGTTGCACATTCAAGTGCCACAATACGTAGAAATGAGGGAGGACGTATATTTCTATGATTTTCCTTCTAAAACATCAGAATAGGAACGGATGTGGCGTTGCATCCCGGCAGTCAGGCGAGCACAGTATGTTCTGCTCTTGAAGGTAAACATTAGACAGAAGTCTGTCTGGTTGGGTAAGTAAACTGCGATAACTGATATTTATTCTCCAACCAAAGTTACGAAGACACGCAAAAACCCGACGTTTCGGAACCAGCTCAGTTCCTTCCTCAGGGGGGACTGCGGCGGCTTGGCAGCGGCCTCTTTAAGGCACTCTCGCGGCGGTTAACGACCCCACGCATTACCGAGGAGCGTAGCCCATGCGCATACACCGGGGGGAGAGTTCCGAGTGAACGGTTGATATTTTGAGTGGTCCTCTGTATATGCCACGACTCCAGTAGTAACCTCCTCCTCCACTTGGTTTCACTTTCGAGGATGGCGGTCCCGTTGAAGTCTATTCTGTGGTCAAACGTCTCTGCGTGCTCGGCGACGGCGCTGCGTTCTTTGTTGAGTTTACGGACGTCGTTGACGTGTTGCCTAATCCGTTCGGGGAAGTTTTTGGTCTCGCCGATGTATGACGAGGGGCAGTCGGCACAAGGTATTTTGTAAACGACGCCGGGCGCCCTGTCTTTTGTTGGTCGGTCTTTCGGGCGGGGAAGGAAGCGGCCCAGCGTGCATGAAGGCACGTGCGCGATGTGCACGCCTTCTTTCCTAAAAATCCGAGCCAACGCCTCGCTGGCTCCCTGGACGTATGGGACCGACACGCGTTTTGGAGAGCTGTTCGTCAATGCTGGCTGGGAGTCGCGTAACCTCTTTTTCTCTGCGCGGCGGGCGACGGATCGAATGAAATTTCTGGGATAACCGTTTTTTCTGAGGTCCGCAATTACGCGGGCCTCTTCTTTCCGGCGTTCCGTGTCAGTGGAGCATATCTTTTTGGCTCTCTGAAGTAATGTGGACACAACGGAGGCCTTGTGGGTGGAGGGATGGGACGAATCGTATTGAAGGTACCGGCCGGTGTGCGTCGGCTTCCTGTAAACGGAGAACTCCAAGTCACTGCCCCTTCTTGCCACCTGGACGTCGAGAAAGGGGAGGGTGCGGTCGCGTTCACACTCGACCGTGAACTGTATGGCTGGGTGGACGGAATTTAGGTGCAGTCTGAAGTTTTCAATTTCAGATGTCTTCACGACACAAAAGCAATCGTCCACGTAGCGAAGAAAGAGCTTGGGTCGCGGCGAGAAGGAGCCAAGTGCTTCCCTTTCTATATGTTCCATGGTCAGGTTTGCCATTGTGACGGAGATGGAGGCTCCCATTGCGGTTCCACTGTTTTGCCTGAAGATTGTTCCTTTGTAGGAAAAATACGTGCTGGACAGGCAGAATTCCAGTAGGCGGCAGAGTTCGTCAACAGTGAGTGGGGTCCTTTGACTCAAGCCATCGTCACCCTCAAGAGCAGCACGGGCACAGGATACAGATAAGGGTACCGGCACATTAGTGAACAAAGATACGACGTCGAACGAGACCAGGCTCTCGTCTTCGTCGATGCTCACCTCTGATGCTAGCTGCACGAAATGGCTGGAGTCGCGGACATGAGTTGGGGTATTCCGGGTGAGAGGGGCGATGATTCGGTGCAGGAAGCTTGAAAGGGCTCGGCATGGAGAGGAAGTGAAGTCGACGATCGGTCGGAGGGGGGCGCCAGGCTTGTGAATTTTGGGTAGTCCGTAGAAACCCGGTGCGGAGCCGTTGCGGCAGATTAGACTTAGGTAGAGTGCTTTTAATTGTGGGTGGTGCTTGAAAATTTCGGAGAGTTGCTTGTTTAGCTGAGTCTGAGTTTGCTTCGTCGGATCCTTTTTTAGCTGCGTATATGCGTCACCCTCTAAAAGGGCCGAAATCTTCCGGTCATAGTCCCGGCTGTTGGACAGTCGGGACTATGACCGGAAGACTATGACCGGAAGATGCCGAGCCCTTTCAAGCTTCCTGCACCGAATCATCGCCCCTCTCACCCGGAATACCCCAACTCATGTCCGCGACTCCAGCCATTTCGTGCAGCTAGCATCAGAGGTGAGCATCGACGAAGACGAGAGCCTGGTCTCGTTCGACGTCGTATCTTTGTTCACCAATGTGCCGGTACCCTTATCTGTATCCTGTGCCCGTGCTGCTCTTGAGGGTGACGATGGCTTGAGTCAAAGGACCCCACTCACTGTTGACGAACTCTGCCGCCTACTGGAATTCTGCCTGTCCAGCACGTATTTTTCCTACAAAGGAACAATCTTCAGGCAAAACAGTGGAACCGCAATGGGAGCCTCCATCTCCGTCACAATGGCAAACCTGACCATGGAACATATAGAAAGGGAAGCACTTGGCTCCTTCTCGCCGCGACCCAAGCTCTTTCTTCGCTACGTGGACGATTGCTTTTGTGTCGTGAAGACATCTGAAATTGAAAACTTCAGACTGCACCTAAATTCCGTCCACCCAGCCATACAGTTCACGGTCGAGTGTGAACGCGACCGCACCCTCCCCTTTCTCGACGTCCAGGTGGCAAGAAGGGGCAGTGACTTGGAGTTCTCCGTTTACAGGAAGCCGACGCACACCGGCCGGTACCTTCAATACGATTCGTCCCATCCCTCCACCCACAAGGCCTCCGTTGTGTCCACATTACTTCAGAGAGCCAAAAAGATATGCTCCACTGACACGGAACGCCGGAAAGAAGAGGCCCGCGTAATTGCGGACCTCAGAAAAAACGGTTATCCCAGAAATTTCATTCGATCCGTCGCCCGCCGCGCAGAGAAAAAGAGGTTACGCGACTCCCAGCCAGCATTGACGAACAGCTCTCCAAAACGCGTGTCGGTCCCATACGTCCAGGGAGCCAGCGAGGCGTTGGCTCGGATTTTTAGGAAAGAAGGCGTGCACATCGCGCACGTGCCTTCATGCACGCTGGGCCGCTTCCTTCCCCGCCCGAAAGACCGACCAACAAAAGACAGGGCGCCCGGCGTCGTTTACAAAATACCTTGTGCCGACTGCCCCTCGTCATACATCGGCGAGACCAAAAACTTCCCCGAACGGATTAGGCAACACGTCAACGACGTCCGTAAACTCAACAAAGAACGCAGCGCCGTCGCCGAGCACGCAGAGACGTTTGACCACAGAATAGACTTCAACGGGACCGCCATCCTCGAAAGTGAAACCAAGTGGAGGAGGAGGTTACTACTGGAGTCGTGGCATATACAGAGGACCACTCAAAATATCAACCGTTCACTCGGAACTCTCCCCCCGGTGTATGCGCATGGGCTACGCTCCTCGGTAATGCGTGGGGTCGTTAACCGCCGCGAGAGTGCCTTAAAGAGGCCGCTGCCAAGCCGCCGCAGTCCCCCCTGAGGAAGGAACCGAGCTGGTTCCGAAACGTCGGGTTTTTACGTGTCTTCGTAACTTTGGTTGGAGAATAAATATCAGTTATCTCTGTTCTGCTCTTGCTCACCTGTCTAGTGGCGTCGGACTGGTTTCTAAACGGAATTGCGCGTGTCTGCTAGATTTATTCGATAGTGAGGGCCACCAGTGGAAACCGGGGCCAGCGAGCAGAATTTTATCGGTGTTTTGTCGTAAATAAAACGTACATATTATGCAGCATGCGGCATATGTAATAATTTTTTCATCTGACCACCACCAAGCTCCTTCCGATGCCACCGCGTGCAGTGAATATGATACGACAGGCAGGTAGTCTACATTATTCGCAAACAGCTAAGTAGAAGGAAAGCTGTCTGTCTACGAGATGCGTACGGGGGCACGTTCGCCGAAGCCGCTGAACTGTTATGAGAAATACGCACGCGATGGATGCCTCCATTGAACTTCACTTGTGCTACGGAGAGAGTTGTTGTCTCGAACAAAGCAGCAGACTACTCTAAGCTTAGATTTCTGGAGTCAGCCGATGCGGTAAAGCTTCTTTGTGCATTGGCTGCCGCGGCGAAGAGATATCGCAATTTATGCCTCGCTAGAAAAGGGTCAAATGTTTTGGATTTTTACTTGCCGTTTAATTCGCCTAATGTACTGTGTTAGTTTTTTCGCTTGCCTGTGCCTGCTTAGAATAAACGTGCTTGATCAACATCGACAATCGCTGGCGTTTTACGTGGCAAAAAAGGTATGATTATGAGGCACGCCGTAGTGTGGGAATCAGGATTAATTTTGACCACTTCGGGTTCTTTATTGTGCACATAAATCTCAGTACGCGGGTGTTTTTTGTATTTCAACCCCATCGGAATGCGGCCACCGTGGCCGGGAATCTATCCCGCGACCTCGAGCATAACAGCGCGACACCATACATGCTATGCTAGCACGTTGATTTGCTTGATCAACGTCCGCGTGCATATATACCGCGGGGTGGGCATACATAACACGGCAGAAAAACGTTGACGCAGCTACCCCTTGCCTCTTACTTTTTTTTTTACTGCAGTAGTGGGCAGCTGGTATCGACGCAGCACGTACTTATCAATGGAGGCTTGTGAGCCTGCACTAGCTTGACACAAATCCCAGGACGCAAGGAGAAAATGGTCACGACGGAGTCGCCACCACGGCAAAGCCCTGTCTCTTCGACGCCGTATCTACAGACGTAGTCTGCTTTGCAGGGCTTCTCTCCGTTTTCTAGTGCTTTCCTGAGAAAGTAGCCTTCAGACAAAGTTATTTTTTTCTAAACCATAGAGCAGTATTACTGGCGCAATGGCTGCTCGAGCTGTTCGCGCCAAAATGAAGCACGGGAACAGCGCACGCGCGTGCGCTCACCGCTGTACAGTGCGGCCGGTCGTATGAGCGCGAGCGGCATGGCCTCCGAGATTAGCCGGCGGCGCGGAGGCCATGCGAGCGGCTGAGTTATGTCGCGACTCCCCGCCAGGCGCCCTTTTTCGGCGCGCCACCTATCCAGCGCTGGTTCCCATACCATTATTAATAAGGTGGTGTGCTGGGCCAGTTGGTGCAACATATTGCAGATTGTATGAGCGGAAAAGCAGGAACAGAAGCGAAGTGTCAAGTTCTTCGCTTCTGTTCCTGCTTTTGCGCTCATACAATCTACAATTCCCAGTATTAGTTTGGCGCGGCGAGGACATACCGCGGCGCCGTGTGCCGGAATCTCTTAGAGTTACTGTATATACCTAAAGGTAGCATATACAGTAACTGTATATGACAGTATCGGGCACGGCGCTCACGCGCCCTCTGTCGAGAGAGTCCGCTATAGCGGAGAAGGAAGAATGCGCGCGTATCTCTCAGCGCGCTCTCCGACGAAGCTCGTCGGTTCAAGGCCATTCGTCGCCGTTCGCGCTTCAAGCCCGAATGGATCTGTTTTTGTGCGTCCTCGCCGGCTCCAAATTTTAACGCTACAGCGTTAAAGAGCGCGTTTCGCAGAAATACCGGTGTCGGCGTCGGTTCTACTCTTAAAGGCGAAGCTCAAGCGCACTCCAAGTTTTTTAGGTAAATTAACGAGAAAAATGGCGTCACATACAGGAAAATTACCAGCGTGATATATTTTGTACAACGCGAAATCTATGATTTTTGATAACGTGAACTCAATGAGTTAGGTATGATTTATTTCAACTAAAGATGGGACTTACCCTATATGCCATTGATTCAGATTTAGGTTGTTGCGGCGGCCTCATTTAGATGGAGGCGAAATGCTAAAGGTCCGCGTGCTTACACTTAGGTGCACGTTACAAAACCGCAGGTGGTCGAAATTTCACGTTGTCTTTTTTGGGGGGAACAGCATACAAGTAGCTGGGACAGCGCGCGGAAAGATTGAAGGCACGGCGTCTCGTAACAACACTGGCCGTTTCGGTTTGTCAAAGAGAACTTCGCCACCAAGCTCGCCATAATAGCGCCGCCTGTCTACGTCAGTGCCCGAGAAGTGCTTCTCGCAGACGTAGTCACGAGGCGTCAGCTGTCGGTCTTTTCTTGGTATGGCGCGAGCCCACGCTTCTAACCTCACTGGTTCACTAAGAACTTCTCCTTGCAGGAGGCGTACCCACTGCTGCAGTTCGGCACGACACATTTCCGCCCCATCCTGAAGAAGCACTGGTCGAAATCTGCAAAGCACTGTCCTTTGTCGCGGCGTGAAAAGCGCGCGCAAACATCGAGGAGTCGGCGCCGCCGGCGCAACGCGCGGAAGCCACTGAGAACGCTAACGATACAGTGGCTAGAATACTGTACTAACGAGGAAGAAACCAGCAAATCGCGAAGGGAACTTTCCAAGGCCACCTACGCATGCGCGCGCACAACATGCGAGCGAGGGGCGCGTGCATGCGGCGGCAGACGTCGTCTGCTCAGGGGCCACTACTAGCAGTATCGATTAGTAAAGTAACTGCAGCTAAAATATCTGTCATATCTACCGATTGATGTTACAGACAGAAATCTGAGAAATTTTACAATGTACGAGGCGCTATCACGATTTTTATGCGTCGAGTCCATAGAAGAGCATGTAAAAGATGGCAACTAAAATCACTGTAACGGGAAAAGTACCGCGTTCCTTTTCTCTTCGCCGCCGCGCCCTTTCGGCGGCTTCGCCACATAAATGGTCCAGCTCGCTCGCCTCGCTAGTGTCTCCCGGCCGCAGACGCACGGCGCTTTAGAGGGCGATTGTTTTTATAGGCTCAGGAAAGCGTATAGGAACATTACGACATCCCGTATCGTTTTGAGACTTCATCGAAAGCCTATCGAGGCATCGAAGAATGCCCGGGTAAGGCTCTCTTTGCCATTCCCAGCGGGAAAAAGGATGCCAAACGACGGGCTGTGTGGCTGCACAGAATTAGGCGGGAAAATTTTGTTCCCACGACTGATACCCGCATTGTGAGGTAAGCGCTTCATTGAGAATTCGCGCATGTTTCGGGGAATGTTGGCCCCTACCCTGCACTAGTGCAGCTTGTTCGCATGGTTGTCGCAGGAGGTTCATGCACAATAACATTTTATTATGTTTGGCGTAAAATTGACGCCTTTGGGCTCACATATAATGATCAGCGCGCCATGAAAACTGACTGCTACAAATTGGTACTGTCTGACGTGACTGTATGACGAACACAAATAACAGATGGTAGCATGAAAATAATGGCTGATGCTCTCGCGGCCGGTTCGCTTGCTTGATATGCCCCGAAATCGGTATTGCGTGACGTGACTGTATGACGAACATAAATACCGTGCGGTAACATGAAAATAACGGTACACATGTCATGTAACGCATGATTTACATGCCATGCTCATGATGCTCGCAGCCGGTTCGCTTGTTTGATATGCACCAAAATCGGTATTGCGTGACGTGACTGTATGACCAACATAAATACCGTGCGGTAACATGAAAATAATGGTACGCATGTCATGTAAGGCAGGATCTACATGCCATGCTCATGATGCTCTTGCGGCCGGTTCGCTTGCTTGATATGCACCAAAATCGGTATTGCGTGACGTGACTGTAATGCGAACGTGAATAACAGGTGGTAACATGAAAATAATGGCACGCATGTCATGTATGGCATGATTTACACGCCATGCCCATGATGCTCTCGTGGCCGGTTCGCTTGTTTGATATGCACCAAAATCGGTATTGCGTGACGCGACTGTATGACCAACATAAATACCGTCATGATTTTCACGTTACCACTTGTCATTCGTGTTCGTCATACAGTCACCTCACGCTATACCAATTTGGGTGCATTTCAAGCTAGCGAACCACCCGCCATCGCAGCATGAGCGTGGCAAGTAAGTCATGCCGTACATGACATGGAAGTCATGATTTTCATGTTACCACCCATCGCTAACGTTAGTCATACAGAAATAGCTCGTCATAAAAAAATTGGTATATATGCATTTCATTAAACGACCGCGAGCGCCCCGAAACCATGTCGTGTAAATCACGTTTTACATGGCATGTCTGTCAAGATTTGCACGTTATAACCAGTCACTTATGTTCGTCATACACTCTTGTAACGCCATGCCAATTTTGTTGTGTATCAAGCTATCGAAGCGGTCGCGAGCGCACCATGAGCGTGGCATGTAAATCATGCCGTACATGGCATGCATGTCATTATTTTCATGTTATCACCTTAATTTAAATTTGTCATACAGTCATGTTATGCCATACCAAATTTGGTGCACTTCCCATTAATGAAGCGGCCAGGACAGCACAAAGTCGGGGACGGATAGATAGATAGATAGATAGATAGATAGATAGATAGATAGATAGATAGATAGATAGATAGATAGATAGATAGATAGATAGATAGATAGATAGATAGATAGATAGATAGATAGATAGATAGATAGATACATGGATAGATAGATAGATAGATAGATACGTACATAGTCACAGAAATTCGCTAAGAAATGATTCGCATTTAATAAATGCAGACAGCCGAGCGCGTAAATGCCGCGCAGTTCGCATTTCTTTATCGCGTTAGTACGCGTGCGTGCGCATGTAGGCAAGTGAAAATTGCCGCTATTTCTTTCCTAATCAGTCAGAGAACAACGGTATATATGTATTGTCACGCTGGACGTAATTTAAGGCTCGTTATTCTTACGTCCAGACGTAACTCCAACGGCTCCTATCGTTACGTCTAGACGTAACGCGTAGTAACGCTAGACACTCCGTTCGAGAATTTGCCGCGTCCATGGCCGGGTCGCGTGTAGATCACGCGACTACCTCCAGCCAATAGCGGCGCAGTATGGGTCCCAGCCATCCTAGGGGTATAGTGCCTATTGGCCTCGAGGAGTTACGGAGTCGTCCTCTATCGGACGCGCCTCGATTGCGTGCTAGGCAGGATACCGCCGGCGCGCTCCCCATAGGTTTTGCTGTCAGCGCTCTAGAAAAACGCATCGCGGAAGCCCTCCAGGACATTTCTGTCAGCACTTTCGGAACGAAATATGTTCTTTAGTGTCAAACTAATAATTTTAGGTGAATAGAAAGCACAAGATAGTTTACAGTCGCTGTCTCTTTGCAGAAAACGGAGAGCCCGCTTCACGCTGTCACCGCGTTGGAGACCCCTGAACCGGCTTCTTGCGTGAAAGGTAGTCACTCGCTGAGTGTAAACTATGTGAAATATCTCGTTAGAGTAGACTGCCTGTATAACCAAACGGAGCATAACAGAAAGAAGCCTCAAGCCAGCGATCGCACGGGTTCGCGACGACTGACGGTGCCTCTGCATGTATGAGCGTCTGCATGTATGTTCGTACTGATGGTTTCGCTGTTGCTACGAGCGCGTTTTGGCACCGCGCTGTGAACGTTAGGCCGCAAAATATGAGAATTTATGTACCTTATGAAGCAATGCATGCCTCATCAAATGGGAAGGTTGCCCGTCGGCGTCCCGCGTCGGCGGCGTCAACACGAGTGATGCAAAAAATAATCGTCACGTGATGGTGTCACCATGTGACGTCATCATGACGTTACAGATCGCTGAAATATGTAGCGTCATTTTGACGTAACATAATGTGACGTCACATGATGACGTATTCACACGTCATGGTCGCTTTGCATTGCCTCCGTGATCGGTCACGGAGGCCGTGCAAAACCGCGTTAGGTGCAGAACGCTCTTGGAGGGGGGCGCGGGAGAATCAGTACATCGACTGACAAGAAGAAGATGGCTTTCGCCTTCTAGTCATCTTTAACGAATGCATAAGGGACCCTGTGCGTTTTTTAATTCAACGTATCTAAACAATGACTTGCGCATCTGCAGCCGATTTTGTGGACGCTGAGCACGGGGCCGACGATCAAGAGGCCTCGCTTTGGAGGGTTCTGAGATGGTATCGCACGTGGTAAAAGGTAGCGCTTTTACCATCCTGTGGCAGATAAGCATCATTTGCCGGCGGGAAGCGCGCGCGAGCCATCGTCTCAGTGCGCGCTGTCTGCTACTCACCGAACATCGCAGGCCCGACGCAGTAACAAAAATCTTCGTCGCGGAAGTGCTTGTTGCACACAAGACTCGTAGCGGATGGCTACTTGCCGGTTCTTAGCTTTACAACCCATGCTTCACGCTGTTTCTTGTCCCGCGGTTACCAGTGCAGGCTGACACTGGGCTCCTTTGCGTAAGCGCGGCACTGCGGCACCGAGCGGTAGAGCCCCATGTT
The DNA here is from genome assembly GCF_013339695.2 of Rhipicephalus sanguineus. Lineage (NCBI taxonomy): Eukaryota > Metazoa > Arthropoda > Arachnida > Ixodida > Ixodidae > Rhipicephalus > Rhipicephalus sanguineus. The sequence continues at coordinate 321,738,351 of NC_051176.1, read as the reverse complement.
CGTCGCCTTCGGAGGCAGCCACTCTATTACAATTGAGTAGAAAATGAGAGAAAACTTCCGCATCTGAACAGATCGCAGCGCATGTGGGACTTGAAACTCGTTTTCAAAGCACGCGGCAGCGCGCCACAAGCAGCCGACGCGGCCGCTACGGCCGCTGAGACCACGTGATGCTGCCAAGCACGTCACACCGACGGTGGCGCCGGCGTTTCCAGTGGTGGGCCTCGAGGCCAATACTAGGCACGGATCGGGGCGCGCGGCGGTGTTGCTCCGGCCGTCCCATTCAGCGCGCCCCTTTGAAAAAATGTAATTGAGGTAGTTCAGCCGCGCGCCGCGACGCGGCGCTCTCCTCCCACCCCCTTGTAAAGCCCCTTGATGTTGGAAAGTAGCGACGCTCCTTTATCCACGCCGGCTCATCCTCGCCGCGCCGTCAACCTCCTCTTTTTTCACCCTCTCTTTCGCGGAGCCGGCGCATCCGCAACGCCGAATGGCTGCGACGCGCGATAGCTCCCAGTCAGGTGACCCTGACGTCACGAGAAGCGAGCGCAAGCAAACTTCGCGCGCTTTCAGCTGCTCACGCCCGCCATGAACCCTCCAGGCGTCAACACTCCAGGCATGTGTGTACGGGTGTGTGCAAGTGTATGCGTGTTTGTATGTGCGCATATGTGCGCCTGCGTTTGTATGTGCGTGTGCGCACGTGTTAACGTGTGAGTGCATGTGCGTGCGTTTGTGTATTCGCGGTGTTCGTGCGTGTACGCACGTATGTGTATGCGTGCGCCTGCGCGTGCGTGTCTGTATACTCTGTATCACTTGTGCATGCGCGTGCGTTTCTGTATCGCTGTGTATGTGCGTGTGTGTCTGTATCGCGTGTGTACGTATGTGCCTGCGTCTCAGTATCGCGTGTGTATTTATGCGCGTGCGTGTCTGCATCGCGTGTGTATGTGTGTGCGTGCGTGTCTGCATAGCGTGTGTATGTATGTGCGTGCGTGTCTGCATTGCATGTGTATGTATGTGCGTGCGTGTCTGTATCGCGTGTGTATGTATGTATGAGCGTGCGTGTCTGTATCGCGTGTGTATGTATGTATGAGCGTGCGTGTCTGTATCGCGTGTGTATATCTGCGTGCGTGTCTGTATCGCGTGTGTATGTATGTATGAGCGTGCGTGTCTGTATCGCGTGTGTATGTAGGTATGAGCGTGCGTGTCTGTATCGCGTGTGTATGTAGGTATGAGCGTGCGTGCCTGTATCGCGTGTGTATGTATGTATGTGCGTGCGTGTCTGTATCGCGTGTGTATGTATGTTTGTGCGTGCGTGTCTGTGTCGCGTGTGTATGTGCGTGCGTGTCTGTGTCGCGTGTGTATGTATGTGCGTGCGTGTCTGTATCACGTGTGTATGTATGTGCGTGCGCGTCTGTATCGCGTGTGTATATATGTATGAGCGTGCGTGTCTGTATCGCATGTGTATGTATGAGCGTGCGTGTCTGTATCGCGTGTGTATGTATGTATGAGTGTGCGTGTCTGTATCGCGTGTGTATGTATGTATGTGCGTGCGTGTCTGTAACGCGTCTATATGCGCGTGTATATGTATGTGCGTGCGTGTCTATATCACGTGTGTATGCGCATGTGTATGTAAGTGCGTGCGTGTCTGTTCGCATGTCCACGCACGTGTGTCTATAACACGTGTGTACGCGCGTGTGTATGTATGTGCGTATCTATATTGCATGTGTATGAGCGTGCCTGCCTGTATACCGTGCGTATGATCGTGTGTATCTGTGTGTGCGTGTCTGTATCGCGTGTGCATGCATGTCCGTGTGTGTACATATGTGCGTGCCTTTATCACGTGTGTATAGGCGTGTGTGTGTGCCTGCGTGCATGCATCGTGTGCGTGCGTGCGTGCGTGTCTGACAGCGGAATTGACACAAAAAGGCTTCGGGCTCACTCATTTGGCCCAATTTAAGTAAACCACCATATTCCTTCTTGGGTGCCTTCTTTTAGCTCATCAAGACCACAATTATGAAAAAAATTCTCGCCTATACTTTATGCTGGTTACATTATATGCGTTAATACACCGTGTTAAGGACAGCCCAGGCGGCGACGGGAAGGTAAACTAGGTAAACCGCTCAGCCGCCAGTTGATACACTCATTTTTTTTCGAAGCGCTTATTTGTATATACCGACGCGTCTTTAAAAATATATTTGTCACTTTGTTCTATCGGAAGCCCACTTTCGTCATGACTATTGCTTAAGAAACAGGTTCTCATTTGACGCTTCAAGGGGCCGATTAAACAAGCGCGCGCAGCGATTTTAATGCGGCTGCGGCGAGCCAGTGGAGGGTTCAGCGTGCCGTGCGCAGCGCGCCGGCCAGAGGAGGGGAGAAATCCGAGGAGAATTGAGGGGGAAAACGCGCGCGCGGAGGAGAGTGTCGCTACTTTCTAGATCAAGGGGCTTTAACCCCCTTGCGGATGATGCCGCGCTGGCCGCGCCGTAGACAGCCGCAGATGTGTTTGGAAAAATGCACACTGGACATCGTGCACGCGGTAACTGGAATCAAGGTACGCTATTATGTATTGTTAATCGGGCTTTACACAGTGAGTGTTCTCTGTAGCATGTTACGATCGAGATAGAGCCAAGCAGCGTGCTTAGGAGACTTCGTGTGGCGCGGCGCGTTCATATGCCATGACCACGGCCGCTACATAAGTGCCATGACACATGTATTTTGCCGAGTACGTGATTTTTCGTGCTTCTCATTCTTTGTTTTGGCACTCGTTTCTCTCTCTTTTTTTTTTTCATACCTCACAATAAAGAAAGTCGTTTTCACCTTGCCGATGATAGGCAACATTTTGGTGTGGGCACGTCTCTTTGCATTCTGAAGTTCCCACGATACGACAGTGATGTGAATGCGACGTTCTTATTTAAGCGCAGGCCGCACGTAGGCGAATTTGAAAGCGAAAGCGATGAGCGACGCTTGTCGCCTGCGAATTAGCTAAGGGTCGGTCGCGCAATGGCCACTTCCTCTCGTTTTGGTATCGCTTGTCGTTTTAACGCGACAGCATGGAGCCCTTTTCCCAAGCAACATTTTATCCTTGGCAAAATGTCGGCTTGACGTCGCTGGCCAACTGCACTGTCGTTGGCCCAACCTTGGCAACCAATGTAGGGCCGGTCTTGGGGATTGACATTGGCCTCATGTGGGCCTGCGTCGGCACCCGATGTAGGCCCGTCCACCGTGGCCGACGATGCCGAGTGCATGCCGCTCGCGGGTTGACCAAGACCCGACATTACATAAGCGTCGATTTACCGACGGCCGTAAGTCGGTTGCGGACGTTTCTCGTTAGTATTGCTCTGCTTTTTTTTCTTATTTTTTGTGCATGTTCTAACAAAACGCATCAATTGTTTTTCTAGTGTGTTGGTGCGTGTCGTATTTAATGTGAACGGGCAGTTTATAGAGGCGTTTAACTCTATCTGAATTAATTACGGGCAGAGTGCACATGTAAGACGGAATTAAACGCCTCTAACGGTCTGCACCAATTAACGTGTTAATACGTAACACACAATAAAAGAAAGACGTCAATATAAATTTTCTCTCTTTAGATCTTTCACATTGTCATATCACATTGACTTCAGGCAAGTAATTTGTTAGTCTGCGTTGGGATTCCGTGTGTAATTTACCGTGTTTTTCAGAAACGTGCCGTATGCGTGCCTTACTGTAAGTCAACACCAAGAAAGATTACGTTGCATCGACGCCAAAGTGGCATTCCTTCCAGTAGGTAAAGCTCGCGCACTCAAGGCCGCAGCATACCAAGGGAAATCCGCCAACCTCCTTTAAGCAGCGGAACCAACCTTCGGATCGTTTCCCCTATTCTGGAAGCACTCAGAAAAAAAGGAGTTTTTAATAAATCTCGTGCTTTCCTTCGCATGTATACTTTTTACTGATATGCTGCACTTAAGAACACCAAAACGATTTCTTGAAATGTGACTCACGGGTGTTTTCGCTTCGGTCACCATCATCACGACAAGGACTGGCGCACACACACAAAAAATAAAGAATATAGTGATAGCCGCCATCCATCTTCTTATGTCCTTTTTTTTGAGGGTGGGGGAAGTGCTATGCTAGCTCACGGTCACTCTACAGTGATATCTTCAAGGCGCCGCAAACCTTCCCGTATAGAGCGCATAGGAATGGAGGGTAGTAGGCGCGCGCCGCGGTGCGGCGAAAGGAGCGGACACGCCCCTTTCTGCAATTACGCCTCCTCCGTCCGAATGGGACGGCCGGAGCAACACCACCGCGAGCCCCGATCCAGGTGGCCGTGCTAGGGGATATGTTTCGGATACACGCTACTCGAGGAGAGAGTCGCATCGCCACCCGGCGCTAGATGGCGTTACTACGCTGCGTCGTGGTTAGGTGTAGTTACTTCCAAGACAACGCAGTGGCGTCCTTTGGATACACCTAGGATGCGCTGCTTAGGATGTGTGGGAAGTTCTAAGGATGTCCCAAATAATTCCCGGAAACCTCCCGGAAGCCTCCAAAATGAGACAAAAAACTGGATCCATAGGACTTCCTCCCCATAGGACATCTCGGGATTATATTGGGATTAGATTTGGATGTTGCACATTGCATTATCAGTGTAAATAACGAGGACCCGTGGTCGTAGATCAGGAACACGTCTTTACTCAAATGAAGGCTAGCTCCCCGTCCCCTCTTCGTTCTCCTCCTCGTTTCCCCCTGTCCCTACCCCCAAGACTATGACCCACTATTCTATTTTCAACAATCAGTACATGCAGCATTTAAAGGGCACATGCTAGTTAATAGAAAGAACTGCTTTTTTGAAAGTCTTACATTTCTTTCAATGTTTTTAAAACCCCTGCACGTACTCTTGCAGCAATGCAATTCACTCCTGCTTTTTCATGTGACTGTAGGCCTATAATATGTTGAGTGGTTCTGTTGCTTTCTTCTTGGCTTATTTTCCAAATCTTGAAAACACTGCAAACACTGCTGCAAGGGCAGAACCCCACACATCTGCCTACAGAGCACTTTGCATGTAGAAGTTCCCAATGTAAAATAGAAGAACAACGGATCTTGCCCTATGTGTTTCAATTTCAAGCCTGAATTAAAGAACAGCTTGAAGATGCTTTCAAGCACAGGTAAAGGAGCCAATGATAAAAGCTCTGAATTCCATGATCCTGTAACAGTTCCAGAACAGAGATGAGTACAAAAAAAAGCAGTAGGACAAGTGCAACACATCTCGTACTTTTCTAAAGATGGCTAAAGTTAGGCGTGTTCAGATAGAAAAATGAATTTTTAAAATACTCGTAGTATTTCTGGATCTTGTAAATGTATGACACTAGTTTAATGTCACACTATAACTTAGACAATATATAGTTCATGCAAATAGAAGTTTGAATTCTTCATATTACTGCACACTTGCCATGCATAAAGGGCACGCATATATATAATTAGGAAACATTCTCCTCACTGGAACTGTTAATACAAAGCTTAAAGTAATCATTTTCTTTCTCTGTTGTTCCCTTAGCCTAACTGAAATTTTGATTTCCTGAAACACAATATCTTTACTAGCACACTCAGCTTGCCTAATTCTCATCTACTAGTGCAGAATTCAGGGTTGTATTTGCTTGCTCGGATGCTTTTGCGATTACTGCAGGGGCACCTTTTGAACAATGCACTATGTAGTGGACCTGATTTTGGCATTATACTATTGGTGCAGTTAATTACTCTTTGCTCTTAAATCTACAGGCAGCGTGCAAGTAAGAAAATTAGGTTTTAGGAAACAAAAAGTTCAGTTCAGCACAGGAAACAATGCACCAGAAAAATGATGGCACTGAATATGACGTACATAAACAAGAAACAACAAAGAAGGAATGAAACAGTAGTGAAAAAAAAACACAAAATTTAATACACGCAATGCAGAGAACTTGCAAGAAATAACTGACCTTCAGGATTATCTTGTTAGTTGAAAAAAAAAAGAAAAACTATTTTTGTTGCGCGGCAAGCCGCTCAGCAGCATAACGGAACCAGGTCATCGCGGCCTTCTCCACATCCTTCAGGGTCGCATTCGGGTTTCGGATGTCATTAGTCAACACGCCTGCATGCATAGAAGCAAAATTATCGTTCCTATAAGTTTCGCACACCACACAAAACTTGGGCCGGTATGGCACTCTTCTAGAAATTAAGGCAGCTTCGCATGTATGGTGCCAAGCCTGTAGGAAGTGCGGAGCTGGGCAGCCTTCTCTGTTTCTCTTCAGTTTTCTCTTTCTTTCCGCCTCTCTTTTTTTACTCCTTTTCCGTCTTGCTATCTTTTCTTCTCTATTTATTTTTATTTATTCCTTCCTCTCTCTTTGTCTATTTATTTCTCTTTCTAATTTTCTTTCTACCTTTTCCTGTTCTTTCTCTAGTTCTGGCTTGGTTCCTCTTTTTTCTATTTTTTTACATGGTTCTGCCTGCGTAATGCCAAGCAACGGCAGCATATGACAGCCCGGGCCCCTAATGTGCTCCACACTTAATATCATCATCAAGGCGCTCGAAGAACAAGAAGAAGACCTCCTTGGTGCGAGCACGCGCTCATTACGCTACAGATGGCTATGCTATACGTGGTTTTGCCTGCATTATGCCAAGCGATGACAGCATACGGCAGCCCGGGCCCCAAAAGTGCTACACCCTTAAAAACTGAAAGTAAATACCAGGACTAATTGCAGCAAAGTATAAATAGACAACCTAGCTGTATTGAGTATTGGCCCCGAGGAGTTACGGAGTCGCCCTCTATCGGACGCGCCTTGATTGCGTGCTAGGCAGGTTACCGGCGGCGCGCTCCCCATAGGTTTTGCTGTCAGCGCTCTAGAAAAACGCATCGCGGAAGCCCTCCAGGACATTTCTGTCAGCACTTTCGGAACGAAATATGTTCTTTAGTGTCAAACTAATAATTTTAGGTGAATAGAAAGCACAAGATAGTTTACAGTCGCTGTCTCTTTGCAGAAAACGGAGAGCCCGCTTCACGCGGTCACCGCGATTGAGACCCCTGAACTATCGGCTTCTTGCGTGAAAGGTCGCTGACGGCAAGCTATATGTGAAGTATCTCGTTAGGGTATACCGCCTGTATAGCCCAATGGAGCATAACAGAAAGAAGCCTCAGGCCAGCGATCGCACGGGTTCGCGGCGACCGACGGTGCGGCATGTATGTCCGTACTGATGGTTTCGCTTTCGCTACGAGCGTGTTTTGGCACCGTGCTGTGAACTTTAGGCCGCAGAATATGTGATGATTTGTGAGCACACAAATAAGTACTTTTGTTCGGACGCTATCAGATCAATGCAAAAATAATTTCGTTACAGCTATGACTTCGGTGCGCCTATGGCAACTTGTGATGTGCCGTCCCGACGATTAAATGTTTTTTTTTTGTCTAAATTCGTGTACATTTCAATGTAATTTGTCAATTTGCCTCGCACTGAATATTGTTCGGTCTTCTCAGTGAGCATTTGCCGCTGCTTCTGTTTCTTAATTCAGTACATTCGCTTCGTTTCGTGCTCACACAAAGCGTGAGCAAATGCGATGCCTTTTTTAATATGTCCCTTAATTATAGTTCCCTTTGCATTCCCGTGAACTTGCCGCTGTCTGCAATCAGCAGATTCATAGACAAAAACATCACGACTTCGAGGTTGCTGGTGGAAGAAGAAGCGGTCTACGAGGCCGAGCATGTAGTTGCATGCAACGTGAACGACAAGAAAGAGAATACGTTCGCCGGTCTTGTACTGCAAACTTCGGCTGTCCACAAGGAGCCACAATAACTTGAAGTCGCTGTGAAGAAAAAGAGAAGTTATGGCAGCAAATTGCAGCTTCAAAGCAGGGTAACAGCAACGCGTAAAGATGTATAAATGCAAATTTTTAATGCGCATTATTATTTGGCTGGTACCCTAGCAAGGTAGGGCCCTTTCCATGCTGCGGGAGATAAGCACCGTTATCCGGCGGGAATTGCGTGCGAACGATCGTCTCCGTGTGCGCTTTCTGCTGCTCACTGAACGTCGCAACACCGACGCAGTAGCGAAAGCCTTCGTCGCGGAACCCACGCTTCACGCAATTTCTTGTCGCGCGGGTACCGGTGCAGGCTGACACCGAGCTCTAGGTGTTGCGAAGGTCCGGCACTGCGGCACCGAGCAGTAGAGCACCATCTTCGTCGCCTTCGGGGGCAACCACTCCTATCACAATGGCTTCAATTAAATGTGCTCAAAAAACGAGAAAACCTCCGCATTTGAACAGACCGCAGCGCAGGTGGAGCTTGAAACTTTCGTTTTCAAAGCACGCGGCAGCACTCCACAAGCAGCCTATGCTGCCACTGAGACCACGTGATCCTGCCAAGGACGTCACGCCGACGGTGGCGCCGGCATTTCCAGTGGTGGGCCTCGAGGCCAATACTGCTTGACAGAAGATTTCACAAAAAAAACCAAGTTGTATCAAGCTTGCTACACCTGACTCACCGCACATCAGCTTGCAGAGGTGCAGTTCGCAGAATTTTTTTCTCTTGGTGCCAAACCAACTGAAGCCCACTGCAGCATTCCAGCTGAGGAGGGACTGCAGTACACATGTTCTTTTCTGTTTCGTCGAATCTCCCCCTTCTACCATGTGCTTTTTCTGTTAAAAGGAAACAAGAAGATATACATCCAGAAAGGTACATTGTGATCCAGTTTATTTTGAATGTTTTGCAACCTAAATAATCTTGTGGTAATAAAGAAATACAAGCTGGCTTTTAGCTTTACTTAAATTCTTTAGAACTATCATACGCAGCTAGCTATGTAAAAATTCAACAGTACGTCATTCATCAGACTGTCATAAGTAATATTCACATGAATTTATAAATGCCTTGTCACTCCAGCATGCTGCAGTTACAAGACAAGCAACATTATACTGAGCTTAGGCCATGAAGCAGAGAAATTACCATTTGATCATGAGCTTGGCTGTCTGTCTCGAACTTCTCCTCATACGCAGGAACATCCGCCACATTCGAGAAAGGCAGGTGTGGGAGGTCATGAGGGTGCGGAGCTGCACTGTCGGCATTACTTAGCAGCTCGTTGAAATATTGCGAATGGGCTTGCTGGTCGTGCTTCATGCTATTTAACACTTGTAGTATTCTTTCCATGAAGGCTGAAAAAGAAGTGATGGCATCAGTGTTATGAAAGTTTTCAGTTCAGCACTATGTCTAAGATGAAAAACTACCGCAATGATTCGAACATAGCCAGGCTTAAAGTAACTATAGGTATGTAATGTTCAAAGTGCTTTGCTTTTCCAGGTAGCTATAGGTCAGCCTATAGCTTTAAAACTTTTCAGTGAATTATATGGCAACACATGGAAAAAGAACGGGTCATGAACATTGCTGAGAGTTACTCGTAGGAGCGCTAACAGCAAAGCACGAGTCTTCTTTGCAATAACAATTGTTAGGGTTTTACGTTACAAACCACGACATGATTATCGTAGCCAAAAATTTTGACCACCTGGAGGTCTTTAACATGCACTGAAATCTACGTACAGCCTTCTTTGCAGTTTTTGCGACACTGGCTTGGTGATAACAGTGTAAGTGAGGATCTACGATTTGATTGATGCTGCAGCAGCACCACGAGCACATATGTTTTATAAGTCACCGCTTGCACACTAGCAACCATCGTTGCTCAAATGATGAAGCATGCTTCCCCCCCCCCCCCCCAAGAAGAACGAAGGGATAAACTGCGCCACTGACTTATGGTTAGAATGACAGAAAGCTGAGCTAGTTTGTAGGTACTCATATTAAAGAGACAGGGCGTGCGAACACGGACACAAGAGAGAAGCCAAGATGTCAAGGTGTTTGTGGTGTCTTCAGTTCCCTCTTGTGTTCATGTTTGCACGCCTGTCTCTTCAACATGACTCATGGTAGTGTGTCACTGTGCCACAACGACAATGGGAAAATATGTTATGCCAGCAGCAACATATATATATATATATATACAATTTTTTTTTCGTTTGTGCTACGTGGCTGCGACATAGGGGAGGGTAATGAATGCCCACACTAATACTATTATCATGAAACCAGAGCAAGGTGAGGCACACTGTGCAGAAGCTATGCAGTTCGTGTTTCTATTTATGCTGATACATAGCATATATGAAGAAAATAGGACACTGCCCAGATACACGAGCTCAAGAGATGGAGGTGGAGCAATACAGCAGGCTGTTACATTGCTTGAACACAAATCTTATTACTGGTGACAGTCATTGTAAGATGGGTTGTGCCATAATTTTTTCCATCATGAAGCCAGCAACCCAACTAAACTCAAAGCTGATTTAGTGCTAATAATATCACCTTCCGTTTCCAACACGTTACAATAAAGAACAATACTCGTGGAATTAATTTCACTCTTCTGGGCATGCATTATTACATATGTGAATAGTACATCTGCAGTACAAAGGAAACATTTGCCTCAAGTAAACATGAAGCAAGAAAACACATAAACAAGACTGGAATTTTTCCCTTAGTATTAATAAGACCCAAGGACACTGAACAGTATGGACTGTAACCATTAAAGAAGGTGAATGACATACCGACCACTTGTGGGTCTGTTTGTGACCTTGTAGCCCCGGTCAGATATGCGGGTCCTGGACTGCACGGTGAATCTGAACATAATTGACACCACAAGTTAACATCTAGAGTTACACAGACAGGCAGACAGAAATAAAATAGATACAGAGACAGACGGGCAGGCTCAAAACACCTGAGGCGGGCAAAGAATTCTCAATTTAACGAGTAAATGTAAATAAACTACAGCAACATGCAATAAGACATCAGAATGACATACCAAGCATGCTCGGTTCCATGTGTGGCCATGCAGCCGCAGCAAGAGTTGAAGATACTGGTATGTGCGATGAGCCTGAACATAAAACAGACTACAGGCATTTGGCCATATCACAATGACTGCACAACAAAACAAGGTAAAAACTGGAAACATTGCATAACAGCAACATAATGATGTATACCGCATAAATGACATACCATGGGATTGCAGTTCCGTAAAAGACTTGGCAGCTTCCAACATGTGCAAAGCACCTAAAACATAGAAACCATAGTTTGCACTCCACCTTGCCGCACAATGCAAAAGCAAACACCCAGCCTCAGCAAGATAAAACATTGCTATGTGAAACTGCAGAATGACATACCAAGTATGCGTGGTTCCGTGTATGGCCTTGAAGCCGTAGCAAGAGTTGAGGGTACTGGTATGTGCGATGAGCCTGAACATAAAACAGACCACAGGCATTGGGCACATGGTAAACATGTCTGAGAGCAGATTGAAGCCCTTCACGCAAACCAAAATGACAATAATGTCCAAAATCCAGCAGTAGTGTGACATTCGCCACTCTTGGTGTGGACATAAGCGCCCTGGCGCTACTTGGTAGCTCACGCATGCAAGAATACGAGCGAAGAACCTTTAACAGATTTGTGACGGCATCGTGAGGCACACTTCACTCTAAGCTCCATTGTCACAGGTCTTCTCTCAACGATGCGATATCCAGTTCTTTCAATATGCTTGTGTTAGAATCCGTTGCAGTGTCCTGCTGTGTAGGACATCTGTGGCAGCCGTCGGGCACGTTATCGGGTTCCACGGGAACGCTGTGCATGTTGACACCAGTATGGTGCTCCTAGTCGCAAGATTCCAGCATGCCGCCATAAATGCCGGCACTCGCAACTTGGCCGTGCGAACGGTTCAAACAGGGGCGTAGCCAGAAATTTTTTTCGGGGGGGGGGGGGGCTCAACCATACTTTATGTATGTTCGTGCGTGCGTTTGTATGTGCGCGTGTATATATACGCAAGCAAAACTGAAAAATTTCGGGGGGGTTTGAACCCACCCCCCTGGCTACGCCCCTGGGTTCAAAGGTGGTTCGGGAACTTCTGGCTGATTGGAGGTAAAAGCGACACGTGAAAGATTCTCCTCCGCGTTAAACATTCGCCAGCAGCTACCAATATTGCGCGCACATCGGCCTGCACGGCGTGGCTGATCAGCAGTCGATCTCGACATGGAAGCCATGCTTAGGCGACTATAAGCGTGGTAAACCACTTGGTGAACCACGTGGTAACCGGTAAACTCACTTGTGTCGTGCTGTTTAAGCTGGTGACGTCTAAGGTATAGCATCGCAATGCACATTACAAAAGGCAGATGAACACAACCAACGTGGAATAATGATAAGTGCAACGATAGCTTACTCTCGTATTCGCTTTCCATGGCGCGCGCTTCCCGCCAAGCGTATGCAAGCTCTAAACATAAAAAAAAGGCCAACACACGTGTATCTTCACGTTTGACAGATCAAAAAACAGTAGGAAAACAACACTTACCTTCGATTACAACGAGCTCCGCGAACCCAAATTTCAGAGTGCGCGCGAATTGTAACTGTAACCGCACGCACCGCACGCAGAGAACACGCTTCAAATGCGGAACTATAGAAACAGACTGCAGCCACAGCCGCGTTGTCGTAATGCCGTAATGCTGTCGTACATATAATGAGCATAAAATAAAAGAAAAAGTTAAGAAACTACAGCGCACTTCAAATACGAATTACAAATCTTTTGTTTTCATAATTTTTCGCCTGCCCACTTAAGAGCAGTGTACATGTAAAACGATTAATTCAAAGAACTGAAACCGAAACTGATCACCGCTTCTCGAACGGAGCACACAGGAGAGTTAGTTTTACATGGGACGGTTTCAATCCCCATTAATGTTTAACTATATTGGACTTTTTCGTGTACCATCGGAGCTAAGTACTTTGGAACAGTTTAGTGAGCAAAGTTGATCGCATGCATGAATGTGGTTCCGAATAAACGAGCAACGCGCAGCACATCAGCATGTCGTTGCTCAAGGCGGACATGCTTTAATTCATTAAGGCCTGCACGAAAGAATAATTAGTATGCAAAGCTCCAGCAAACAAGAGCCCTTATGTGTTCTCGCCTGTTTAATTAATACGTGTTAAATATTTGTGAAGGGTTGCGCAAGTTCCGTATATGTATTGGTGCGATTTTAAACAATGATCGCTGGAAATGTACATAATTAATTCATGAAGACAACATGCATATATGTGTGCTAATATGAGTAAGTAGATTAAAAACGCGTGTGTTGATATGAGGCATGCAAGCATCCACCCATTCATGTCCTCTTCTGGGATGTTTAATGGGCATCCGTTCGCTGAAGTCTACGGGACACCCATATGACTTCCTTTATTGGACGTGGGACTTAGATACTTGTTTGGGGCATCCTTAGGACTTTTCGTGTTGTCTGGGTTGTAGCTAGGTGTAGCTAGGTGTGGCTATAGGTGCTACTCGTGGCTAGGTGTAGCTTACCTGTGGACGGGGAATAACTGCAGAGAAAAGAATCTGGAGATAGTGAAATGCATAAGCACCGATATTAAAGAATTTGGTCATGATGCCGAAATAATCCTTCTAGGGGACATGAACGCTCACATTCATGACCTTGACGGATATTCAGACACCAATGGCAAGTTATTGCTAGATCTCTGCGAGCAACACAGTCTTGAGATAGTTAACGTGGGGCCTAAGTGTGAGGGGCAGATCACGTGGGAAGTCGGAAACAGGCAATCGAGCATTGATTATTGTCTCATGACAGAAGGAATATATGAGAAACTTAGAGAGATGAGAATAGACGAGGAAGGCATTAACAGCTTGGGTAGTGATCACAAACGCATAATATTACAAATGGGATATAAAACTGAAAGTAAGAACATAGAATCAAAGTTTGGCAGCTTGTATCTAAATGACAAACAAATAACAAATATAGCCACAAGAGTCGAGGAAAAAGTAGACGAACTACCAGGCAAAGACTGGAAGTATAGTGAGCTGCTACATGTAATCACGAAAGAAATGGAAAAAGAGAAGAAAACTATTTGTTGGAAAGGAAAGAGAAAGCCAAAAAGTTGGTGGAACAAAGAAATCCGGGAGGCGATCGAGAAGCGACGTGAGGCATCACGGGAGCACAGACAGGCAAAAAAGGAGAAGCGGCCACAGGACGAAGTCAACCAAATATGGGAAATATATTTAGAGCAAAAATCCATTGTGCAGAAATTAGTCGAGGCAAAAATTAAAGGTGAAAGTGAGCGCTGGATGACAGAGATTCGCGAAAAGAAGAAGGCCGCGCCTAGGATATTTTGGAGCCACCTAAAAGCGCTAGGTAGGAAGTCTGTCACAATGCAACAACGTTTGGTAGATGAAGGAGGAAATCAATTGGAAGGGTATGAAGCGCTAGGTTACATCCGAAAGATAACAGCCGATTCGTTTAAAAAGGTCACCCAGGGGATTCCCCCGGTGAGTAAAAGTACGCAAAGGAGTGCAACTGACGAAGATGTAGTACTGGAGAATTTCAATTGGAAGATGGCCGAAGGAAAAATTCCTAAGCGCACTACTCCGGGCTTAGATGGGGTTCCCGTCAGCCTCATTAACGAACTCGGACATAACACTAAGGAAGCACTGCTGAAAGCCGTAGAAAAGTGCTTACAGGAGAGGGAAATACGAGACAGTTGGCGAAAAAGTAGAATGAACTTAATCTATAAAGGCAGGGGAGAAAAGGATAACATTCGCTCATATAGACCGCTAACCATTACATCGGTACTATACAGGTTGGCGACGCAGGCAGTAAAATTAAAAATAGAAGCGTGGGTAGAACAAAATGATATTTTGGGAGAACTTCAGAATGGATTTCGAATCGGCAGGCGGTTAGACGATAATCTGTTTGTTCTTACCCAGTGTATAGAAATATCGAAAATAGAAAACAGGCCCTTATACGTAGCTTATCTAGATATCACCGGGGCGTATGACAACGTTAATCAGGAAATTTTGTGGGATATATTCAAAGAAGTGGGCATAGGGGACGACTGTATACAGCTTTTGAGGGAAATATACCGAGAAAATAATAAGTAGCAAGGACAGCGTTGAAATTAGCAAGGGGCTGAGACAGGGATATCCTTTGTCCCCGCTATGAATGAAGGAAAGAAGTGTTAATTTCAAGGGCTCGTTTTCTTTGTTATACACAATATTAATGAGAACTAACAGACAATAATGCCAAGGAAAGTATAGGGGATGTTTTTAGTAATAAATGTAAGGTAATTGTGAAGAAAGAAAAGTGGACGAAAAGATAGCTTGCCGCGGGCAGGGACCGAACCTGCGACCTTCGAATAACGCGTCCGATGCTCTACCAACTGAGCTACCGCGGCGGCCATCCCCCCGTCCACTTTATAGTGTATATGTGTGCATTTAAACGTGGGAGCGTCAGTCAGCGCCGCCAGTAGCCATGACGGCGAGTGTGGAACACTCTTTTTCTGCCTTGTCGGCGTCACGTAGCACGTGAACTTATTACGAGCTGGCAGCTGACCAATAATCCCTCGCATACTACCGAAAGCATCAAGTCTGCCAGAACGAGACCCTCGCTATGAATGAAGGAAAGAAGTGTTAATTTCAAGGGCTCGTTTTCTTTGTTATACACAATATTAATGAGAACTAACAGACAATAATGCCAAGGAAAGTATAGGGGATGTTTTTAGTAATAAATGTAAGGTAATTGTGAAGAAAGAAAAGTGGACGAAAAGATAGCTTGCCGCGGGCAGGGACCGAACCTGCGACCTTCGAATAACGCGTCCGATGCTCTACCAACTGAGCTACCGCGGCGGCCATCCCCCCGTCCACTTTATAGTGTATATGTGTGCATTTAAACGTGGGAGCGTCAGTCAGCGCCGCCAGTAGCCATGACGGCGAGTGTGGAACACTCTTTTTCTGCCTTGTTGGCGTCACGTAGCACGTGAACTTATTACGAGCTGGCAGCTGACCAATAATCCCTCGCATACTACCGAAAGCCTCAAGTCTGCCAGAACGAGACCCTCGCTATGAATGAAGGAAAGAAGTGTTAATTTCAAGGGCTCGTTTTCTTTGTTATACACAATATTAATGAGAACTAACAGACAATAATGCCAAGGAAAGTATAGGGGATGTTTTTAGTAATAAATGTAAGGTAATTGTGAAGAAAGAAAAGTGGACGAAAAGATAGCTTGCCGCGGGCAGGGACCGAACCTGCGACCTTCGAATAACGCGCCCGATGCTCTACCAACTGAGCTACCGCGGCGGCCATCCCCCCGTCCACTTTATAGTGTATATGTGTGCATTTAAACGTGGGAGCGTCAGTCAGCGCCGCCAGTAGCCATGACGGCGAGTGTGGAACACTCTTTTTCTGCCTTGTTGGCGTCACGTAGCACGTGAACTTATTACGAGCTGGCAGCTGACCAATAATCCCTCGCATACTACCGAAAGCATCAAGTCTGCCAGAACGAGACCCTCGCTATGAATGAAGGAAAGAAGTGTTAATTTCAAGGGCTCGTTTTCTTTGTTATACACAATATTAATGAGAACTAACAGACAATAATGCCAAGGAAAGTATAGGGGATGTTTTTAGTAATAAATGTAAGGTAATTGTGAAGAAAGAAAAGTGGACGAAAAGATAGCTTGCCGCGGGCAGGGACCGAACCTGCGACCTTCGAATAACGCGTCCGATGCTCTACCAACTGAGCTACCGCGGCGGCCATCCCCCCGTCCACTTTATAGTGTATATGTGTGCATTTAAACGTGGGAGCGTCAGTCAGCGCCGCCAGTAGCCATGACGGCGAGTGTGGAACACTCTTTTTCCTGCCTTGTTGGCGTCACGTAGCACGTGAACTTATTACGAGCTGGCAGCTGACCAATAATCCCTCGCATACTACCGAAAGCATCAAGTCTGCCAGAACGAGACCCTCGCTATGAATGAAGGAAAGAAGTGTTAATTTCAAGGGCTCGTTTTCTTTGTTATACACAATATTAATGAGAACTAACAGACAATAATGCCAAGGAAAGTATAGGGGATGTTTTTAGTAATAAATGTAAGGTAATTGTGAAGAAAGAAAAGTGGACGAAAAGATAGCTTGCCGCGGGCAGGGACCGAACCTGCGACCTTCGAATAACGCGTCCGATGCTCTACCAACTGAGCTACCGCGGCGGCCATCCCCCCGTCCACTTTATAGTGTATATGTGTGCATTTAAACGTGGGAGCGTCAGTCAGCGCCGCCAGTAGCCATGACGGCGAGTGTGGAACACTCTTTTTCTGCCTTGTTGGCGTCACGTAGCACGTGAACTTATTACGAGCTGGCAGCTGACCAATAATCCCTCGCATACTACCGAAAGCATCAAGTCTGCCAGAACGAGACCCTCGCTATGAATGAAGGAAAGAAGTGTTAATTTCAAGGGCTCGTTTTCTTTGTTATACACAATATTAATGAGAACTAACAGACAATAATGCCAAGGAAAGTATAGGGGATGTTTTTAGTAATAAATGTAAGGTAATTGTGAAGAAAGAAAAGTGGACGAAAAGATAGCTTGCCGCGGGCAGGGACCGAACCTGCGACCTTCGAATAACGCGTCCGATGCTCTATCAACTGAGCTACCGCGGCGGCCATCCCCCCGTCCACTTTATAGTGTATATGTGTGCATTTAAACGTGGGAGCGTCAGTCAGCGCCGCCAGTAGCCATGACGGCGAGTGTGGAACACTCTTTTTCTGCCTTGTTGGCGTCACGTAGCACGTGAACTTATTACGAGCTGGCAGCTGACCAATAATCCCTCGCATACTACCGAAAGCATCAAGTCTGCCAGAACGAGACCCTCGCTATGAATGAAGGAAAGAAGTGTTAATTTCAAGGGCTCGTTTTCTTTGTTATACACAATATTAATGAGAACTAACAGACAATAATGCCAAGGAAAGTATAGGGGATGTTTTTAGCAATAAATGTAAGGTAATTGTGAAGAAAGAAAAGTGGACGAAAAGATAGCTTGCCGCGGGCAGGGACCGAACCTGCGACCTTCGAATAACGCGTCCGATGCTCTACCAACTGAGCTACCGCGGCGGCCATCCCCCCGTCCACTTTATAGTGTATATGTGTGCATTTAAACGTGGGAGCGTCAGTCAGCGCCGCCAGTAGCCATGACGGCGAGTGTGGAACACTCTTTTTCTGCCTTGTTGGCGTCACGTAGCACGTGAACTTATTACGAGCTGGCAGCTGACCAATAATCCCTCGCATACAACCGAAAGCATCAAGTCTGCCAGAACGAGACCCTCGCTATGAATGAAGGAAAGAAGTGTTAATTTCAAGGGCTCGTTTTCTTTGTTATACACAATATTAATGAGAACTAACAGACAATAATGCCAAGGAAAGTATAGGGGATGTTTTTAGTAATAAATGTAAGGTAATTGTGAAGAAAGAAAAGTGGACGAAAAGATAGCTTGCCGCGGGCAGGGACCGAACCTGCGACCTTCGAATAACGCGTCCGATGCTCTATCAACTGAGCTACCGCGGCGGCCATCCCCCCGTCCACTTTATAGTGTATATGTGTGCATTTAAACGTGGGAGCGTCAGTCAGCGCCGCCAGTAGCCATGACGGCGAGTGTGGAACACTCTTTTTCTGCCTTGTTGGCGTCACGTAGCACGTGAACTTATTACGAGCTGGCAGCTGACCAATAATCCCTCGCATACTACCGAAAGCATCAAGTCTGCCAGAACGAGACCCTCGCTATGAATGAAGGAAAGAAGTGTTAATTTCAAGGGCTCGTTTTCTTTGTTATACACAATATTAATGAGAACTAACAGACAATAATGCCAAGGAAAGTATAGGGGATGTTTTTAGCAATAAATGTAAGGTAATTGTGAAGAAAGAAAAGTGGACGAAAAGATAGCTTGCCGCGGGCAGGGACCGAACCTGCGACCTTCGAATAACGCGTCCGATGCTCTACCAACTGAGCTACCGCGGCGGCCATCCCCCCGTCCACTTTATAGTGTATATGTGTGCATTTAAACGTGGGAGCGTCAGTCAGCGCCGCCAGTAGCCATGACGGCGAGTGTGGAACACTCTTTTTCTGCCTTGTTGGCGTCACGTAGCACGTGAACTTATTACGAGCTGGCAGCTGACCAATAATCCCTCGCATACTACCGAAAGCATCAAGTCTGCCAGAACGAGACCCTCGCTATGAATGAAGGAAAGAAGTGTTAATTTCAAGGGCTCGTTTTCTTTGTTATACACAATATTAATGAGAACTAACAGACAATAATGCCAAGGAAAGTATAGGGGATGTTTTTAGTAATAAATGTAAGGTAATTGTGAAGAAAGAAAAGTGGACGAAAAGATGGCTTGCCGCGGGCAGGGACCGAACCTGCGACCTTCGAATAACGCGTCCGATGCTCTACCAACTGAGCTACCGCGGCGGCCATCCCCCCGTCCACTTTATAGTGTATATGTGTGCATTTAAACGTGGGAGCGTCAGTCAGCGCCGCCAGTAGCCATGACGGCGAGTGTGGAACACTCTTTTTCTGCCTTGTTGGCGTCACGTAGCACGTGAACTTATTACGAGCTGGCAGCTGACCAATAATCCCTCGCATACTACCGAAAGCATCAAGTCTGCCAGAACGAGACCCTCGCTATGAATGAAGGAAAGAAGTGTTAATTTCAAGGGCTCGTTTTCTTTGTTATACACAATATTAATGAGAACTAACAGACAATAATGCCAAGGAAAGTATAGGGGATGTTTTTAGCAATAAATGCAAGGTAATTGTGAAGAAAGAAAAGTGGACGAAAAGATAGCTTGCCGCGGGCAGGGACCGAACCTGCGACCTTCGAATAACGCGTCCGATGCTCTACCAACTGAGCTACCGCGGCGGCCATCCCCCCGTCCACTTTATAGTGTATATGTGTGCATTTAAACGTGGGAGCGTCAGTCAGCGCCGCCAGTAGCCATGACGGCGAGTGTGGAACACTCTTTTTCTGCCTTGTTGGCGTCACGTAGCACGTGAACTTATTACGAGCTGGCAGCTGACCAATAATCCCTCGCATACTACCGAAAGCATCAAGTCTGCCAGAACGAGACCCTCGCTATGAATGAAGGAAAGAAGTGTTAATTTCAAGGGCTCGTTTTCTTTGTTATACACAATATTAATGAGAACTAACAGACAATAATGCCAAGGAAAGTATAGGGGATGTTTTTAGTAATAAATGTAAGGTAATTGTGAAGAAAGAAAAGTGGACGAAAAGATAGCTTGCCGCGGGCAGGGACCGAACCTGCGACCTTCGAATAACGCGTCCGATGCTCTACCAACTGAGCTACCGCGGTAGAGCATACTGTGAGAGGCGTAATTCATTAACTCCCTCCTCTCGTTGTGTTTCGCCCGTAGCACCTGCGTGCCTTGAACGCTGTGAATCTCTCTGGGAAATGATACAAAACGTTAGGCTGTTGATTTGCTTCGCACGTAGTAGGTCTGAGTTTGTTATGGCTTCGTTATCTGATTCTTGATTTTCACGAGTGGGCGCACCAATTGTAAATTTCCAGGGAGTTTTACCATAACTGTAACCTGGCATTTCTCGAGGTCAGTTGAGTGCTCTATGTTTGTTGTGCCTCGGGTCTTGCGTGGTTCGTTTCTGGCGTTTGCTGGCCATGGCTCAGGTCCAGCGATTGGTGCAGCCTGCGTCAACGTCTACAAGGGAGCAGATCTACGGTCTCTGCGGAGTGCTTTGGTGCTGCAACCCCTTCGAGACCTCATGTGACGGTGGACGGGCTGTTATGATCGGCCTGCCTGGCTTGGCGCCGCTTTGACGCATGAGACGTTGCGGCTAAGACTACCCTGATTTCTTCCGGGTCAGCGGTTCCAGAGATGCCCCAAGAGCGGCGACAACACGAAGGTCGTTCGTCTAATATTATCAGGTTGTCTGCGCCCCTCGTAAAACCCTTTGGGCACGCCTGACCGACTTACAGATTAGGAAGAGTTGTTGGCCGTCGAGGCGGCTTGCTTTGTCGTCAAGGTGCCCCGGACAAAGGGCCCAGCGTCTGGGAACCGTCTGCGGATGCATTTCCCACGTTCTCCGTG
Source organism: Rhipicephalus sanguineus (assembly GCF_013339695.2). Taxonomy (NCBI): domain Eukaryota; kingdom Metazoa; phylum Arthropoda; class Arachnida; order Ixodida; family Ixodidae; genus Rhipicephalus; species Rhipicephalus sanguineus. The sequence continues at coordinate 321,717,411 of NC_051176.1, read as the reverse complement.
GCGCCTTATTGCCGCTGTTTCCACAATTCGTGGTCTGCCTGGCGCCGCATACCCATCATTGCAACAGACTACGAAATTGACTTCCACGTAAGACTCAACGTCTTCGTGCTGTGCCGTGTAGTGCGCGGTGGGCAGTGTTTTTCCCTCGCCATGGGACGGACTGGACGTGCCTCTTTCTCCTTTCGTGGGTTGGGAAGGAGGCGGCGTTTCACCTTCCCCTTTTGGGGGCGGAGGTGAAGATGGAAATTTTCATTGCACTGTCCTGGCCTCCATTGTTTTTTCCTACAGGGAACCCTGGGAAGGCCAGGACATAAAATGCGAGCGCCGATGCGCTCCCGACAAGCTCTCACAAGTTCTCTCAAGCTCTCACAAGCTCCGAGAAGCTCCCAGAAGCTCGAGAGCTTCCATGATGCTAACCCCATCATGTAGCAACAAGCTACCTGTAAATAAACGTTACTGTTAACAGCTCCGGGGCTCCTCTCCTCGACATCTCGCCGGGACTCTGGCTGGCTCCGGTCCTCTGGGCAGAACCCCGACTACATCAGTACATGGTGAGGATGGAAAAAGCGCTAGAAGGTAGCAACATTGGATTTAATTTGTCACACAAACAGGTCGGCACGATGGTTGAGCAGAAGCTTCCAGGTCTATTTTATGCTGATGATATTGTCTTACTTGCGGACAGTCAAGATAATATACAGCGACTGGCAGATATATGCGGAAGGGAATGTGATCCTCTAGGACTAGGATTTAGTGCAACAAAATGCGGATTGATGGTATTCAATGATCACGAAGACCATGCGGTCTTCATACAGGGCCAAAAAATACCGAGGGTAAGCGAGTACAAGTACCTCGGAGTATGGGTAAATGAGGGGGATAGATATTGCCACGCCCACTTCTTGTTTTATTTTGATGTATTAGGCTTTGACCAGCGAGGATGGTTATCAACGCTCGACGCTGTCCGCGAAGCAGGGTTCGAGAAGCTTGCCGATTGTAGTAGATCGTTTTGTTAGAATTGCGCGCCGCACGCGAATGTTCCAGCTTTGTCTAGAGATAACGCCGCCACCAGCGATATCGCTGGAAAGTTCGATAGCGCCTGTATAAAAGCCGACGCGCTTGACCACTTGTCAGTTGATCGACGGTCGACGTTCTGTTCGCCGCTATCAGTTTATTGCTGTAGCTGGAGTTTCATTTTCCCGGCCACAAGTTCGGCCTAATAAAGAGTTTCATCTCGAACGTGCTGACTGCTGCCTTCGTCGACGTCACGACCACGTGACATCTGGTGGAGGTGCTGTTCCTTCATGATCCGCACGCCCCCGTCAAGCCGTGAACCCAGCCCCCAGCGCGGAGAAGACATCGACGCCAACCACGACCAGCGAGCTAGCCGTAGGCAACAAGGCCTAGCACCGGAGTACGGGCCTCTAGCCAAAAACACTCGGAACAGAAAGGCCAGGACCACGACTGCGGAAACGATGACAGACACTGCGCCACCGCCCGCGATCGTTATGCAGCAGCCAAGGGAGCCGCCGATCTTTCGGGGATCAACATGTGAGGACCCAGAAACGTGGATCGAGTCGTACGTACGACAGGACTGCGGCCTTCAACAACTGGGACCTCAGCGACAAGTTACGCTACGTATACTTCGCTTTGGAAGACAGCGCCAGGACGTGGTTCGAGAACAGGGAGTCTACGCTGACAACGTGGGACATCTTCCGGACCAGCTTCCTCGCAGCGTTCACAAGCGTCGTGCGAAAAGAAAGGGCCGCCGCTTTACTGGAGACACGGGTCCAGCTCCCGAATTAAAAAGTGACAATCTTCGCGGAAGAAATGGCCAGACTCTTCCGCCACACCGACCCTAACATTCGCTGTTAGGGTCGGTGGGCTCATGCGGAACCCACCCAAGACAGTCCAGGAATTTGTCTCCGAGGCCACAACAATCGAGAGCACGTTGGAAATGCGCACCCGGCAATACAACCGCCGCTTGACCCAAGATAGCACAGCGGTTCAAGCTATCGGCTCCGACGATCTGCGCGAGACCATAAGGGCCGTAGTGCGCGAAGAACTTCGTCGAATGTTCCCGTCGTGCCAAGCTCAAGATGCCTCGATCGCAGACATCGTCCGACAGGAAATCCAGCAGTCCCTGGGCGTCCCTGAGTCAGCGCAGCCGCAGCTGCAAGCAATGAGCTATGCTGCTGCAGCCCGACGCAACGCCCCCCCTCCTCGACCACGCCAAGACGCCGCGCCGCCCCAGCAGTTCCGCCGCGAGGCACCACCGCCGCCACCACCGACGTCATACCGCCCGCCAGCCGGCCAGCGATACACGCCGAGGAAGACCGACGTTTGGCGCGCCCCTGATAACCGCCCGCTCTGCTACCACTGCGGGGAGGCCGGCCACACGTACCGCCGATGCCAGTACCGACAGATGGGGCTACGCGGATTCGCCGTTAAGGCGCCGCGCCCGCAGCTAGGCGAACGGCCTCGCGACATCGACGACTACCTCACCGGAACACAGTGGCAAGAACGACGACCTTCCCGCTCGCCGTCGCCCGGCCGCTACATGTCACCGCACCGCCGGCAGTACACTGGCGCAAACCGGGGCCGGTCGCCTAGCCCGTATCCGGAAAACTAAGGGCAGCAACCGATGGAGGAGCGGTTGCTGTACGACGAACTACCGAAGATCCTCCGCCGCCGACGACAACGCCGCAACATAATCTAAAGAACACGCCGCAAGCCGAACGAAGGCCTGACATCGAAACTTCACGGCCCGAGGAAGACCTGACGACGCAACGTCGAAGCAGCGGAACAAACCGACGCAGCCGTGACCCGACGCCGCGACCCAACCGCAACGCAAGACGACGAACTACCCATGTAACACAAAACCTCTAAAAGACGTCTCGAAACGGCTACGGACGGCTATAGACGTCTTGGTTTACGAGAAGATCAAGAATAGACATTTTAATATAAAGCACTCGCCTCTCAAATATGCCTGCGTACTGTTTATTACCGTTTTCAACAGCTACGACATAGCCAGAGTGTATTCTGCCAAAGAAGTCCACAACGTCTACTTTGAGACATTTTTAGACATTGTGGGGGAAAGTGAGCGCGCAACGACTATTTAAATGATTGTTCAAATGTTTTGTCCACGAGCGCAAAGACGCCAAAACGGCATGTCTAAAGAGCGGTGACTGTCGCTTTAGTGAAAGAAGAGACGCAGAAAACAAAGCCCTCAAAAAAATTACACCATCTCCCGCTAAAGGGGACCATGAGGCGATGCGAAGCCGGAGCACTTGCACGATCGCGTTCCGTTGGCGTTCGTTGGGCATGCTACCGACCTCGCGTCGTGGAACGCGAAGAGGGACGCTACGCGCGTCGTATCTTCCATCTAGCCTGGCCGTTAATTCTCACAGGGCGAGCGGGGAACGCGGTCGACAGGCGGGCGAGAGGGGGGCAGCGTAGGAGAGGAGAGAGAAGGGGAGGGGACGCGCATGCGCTCGAGCTCATCGCGGCGTTGCGCAGGAGAGAATTTCGGCATGTCTAGCCCGCGTTTCAGAGGAAGAGTGGAAAGGGGGAGGGGAGAGGGGGAGGGGAGAGGCAAAGTGGAGAGGGTAAGGGGAGAGGGGAAGCGGAGAGTGTGAGTGGAGAGGAGGTGTGTGGAGAGGGTATGCGCATGCGCAGTAAGGGTGGTCACGCCGCACACCACCGGATTGAGCTCGGCCTTAAGATACTTCGCATCTAATAATTGGTTTCGCTCCGCAACGCGGGTTTCTATCAGCAGGCGGCTAAGGCCGCGCAACGCTCGCGCAACAGCGAACGACAACAGAAGCAAACGCAGGCAAGCCAAGCAAGCATGCTACTGAGCTTCTTCGATTTACACGTCCCGGACGGCTCCGGACGGCCCCGGACGCCGGCGCTGCATTCGTTTTTCTCGGTGACCAACCGGAAGCTCCGCCCTCTGGTCCGAGACCGCTCGGATGCATCTTCGTTTTTCGCGTGCCTGGCGGCCTGCGGACGGCCCGGGACTGTCCGAACGTTTTCCTTCTGGCAGCTGGCCGACGACGGCGCAGTGCGTCACGCGTGCGGCCATCTTAAGTTGGACACGGGAAGTTTTCGACGTGCTCTTGCTCTCGTTTTGCTTTTCTGTCTGCTTCTCGAACGTTTTCGGATTTCGCATTGTTTTCGCACCCATTTCTTGTCGTCGGCGTTGCGAGCCGCGTCGAGCATGTCCGTATTTCTGTAGGTCGGTGAAACACGTGCGGTGCTCGCGAGAAAAAACAGCGACGGAACTCCAAAAGGACATGCTTCTGGGCTAGTTGGTGCAAGTATTGCTTAGGTACAGAAGACTGAGGCGCGAAATACATTTCTTGAAAAAGGGAGATGGCGCCTCTCTGTCTTCTCTTCTGCTTCTCCCTTTTTCAAGAAATGTATTTCGCGCCTCAGTCTTCTGTACCTCAGCGACGGAACGCCCACGCGCGTCTTCGATGCGCGCGTGCTTCAGTAGTTTGCTTGGTAAGCTATGCCACAACGCAAACAGGTATTTCACGACCTAACCGTCGTTGCGGTCGGGATTGGGTCGGTGTTGTGGCTGGTGTTGCAGCCATAGACGGAGCAGACGGCGTGGCAGACGCCATAGCGGACGCGGCCGCAGCATTTCTAGCACGAGTGCGCAGACGGCCCGTCGGGCGGCTCGGGATGCTCGGGACTCTTGGATCACGTGATAACGGCGCCATGTGACGTAGTTACTTTTCAGCCGAGACGTCCGCGGGCCGCCGGCCACTGGTCCGGGACGCTTCCGGGACTTGGTAAATCGAAGAAGCTCACTGATGCGCTGCGCAGTCGGAGTAGTCGGAGGCTCGAAGCGGGTGTTGTCGAAGCGCGCACGGCGCGCATGCCAGCGCATGCTCCTAGTGGAGATCAGTGGTTTACCCCTGCATTCAAGAACATATTTTCACTCGGCGCTCCACCTTGACTCAATGTCGATGGCAGACACACCTATTGGCAGGAATGTTCACTAAATATTGAGCAATAGGCGGGATCATTTTGTGAGAACCGTTGTCTTTTCTGTTGAATGGTGACGCTGTGCTCAGCTCGGTCAAGTGAAGGATGAGGCTTGTTTCAGAATACTTGTTCCTTCCTTCCCCTTTCCCCTCTTCCTCCACTAGTTCGCGCCAGCCGCCAGGCGCCAGTTCGCAGCGGCTCTATCGGCAGCAGAGCTAGGCGTCGGCCGGCGGTCATTTGCGTTTTGTGTAGCGTTGTCAGCTTTTGTTTGTGAACGGATGAACGGATTAGGGGCTGTTTGGCATCAAGTAACGGTGATCATACTGTCTGTCGCATATTTTCCATCAGTGTTTGGTGAAACAAGCTTTACTGTGTGTTTGCGACGGTACGTTCGTCGGTACGTTCGTTTCAAGAAGCGATTGTTCTGCTCACCACCTTCGTTGCAGCCAGACAAACAGCTAAGAACGTGTGCACGTTCGGATAGAGTGCTTTTTTCGGTAAGTGCACCTGACTTTTCGTCGTTTTTATTGAAAGGTTTTAGAATTGTGATTTAAATGTGAACAGTTCTTTGCTACGTTGAACCGCGTGGTCGAACGCGAAACTATACGCGCCGGTGCGACTCGCCCTATTTTTAGTAATTATGTTTTGCGCGTTACAGCTCGTGGCTCCACGCACGCACGCTAGTGACAGGCCGACATAGTTTAAGCAACCATGCTTACAACTATGCCGGCCTGTCGCTGACAAATGACAAAATGCAAAGCTTCTACCGTATAGGCGCCTCGCCTGTAGGTGTGGTTATGATTGATTGTCGTTTCTTAATACATGACAGCATTTTATCATATCTGTAATTGGAAATGTTTCTTTAGAGTGACTTGATGATCTGTTATTTGTTGTAAATCCTGCGTAGCTTACTTTCTTTCTCTGTATGCAGCTTTTCTTCACTGGTGTTTGTGCGAGATATTGGGCCTGAGACCACGCCAGCTAATGCGGAAGCCAGTGCAGTTTCTTTGACGAGACTTGGAGTGCATTCATGCAGAATTTTATTTACGTTGCTGCCGTGCCACTCAGCTTCACCTTGTGCGGTCACCTTCCGACGTGTTTTGTGCCACATTTGGTTGTGCTTTATTCATTAATAAAGGCGATTTGACAACATCATGGGATAATTTATTGTTGCTAAGACAGACAGACAGACAACGAACTTTATTGGATCCTGAGGAGTTACGACCCCCTAACGGGAGGCCGTTGTAACTACTGGCCGCGCCCACGTAGAGGACAGAACGCCGTGACGCTCCGCCCTTTCCTGGGCCCTCTGGATAGCCTGGGCTTGCTGTCGGAGTGCCGTGCTTCTGATGGCCTCCTCCCATTCGGCTTCGCTGGAGAGAAAGGTTTGAGGCAACGCGGGACATCGCCAGAGCATGTGAGCCATGGAGCAAAAGGTTTCACTGCAGTCGGGGCAACCGGGGTCAACGCGTCCGAGTACATCTTACTGAGAATGCCCCGCGACGGGAAAGACCCCGTCTGCAACATTCTCAGAGTAGCTGACTGAGCTCTGCTGAGCTTCGGGTGAGGAAGAGGATAGACTCTCCTGCCAAGTTGGTAATGCTTTGTTACCTCATTAAATGTCAGAAGTGGATCATTCTGCTGAGTCTCTTCCTGCCCCTCCGGAGCCTCCAGACCGCCGCGGCGCGTGAGTTCTCGCGCACGATCGTGGGCCAGCTCGTTGAGGTTTGGGAAGCCCTCGAGAACGTTCTTCCCCATGTGTGCAGGAAACCAAGTGATAAAATGAGAGCCGGGACAAGCCCTCTTCTCTAGAATGGAGTACGATTATTTATTTGCGCGCCATCCGCTAAACGTCATTTATGTAGTACAGTATACGTGTTGATCCCCTGCTTACATGTTCAAATTTATTATACCGATGTCTTTTATATGAAAATTGGATATGTATGGTGTGCTGAAGTAGCCAATAATTCACGCGGCATATATGAGTGACCGCAACAACTTGATTCGGTCCGCCATAAACGCGAGTAAGTGAGGACATGCGTGGGTGAACAGGTATGTACGTATGTTAGTGATCTTGCTTGATTGTTTGGTCACTTGCTCGACGACTGTCATAGGAAGTGGGAGAAAAAACAGGAAAGTGCTCTCGCAGGAGCTCTTTCGGTCCCTTCAATCTCTATCTTCCTATGGTAGCCGTCAGGCTGCCGACCAAACATGCTGCAAAGACAGTTATAATAGTTTATTTTATATTTCGAAAGTCCAAAATTTCGAAAACGCCGAAAAAACAAAAACGTCTAGAAAACGCCTTAACTTGGTCTTGTCAAAACGTCTTTTAAAGACGTCAACTAGCGGGACATTAGCACAGCTATCAGACGTCTAAAAGACGTCTACGGCTACGGAATGTCTTGACCAAGACGTCTATTAGCCCTTTTTGGTAGCCGTTCAAGACGTCTTTTAGACGGCAAATAGCTTCTTTTGTGTTACATGGGTAGCGACCTCGACGTTCTCATCGACGGCCACAGCGTCACCGCTCTCGTCGATACTGGAGCGGACTATTGCGTCATCAGTGGGCCCTTCGCCACGAAGTTGAAGAAAGTTAAGACTGCCTGGAAAGGCCCCGAAATCCGTACCGCTGGAGGCCATCTAATAACGCCGTCTGGAGTCTGCACAGCAAGAGTTACAATCAATAATCGCACGTATCCTGCGAGTTTCGTAATCTTGCAACACTGCTCTAGGGACGTCATACTTGGCATGGATTTCTTAAACGATCACGGCGCCGTCATCGACTTAAGAACCAAGTCGATAACCCTATCGTCGGACAAAACAACACCGCCGGATACGAATCTATGTCACCATGCCCTGAACGTGCTCGAGGATCAAGTCACCATCCCGCCTCGCTCCAGCGTCATAATTCCCGTCAGCACCGAAAAAGCTGAAGACATCGAAGGTGTCATCGAGAGCGACCAGCGTTTGCTACTAAGCCGTGACATTTGCGTCGCAAGGGGCATTGCTCGGTTGCATGAAGGAAAAGGAAGCGTGATGCTAACGAACTTCAGCCAAGAATACAGGCACCTAAGCAGGGGTACGACAATTACATACATCGAAGAAATCTTGGCCGTCAGCGATGCGTTTGCCTTTTCAGATTCTGACGAAGCTACGACAACCGCAATGCCTGAGCCACCCTTTGACGTAAACCCAAGTCTTCCCGCTCGCCAACAGCAACAGCTTCGATGCCTTCTGCAGAAAAACAAGGAGTGTTTCTCGTCGTCATCGCGGGTCCGACAAACGCCCCTTGCTAAGCACCGCATTATAACAGAAGAAAATTCTCGACCACTCCGTCAGAGTCCCTACCGTGTTTCGACGCGGGAACGGGAGGCCGTGAAGAAACAGGTCGACGAAATGCTGCGCGACGACATCATCCAGCCGTCGAAGAGTCCGTGGGCATCCCCCGTGGTGCTAGTGAAGAAGGATGGGACTCTCCGTTTTTGCGTCGATTATCGTCGCCTGAACAAAGTCACGAAGAAGGACGTGTATCCCCTTCCCCGGATAGACGACACTCTGGATCGATTACACAACGCAAAGTACTTTTCGTCGATGGACCTCAAGACCGGTTATTGGCAAATAGAAGTCGATGAGAGAGACCGAGAAAAGACTGCTTTTATAACACCAGACGGCCTGTTTGAGTTCAAGGTCATGCCTTTTGGTCTTTGCTCGGCACCTGCGACTTTTCAACGGGTTATGGATACAGTACTGGCCGGCTCGAAGTGGCAGACGTGCCTCGTGTACTTGGACGACGTCGTTGTGTTTTCCTCAAACTTCGACGACCACCTTCGGCGCCTTGAAGCTGTACTTCAAGCAATCAAGACCTCCGGACTCACTTTGAAGCCTGAAAAGTGCCGCTTCGCGTACGAGGAGCTCTTGTTCTTGGGTCATGTGATCAGCAAGGATGGTGTTCGCCCGGACCCGCGGAAAACAGCTGCTATCGCTGACTTCCCGACGCCCACCGACAAGAAGGCCGTACGCCGTTTTCTCGGCTTGTGCGCCTATTACAGACGTTTCGTCAAGGAATTTTCACGGATCGCCGAGCCACTGACGCAACTCACGAAGGCCGACGTCGAATTCAGGTGGGAAACGTCGCAAGTTCAGGCATTTCAAGAATTGAAACGACGCCTGCAGACGCCTCCGATACTCGCGCATTTCGACGAGCACGCCGATACGGAAATCCACACCGACGCAAGCAGCATAGGACTCGGCGCCGTCCTTGTGCAGAAGACTGACGGATTGGAAAGGGTCATCAGTTATGCTAGCCGGTCGCTATCAAAGGCAGAAATCAACTATTCCACAACAGAAAAGGAGTGCCTGGCCATCATCTGGGCTACATCGAAGTTTCGCCCCTACATTTACGGCCGGCCCTTCAAAGTTGTGAGCGACCACCACGCCTTGTGTTGGCTAGCCAACTTGAAGGACCCTTCAGGTCGCCTCGCACGGTGGAGCCTAAGACTTCAAGAATTCGACATTACCGTCGTTTACAAGTCCGGAAGAAAACACTCCGACGCCGACTGCTTGTCTCGTGCCCCCGTCGACGCACCGCCGCAGGACGACCACGATGATGACTGCTTCTTGGGAACCATAAGTGCCGACGACTTCGCTGAACGACAGCAAGCCGACCCGGAACTCAGGGGCCTTGTGGAATACCTCAAGGGTAGGACCGCCGTTGTTCCGAAAGTATTCAGGCGGGGATTGGCGTCATTTCTCTTGAAAAACGACGTCCTCGTAAAGAAGAACTTCTCTCCGGCCCGGGCCAACTACCTTATCGTTGTACCTTCGGCACTGCGACCAGAAGTTCTGCAGGCCCTGCACGACGACCCGACGGCTGGCCACCTCGGCTTTTCCCGCACGCTCGCGAGGATACAGGAAAAATACTACTGGCCACGCCTTCCTGCCGACGTCGCCCACTACGTTAAGACTTGCCGAGATTGCCAGCGACGGAAGACACCGCCGACTAGGCCAGCGAGACTTCTGCAGCCAATTGAACCACCTCACCGGCCGTTCCAGCAAATCGGGATGGACCTACTGGGGCCGTTCCCGACGTCGACCTCCGGCAACAAGTGGATCGTCGTAGCAACTGACTACCTGACCCGCTACGCCGAGACAAAGGCCTTGCCCAAAGGCAGTGCCGCCGAGGTAGCCAAGTTCTTCGTGGAGAACATCGTCTTGCGTCATGGCGCCCCAGAGGTCTGTGGCGTAATCGTGCAGATGTAATCGTGTTTACGTTTTGTCATGCCGCCCCTACCGGGGCAGTGCCCTGCGCATGCGTGCCATACAGGCACATGTATATATTCGAGAGCAAATAAAGAGACGGGGCGTTTCCCGTTCGTGTTCAACACGGTATCGTTCGTCACGGAAACCCGACATGGTGTCAGAAGTGTAGCGCACTGCGTTTCGAGCCATGGCGAGTGCAGAAAATGCGGGTTTCTGCCAGCCCTTTCCGGTACAACCGCCAACAAGCTTCAACTTTGACAAGGTGTCAGAGTGGCCGGCGTGGGTACAAGACTTCGATGATTATCGATTTGCTTCCGGCCTTAGTGAGCGCACTGTGGAGGCCCAGGTATGTACGCTGATGTATACGATGGGAAGACAGGCTCGCAACATATTCCGGACCTTTGAATTATCGGAAGAACAGTCAAAGGACTACGAACTCGTGAAGAAACGCTTTGACGCATACTTCGTTGCCACACGGAATCTGGTCTACGAAAGTGCGTGCTTCCATCGTCGCCACCAAGCTGAAGGTGAATCGGTGGACCAGTACGTGACGGCGCTACATACGATATATGTGCGACTATGGCGAGATGAAAGAGAGGATGATCCTCGACCGTTTCGTCGTTGGACTGCGGGACACCAAGCGGTCCGAGGCCCTTCAAATGGATGCAGCACTGAATCTGAAAACCGCACTGTCGAGGGCAAGAACGAAAGAAGCGGTACAACAACAACAACAGGAACTTCAGAGCAGTGCGTACCACCAAGCAACCGGCGTTGAGGTCGACGCAGTTCATCAACGAGAAGCTCGGGGGCGGGCAGAGGACCAACGGGTCAACAGAGACGTCCGAAAGTGTGCGGCGTGTGGCAGAGCCCGTCATTGGAAGTCATCGTGTCCTGCAAAAGGTGCAATCTGCTACGGGTGCCAACGACGGGGACACTTCGCTGCGGTGCCCACAAAGGCAGGACTTCACGAATGCAGAAGCAAGTACCTCCGAGGTAGGCCTGTGCACTGCTTCGAGTGAGCAGTTAGACCGAAAGAGTGTAACTTACTTTGTTGGGACTTTAGCTGGTACGTTTGCAAGAGCTCGCTTTGTTCAAGTCGCTATTGACAGGATGACGGTGTCTGCTAAAGTCGACACAGGAGCAGAGGTAAACGTTGTTCCAGCATCCTTCTCTGGTGTACCGAAAGATCTTGAGCAGTCTAACGTAATTTTGAAGGGACCGGGCAGTGAAGTGCTAGACGTAAAGGGAAAATTCACTGCCAACATTCTGTGGAGACGATGTCAGGTTAGGCAGGATGTTTTTGTCGTCAACTCGGCGAGTAATGTCATTTTAGGCTTGCCAGCAATAGAAGCTTTAGGAATAGTGAAATTTGTAGACGAGGCCTCAGTCCATCAAGCTGTGCAAACGCGCTTCCCTTCTTTGTTCCGCGGTTTAGGTAGCATGAAAGGAGAATACTGTATTAGTCTCAAAGAAGACGCAGTGCCCTATGCCATACACATCGCTCGTCGTATACCCATCCCGCTGAGGGATGGCGTGAAATGCGAGCTACAGGAAATCGAAAAAAACGGAGTCATTCGTAAAGTGGAAGGGCCGACGGAGTGGTGTGCTGGCATAGTGCCCGTCTTGAAGCCTTCCGGGGAAGTTCGCATCTGTGTCGATCTCACGCAGTTGAATAAGAGTGTGAAACGTGAGCGGTTTGTGCTCCCCACTGTTGATGAGACACTTGGGCTGCTTAGCGGAGCAGTGGTGTTTTCTAAACTTGACGCGAACTCGGGATTCCATCAGGTAAAGCTAAGCAAGAGCTGTCAGCTACTGACAACATTTATCACTCCTTTTGGACGTTATTGCTTTGAGCGTCTGCCGTTTGGAATAACATCTGCTCCTGAGTATTTTCAAAGGCAGATGTGTGAAATCCTTGATGGAGTGCCGGGTGTCGTAAACCTAATGGACGATGTACTAGTCTTTGGTTCGTCTCAGAAAGAGCATGATGAGCGACTGTTCCAGATTTTGAACCGCTTGGCAGAAGCCGGCGTAACCTTCAATCAGGAAAAATGTCAGTTCAGTGTAAAAGAGCTTTGTTTTTTGGGATGCCGAGTGAGTAAAGATGGCATACGGCCGGACCCAGCTAAAGTTGGGGCGATCAGTGATATGAAGCCACCGAAAAGTGTAAGTGACATGCGCAGATTCCTTGGCCTCGCAAATCATTGCTCGCGGTTTATCCCAGACTTAGCAGATAAGACCGCGCCGTTACGTCAGTTGCTGCAAAGGAACAAGGAGTGGATTTGGGCCGCACCTCAGCAGATGGCCTTTGACAGCGTAAAGCAGGCTATCTGTTCGGATAGGTGTATGGCAAAGTTTGATCCGCGTAATCAAACTATTCTTTCTGCGGACGCATCTTCGTACGGTTTAGGAGCAGTTCTGCTTCAGGTACAACCAAACAAAGAAAGACGGCCAGTTGTGTTTGTTTCCAGATCATTGACACCAACAGAAATGCGCTATGCGCAAATTGAAAAGGAGACTCTAGCTCTAACCTGGGCGGCCGAACGTCTTGAAAGTTACGTGCGTGGGCTGCACATAACGCTAGAAACGGATCACAAACCACTAGTCACATTGCTAGGAAAGACCCCGCTTGATCTGTTACCGCCGCGTATTCAACGATTTCGAATGCGTCTGATGCGATTCAGTTTCGAGGTGGAATTTGTTCCAGGAAAAAACTTGGAAATTGCTGACGCACTTTCTAGAGCGCCTACACGAGAGAAAAAAAGCACGGACGTCCTTTCTGTAGAGGAGGTCAACGCGTTTGTTTCGGGGGTGTTGTCAGAGTTGAGCGAGTCGGACCAGTTTCAACTGGTAGCCGAAGAGCAGGCAAAGGACGAGACCTGCCGCACGCTGTGCCGTTATCTTCGTGAAGGATGGCCGGGCCTAACTTCGATGTCAAACGTATTGAGGCCATATTGGCAGGATCGTGCAACTCTGAGCGTGTGCAAAGGAGTGCTCATGCATGGCACGCGCCTCGTTGTGCCGCACTCGCTCCAGAATAGAATGCTAAGACTGCTTCACGAAGGCCATCAGGGTATCGTGAGGTGCAGGGCGAGAGCAAGAGAATCCGTTTGGTGGCCTGGTTTGAGCTCTCAACTTGCTACCGTGGTTGGCGATTGCCGCGTTTGTTCGCAGTTTAGAGACCAGCCGAGTGAACCTATGATCCCCACCCAGACACCTAATCGACCATGGCAAAGGGTCGCAGCAGATATCTTCCACCTCCATGGCCGGAACTACTTGCTTTTAGTGGACTATCTCTCGCGGTTTCCAGAAATATGTTTGCTGACATCTCTTACCAGCGCCAGCGTTGTTAGTCACATCAAAGATGTCTTTGCAAGGCACGGGATTCCGGAAGTGCTGGTAACAGACAACGGTCCTCAATTCGTTAGTGAGGAATTTAAGGAGTTAGCGAGGGCTTATGGATTCAAGAGTGTGACGTGTAGCCCGAGGTACCCGCAGGCAAATGGGGAGGTAGAACGAATGGTGAAAACAGTAAAAGGGCTACTCTTAAAGTCTCATGATCCCTATTTGGCTCTGTTAGCCTACAGGGACACCCCGGGACTACTAGGCAGAACACCAGCGGAGGTGCTCATGGGACGGCGGCTTCGTACCACCCTGCCTCTCCACCCAGACAGGTTGATTCCAAAGACGCCCAACCTGAAAGAGGTGCGGAAAAAGGATGCGGTTGTCCGGGACAAGCAGAGACAAAATTACGATCGCCGCCACGCTGTCCGCCACCTTGTCCCATTGGCGCCGGGGGACACTGTCTGGGTCAAGGACTGCAGACGGGAAGGCGTCGTCTGTCGGCGCGCTAAACGGCCACGGTCGTATGTTGTCGGTTTGGGGAGCGGCCTCCAGATCGAACGCAACCGAAAATTGCTAGTCAAGCAAGCGCCAAGCAGAGTCCCAGAATCTTACGACGCGTCGTACGACTTTCCCCCTAGCCTGGGAAACCCAATTGCTAGCAGCCAGCCCAACTCCCAAGCCCTCCAAGGTGATCGCACAGACGATCGGAGTAACGTTCCGTTGCCACAGGTCGCAGGCGAATACGTCACCCGCTTCGGTAGAATTGTAAGGAAACCAGACCGCTATGGTATTTCTGAATGTAGTGTTGTAGGTACCTTTTGATTTGTGTGTGGCTCTTTTCATTCTGTTCTGTTATTTTGAGTGCAACAACAAATGCTTCTTACGGTGGTTTTTAAGTTCTTCTGTTTAAAAAGGGGAGATGTGGCGTAATCGTGCAGATGTAATCGTGTTTACGTTTTGTCATGCCGCCCCTACCGGGGCAGTGCCCTGCGCATGCGTGCCATACAGGCACATGTATATATTCGAGAGCAAATAAAGAGACGGGGCGTTTCCCGTTCGTGTTCAACATGGTGTCGTTCGTCACGGAAACCCGACAAGGTCCTCATCACAGACAGAGGTACCGCCTTTACTGCGGACCTAACTCAGGCGATCTTCAAATACAGCGAGACGAGCCACCGCCGCACCACCGCCTACCACCCACAGACCAATGGCCTCACCGAGCGTCTAAATAAGACCATCGCCGACATGCTGGCCATGTACGTGAGCACAAGACGTGGGACGCCGTCCTTCCGTACGTGACCTTCGCTTACAACACCGCCGTCCAAGAAACGACGAAGATGACGCCGTACATGTTGGTCTACGGAAGAAGCCCGGCGACGACGCTCGACGCCATGCTACTGAACGTCACCGACGAAGAAAACCTCGACGCCGCCGCTTACTTACAACGTGCCGAAGAAGCTCGACAGCTCGCCCGCCTGCGTATCAAGACCCAGCAGTACACCGACAGCCGTCGCTACAATCTTCGACGACGGTTCGTGGAATACCAGCCCGGCGACCGTGTTTGGGTTTGGACGCCGATTCGCCGACGTGGGCTTAGCCAAAAGGGAGTGTCTAGCGTTACGTCTAGACGTAACGGTACGAGCCGTTGCAGTTACGTCTGGACGTAAGAATAACGAGTCTTAAAAGTTACGTCCAGCGTGGCAATACAAATACAGCCCGTTAGACCTACCGATCCGATTGGCCTCAGTGGCGCAGCGGCTAGCGTGTCGTGCTCGGACTGCGAGGACGTTGGTTCGAACCTCGCTGCTGCTGCAATTTTTTTTTGTTTAGCTGCGTTTCTGTAACCGAGAATAAATCACGAAAAGTTTACCACCATCAATATGCGTCCGTCGAGGCCGTTATTTCATCGTACGCCTTCTGGCATAGCAACGCAGCGTAGACGTTGCTGAGCACTTTTGTTTAGTTTGCGATGAGCATGCGATTTAAATCTTGTGCTAGATATTGCGCAATAGAAGCAAAACTTGCAGAGTTACTCATATGATGGGTTTGTGCAAATGAATGGTAAAAAAATGCGAATAGATACTGCTGCAGGCGATGTCCCGAACTGCAATGAACCCGCCGGTACGCTAGCAGACCACGTTTTTATAGTATGTTGCATGGTTTTCGCAAAATTTCTTTACACTATACTATAGTAAATGCAGTCTTTTTGCGCAGCAATCAAAGAGTCCGGTGCTTAAGGAACGCCTACGAGCGCGGAGAAGGAGAGCGTTAAACGCAGCGGGGGAGAGAGCGACCGGTCTACTACAAAAAGGCGCAGTGGCGGCGCCTGGTGGCGTCTACGCAAACGGGCACGCGCGCTCCTTCTCAGACGCGTCACTAGGAAATTATTCTAATACACTATACCCCTAGCTCCACTTTTCCCTAGCTTGATCGGCAGCCATAGTATGGTGGCTAGAGGGGGAGGTGTGAGCAACGGCGCGCCGGAGACGAAGCATTTTTTCATGACGATGCGACGGCGCGGGAGGCATCTCGGTGCCGACAGCAGCGCCGCCGCATTGTTTCAATGGTACGGACGCGAGGCGCGGTTTCCGTCCACGACTTCTTACGGCGCACACTAACCATATAACCAAATAATTTTCGAGATTAGGCAAACATATCAATGAAGCTGGCCCGACAAGAGCTTCTTACTGCTGAAGCTTTGTGTGGAGTGTAACGATTGGAAAACTCTGCACCTCGGCTTATGCAGTGGGTGGTCGTTTGCGGGGGCTATTGCCCCCCGTTTCGCTGGCAACTTCTTGGAAAGGTACGCAGCGACGTTGGGGAACAAAGCTGGAACCGCATCTGGTGTTAGGGAAGGGCGACCACGGGGAATTTCCACTGTTTCACCGTTGATCACATGTGTGTAGCTGCGAAGTATAAACCTCTCGTCGAAGTGAAGTTCACAGACAACGCTGTTCATGTCCAGCGGCTTATAAGCTCGTGGAATGGAACGTTCCCAACCCTGGCGGTCGACGTTCATCATCGGCGGGATAACTGCGATGAGAGAGACCTTAATTTCTATCTTTTTTTCCTGTCCGAGACGTATCCCGTAGTGGACCCAGGGGCGAAACAATCTCTCTGCTGTCTCTGCAGTTTTGCCATCACGTAGCGTCAGCACATGAAAACAACAAACTCGCAGGTGAGCAGTCGGCGCAATGTAGCGGACACTTTTCGGCTTTCTTGTGAGGCTCGGTCGATCACATAAAGTAACCAAGGCACGCGTCCTCTGGTCCGGTGACGGCGACGGATAACCTATCGACGGGACGACACAACTTCACGACAGAAAATGTTGTGCGCTGACGAGATCAGCAGCAACACCGGCGTTCGCCGCACAATTGTCTTTCGCTCGCGAGAAAACGCGACATGCGTTTGTCGCTCGCGAACAATGCGGCATACGTTTATCGGTCGCGAAAAATGTGACATGCTTTTCTCGCTCGCAAAAACCGCGACATACGTACGTTTCTCGGTCGCGAAAAAACGCAACATGCATTTCTCGCTTTAGTAGACAGCGTGCCATAGAGGCGTTCGCTGACTAGGAAATTACGCTTTCCGCGAAGCGCCGGTGGCTAAGCCAACGCCTTTGGCCATCAGGCACCAATACGCACAAAACAAAAGCCGAGCAGGCGAAGCAACAGGTGACATAACACGCACTTTGCCGGAGAGAATCCACGAGACCATTTCGCCAGACCTTGCTCTAGGCATCTCGGAGACGACGAGCGCGCCACCTGTCGGCGTCATGAAAATGTGCCGCACCGGCTTGCACGGCGCAGCCCGGCCGATGCTGACACCTCCCCCTCTAGCCACCATAGCCATAGTACGGTTAGAGTGTACTAGAACTGTCGAGTGGCGTGAACGCCCCTCGCCGCCTGATTCCTTCCGCGTCGACCGTAGCGGCGGCGCTGCAGTCGCTCGGTACTGAAGGCGCGCGGCGCCGCGCGCAAGTACTGCTGGGCGCGTCGGCGGCACCCGGCTAATCGGCACTATTACTGATGCGGCTTTCCTTGCGTGTCTATCATTATTAAGCGTAGGACTTGTCGTCGTAAGCCTTGATGGACGATATTTCAAAGCTTTTAATGGATGCTTGCTTCATAAATGCCTTTGAGAGACACTGCAAATCAGTTCTTGTAGCCGAAGTGACTGCTGGAAGGTACGCAAAATATAAAGATCAAAATGGGCTGATACCGACCGTGAAAGTTCACGATGATGTAATTGAGCTGAACTCGTTGCTGGGCTAGTTAATACATTACATTCAATTAATTAGACAACGAACGACCTCCAGAAGAAAAAGACAGAGGAAACAGAAAGGGCGTGCATGCCTTATTGTGATTTCTTCTGTTTTAATGTTTTCCTCTCGTGGTTATTCGGCGTCTAGTTTATTCAGAGTAACTGAGCTGCTCTACTGGAATTTAACTGTGCTCAGAAAGCTGTGTGCTGATAATCTGCCGAAAGCAGGGGCATAGCCAGAAATTTTTTTCGGGGGGGGGGGGGGGGGTCAACCATACTTTTATGTATGTTCGTGCGTGCGTTTGTATGTGTGCGTGTATATATAAGCAAGCAAAACTGAAAAATTTGGGAAGGGGGGGGGTTGAACCCCCGCAACCCCCCCCCCCCCCCCTTTGGCTACGCCTCTGGCCGAAAGCACGCCCAACATTTACCGCGCGTTGGCGAGCTGTGTGTACGGTGCGTATCTTTACAGTTGCGCTGTGTAAGAAGAAGAAGAAGAAACATTTATTTGTGTCATGCCTCGGAGTGGTTAGGGTGGGTGGTGCCCCTCTTCCAGGGCCCCACTGGCTACAGCGGCTCGCCGGGCCTGGTCGAGGGTCGCCAGTTGGCTTCCCATTTCCAGTTCCGCGAGCCGCGCCTCCCACGACCAATTCAGGGAATCGTTGTTACACAGAGGCGAGATGGCAGCCTCCGGACGTTGTGTACGCTGATATGTTATGTGTTCCAATGTCGGTGTTGCATCGCACCACGGGCATTTGTTGCTGTATCTGTGAGGGTACATTCTGTGTAACCTGTGTAAATGTAAATGTGACTTTTTCGACATTACAAGGGCTCAAAGGTAACACGACCGGTACAAATAACGGTCGTCCTCAGAGCCCCGAGAACGAACACTGGCGGCGCGGCAGTCGCGGCGATTTGACGTCACGGCAAGGACTCGCTTGCTCCGCGGCCGAGGATCGCCTTTTTCTGCGCCCGCCGCGAAATCGCTCTTTCGCGATACAGTGGCTCATTCTTGCGATGCAAGTCTCCCAAGGTGGAAGTTTGCACTACTGGCGAAAGTTAAGCAAGCTGTAGAAAGTTTGGATAGCGTAGCCTATAATGGGCAAATTCCCGTCCGCACGGAAGATTCACTGTGAAAATGGTGATGCACGAGAGGTTCGTTGTTTCACCGCGTACTCCAAGACACCCGTGCTAAAAAACTTTAGGCTAATGGTTCTAACTTCATCACAACTTGGCGTAGACTCCACGGTTAGAACATCCGTCCCGAATAATTACAAATGAAATTAAGACGTTTTTTAAGACTTGTATACGATAAACCGCAACTACGTTGCGGCTTATCGTACAAGTCTGCCTTTGCAGATTATCTATGTGATTTGACAGAATTTCTGCTACAGGAAACTTTAGATGAATCTATCCTAAAGAATCACTTAATACATCCGGGGCATTAAACAAGATAATACTGCCACACACAAAACGGTTTAGGAAATGCTGAATGTTATGATCGCGCCGCCGCGGGAACGACTCCCTCCTCACGTTTCTTTCTTTTTTTCTGATTTTTTTTTTCTTCGCGCGCGCATGCGGCGCGAAGCTTTGTCCCATTTCACTTCGGTAGCGCCTCGTCTGGCTTGCTTCTGACCTGGCGGGGGCGGGCCCCAGTAGGCTGCAGAGGCCAAAGGGCTTCCTCGCTTCCTCTCCAGCCGTTCGGAGGGTCTCTTTATCTCTTTCTCTGGGCTATCTGTGCAAGGGATTTTTAGTGCGCTGAAGCATGCCGCCTCTTTCTTTTACTTCTTTCCCCCGCACAGCTGCATGCATGCCCGCCAGCACTGAAGGCATTACGGAAAGCTTCGGAAAAAAAAAGAGAAAACATGCCAGAGGAAATGAGATGGGAGTTTTTTGTTCCTCTAACTCCATTCGACGAATGGCGTCAGATAGTAAATTTACCTCCTTTCTTCCACATAATTTCTTAACGAAGTAAAATTGAGGACGCAGAACTTTATTACACCCACCTCATTACACCCTAAGGTAGTACTGTCCAGATGAAGGTAGTATTAAGGAGGATTGTAGCCCTTAAAACGCCCATTTCGGCTAGTTTGCGTTTGCAGTGTACTTGGATTATGTAAAGATTTCTGCTCAACACTTGTCTGGGATTATGTGGCCGTATACCCTGATTTGCATGAACTGCTGGTCCGATCAACCGCCGGGTAATGTTAAATTCTCGTGGGAGCACTGCTGATAACAATCGTCTGCAAAAAAAAAAAAAAACGCCTGAAAGTCGAAATGAGCGTTCTCAACTGTTTCGATGGCGCTCTCAGCGCGGTGGCCCACGTATTAATCAAACGTCCTTCGCCCCAATGAGTCAATGAATGGTCTCGCACGTCATGTCCGCATGAAGGTTAATGATGCTCAGTGGTATATCAAATGCAAGGAAAATTAATTTACGAGTTGGCTATCTAATCTATTACTTACACAAGTGGAAGAGTGCCGTTGCTGCGATGCTGCATGAACACACTTTATGACAGCAATAAGAAGTTCCCGCAATTAACCTCAAGTTGTTCTTGTAGTGAAATGAAGCCCTGAAATTATTGCGAGGAAAATGTGAAACTAAACAACATGATGACTGAGCGAGTACACAAGAAAAGAAACACAACAGCGGCGGTATTCTTAGGCGAGCGCTTTCGAGATATTTTGCGAAACTCGTTACTGCATGCGTTTTTGTAATCGTGCGCGCGGCTTGGCACACAGGCAAAAACGCTGTCCGCAGCTTGCGGATGCGTCCGATGCAAATAACACTTGAGGAGGCGAAGCCATCATATTTTTTAAAGGAATCCGCCGTGAACAATGCATCCTGATAATGTGAATAAGGTGTCTTGCGTGCGAACACCATGCACGACATGATAGTGAGGCACGTTGCAGATTAAATTTGACCGCCTGGATTTCTTTGACGTGTTCCTGTATCTAAGTAGAGGAATGTTGCTTTTTACACCTGTCGAAATGCAGCTGCTGTGGTCGGGAATCAGACGCATCCCCGAAGTTAGCAGCGCGAGACAACAACAAACCTGGTCACCTCGTTCAAACCTGCTCACCCCGCTGGTCACCCCGCTCCGTCGTGCGCACGACGGAGCGCGGGCACCGTTGGCGACTGTGAAGAAAAATGTATAGCTTTTTGTCGTTTTACTACGAAGATTATCGATGCTGTTTTCGTCATTCCTCTGAAGCTCGAGACAGGCAAAAAGCAAGCGCAAACAGCGGAACAGCGCACGAACAGAGCAAGCGCATGATATGCCGGCGCGTCACGGCGGGCATCGAAGAGTCCGTGCCGTGACGTCATCCAGGCAGTATTTGTGCGTGTAAATATATACGCACACATATATAAAAACATAATATCGCAAAACGTAGAGCACCACCGCCCCTCCTAGCTTCACTTTTTACACTTTACAGATAAAGCAATGAAATTATAATACAAAACATTGTCAAAAAAAAAAAAAAAACTTCTTGCAACGGCATCGATAGGTCAGCAAAAATGCAGCATAAGCTGTCCATTGAAAAGGAGAACTGGTTGTAGTGAATTTAGGCAGAATAACCGACCACAGGCTATATTTACATCTGCGCATTTTAAGATGCTTGAGATAAGCCCTGATGCATGAAGTTTGTGCCTCGGAGGTGAACACGCGCCTTCGGCTCGGCTTCCTGGCATTTTAAGCACTGAAAGGTCGCATAACCGATGCATAGTAACCGCAGAAGCACGCTGTTGAAACAAGATAGCTTTCGGCATTTAAGAAACAGAGCAAAAGTGGCAGAACTCAGCCGTGACTGATATAAATGTTGTGATAGAGTTATTTGTACTCAGGTTACTCATGAAACAGTCGAGCGCGTTGGAGCTCATATAAGGATCAATGCTCTGGATATCGTAGAGACTGGCGGCAAAATAATGGTAGGCTTTCGTCGCTGGCGTGTTATTTCTTCGTAGTCAGTGTTCGTAGTCACTTATAATGTAGCGCGGCTCGAAGTGTTGCTTGCAAACCGTATAGAAATCAGTGAGCAGCTAGGTGCGAAATCCGATTGTCGCCTTCTTTGGGGGCCGGCAGGCTCCAAAAACAGGGAATATCTCGGCGCAATTTTGGCACGCCTGCATATTCATGCGTGCACAACGGCCCGTAGCAGGCGTTGAGGCACCAATTAAAGCTCAGTAATGCATTAAACGCGCAATTACACGCTTTCGTAGGCTGCGACGCGCGCGCGCCCAATGCAGACGCTCTCCACAGCTTCAGTACCGGCCGGCTCACAAAAGGCCACTCGCGCGGGTTTAATTCGACCGGTAGTTCGATTCGAGCGGAACGAATCGGGACAACGGAGACCGACTCGATGACTGCAGCCTCGCGGCGCGGAAGCGTGACTTGGAAGCATGCCCTAGAATATACTGGCTAGTCTGCCGTCTCCGCGCCGTCGCCATGCAAGGCCGCGTCCGCGCAACGGATGCTTGCGCAGGGGGCGCTGCGGTCCATCGGAGCGCCTACGCCTACAGCGAAGCGGTAACTCCAGGAGGGTGATCCTCGCTCTCATTGGCTAGTTCGATGCAGACGTCACCGCTCCGTATAACATCGCTTTCTGGGGAATTCTAGGGACGGTGCAGCGTCAACCACGAAAGAAATCAAGAGCTCGATTATTCCCTATGAGGCGATGCCAAGTTTTCCCAGTTTACCTACAGTTCCTGCCGATCCCGCAACAAGTGAGCCTCGCGTTCCCGTCTCCCGAGTTAGCGGAGAGCGATTCTTTTCTCCTGTCGGACGCTCTCGATGGACGGCAGCGAAAGCGCCGGGGCGCGCGCTAGCACTTCCACGAGACTTGACAAGATCTGCACTTTCTGCGACAAGGCTTTTTCAAATGCGAGCAATTTAAAAAGGCACATAAAAAAGGCTGTTGCTAGGGTTACGTCCAGACGTAACTGTAGTCACCGCTATCGTTACGTCCAGAATAAAGTCCCTAGATTTTTCCCTGTTGAAGAGCAGGGAAAATCTAGGGACTCTAGTCCAGATGTGGCTTTCCACAAACGCGAGTACATTATTTTCCTGTTGCTCAGTGAAGGCCCTCTGCGCCCTTCGGGCGCGGAAACCTAATCGTGGCTTCGCGAGTGCGGCCATTTCGCTAACGCTCAATGGCCGGTTGGCAGGGTCTCGGTCACGCGCTACTGGCCGCTGTCGCGGCCACGCGCTGTTTAGTCCGCGCGCCTGCCACTTCGGGGCAGGCGGAGGCGCACGTAACCCACGAGCCGCGTCGCGCTTCTCTGGCAACAGACTTCAGCAACACCTGAGACAAAAAAAAAGAAAAAAAATTGCACCAGCAGCGAGGTTCGAACCAACGTCCTCGCAGTTCCGAGCACGACACGCTAACCGCTGCGCCACTAAGGCCAATCGGTTCGGTGGGTCTAACGGGCTGTATTTGTATCGTCACGCTGGACGTAACTTTTAAGACTCGTTATTCTTACGTCCAGCCTTCACGGAAACTACGTAGAGTCAGCACATATGACACCAATGAAAATGCCTCAACCTAGCTGTTGCCAGTACATTTGGTTCATAGGCGCTTTCTCAACATTTAGCACTTCACATTGCGTTTTCACACCTCACTTGCCTGTATTTCTTTTCCCAAGAGTCGGTTTCAGTGCTAATGAAGACGTGCTTGAAACGACCTGCCACGTTTTAAGTGGTAACGAATTAACGCAACTTTACTAGCTCGGAAGCTGTGGACACACGCCCACCCCGTTCATGCCTCTCACACACACCCATCACGCACCACGCGATTGTACTACGTGTTCCGCGTGTTCGGTGGTTGTACCTAAACCGTCCCTAGACACACTCTCTGCTCCTAGGTGAAGATGTACCTACATGAGCTATCGCTTTGATCACGTGACTTTATGCCCACGTGACCTGAGGGTCGTTCTCCTGCATTTACCGCCTCGCGCGCCTGCACGGTGCATGTCGCGCAGGAGGAATCGGTGGAGTATCGTGCCTTGCCTTTTATTTTGCGCTCCCGCATGAACTCCACGTTTTCGTTCTGTTCGTGTGGGCAGAGACTGGAACATCCTGAACCGACCAAACATTGCATTCAACGTCGTCTCTTGTCTGGACACTGCCGTGATCACACTAGAATCAGTGGTGGATCCAGACGCTCATTTAACAGTTACTCGAAGCAAAACCAAAGGGCCAAAAATTGGCTTTTATTTTTTTTCTTAAGGAGTTACTGTTGTCACAAGACTGCCATCATTATATATATGCTGTTAAATTGTCCTTACGAAGGTACCAAATATTTCTAAGATCACTTTTTAATAAGCAAACAATTCTGAGAGTAAGAACGTTACTTCAGATATATTTAGTGTGCTAAGCCTCGTAATTATAAAGGTTGGTTCTCGATGTGTTACGGAGACAATAAACGCAATGCAGTTCTCAGAATGGGTTAGTATATTAATTACAGACATTGTAATGTTGGAGAAGATTTTTTTAACGATAAGCTAAGTTCATGCGATTTCGCTCAAAGTGTTATTAGATCTATTTACTGTCCTACAATATATATATATATATATATATATATATATATATATATATATATATATATACAAAACTTTATTTTTGTCCAAGCTTGCTGTTCAGGGAGGCGGCAGCCGGGAGATAGCTATAGTGCCTAGAATATACTGTATATTCTAGGCACTATAATATAGCTCTACAATGACGCCACAAATAAGTTGCGCCTCCAACAGGCTGAGACATTTACAGCAGAAGCTTGCCAGATCAAAACCATGTGTATCAGCCGAAGAACAGACATATATGGTATATATCTTTTCCACGAGTACCTTGCCACAAGGCTCGAAATTATAAAATGAATGGGGTGTTGGATTCATAATGTGCGCTGTATTTTGTTTTTGGCTCCTCCACTGAAAATATATAAGTTCGTTCTTTAATGACACTGTTGCATGCCGAAATGAGCGGGAAATAGGCTCGAAGCGCAGCACAAGAACACATTCGCGGCACAATAAATACTCATTCGCGGCACAAGAAATACTCAACCACCAGATGTGTCGTTCAATGTCAGTTTGTCGACTGCTCGCCCACCGCACATGTTTCGCGCCAGGGGCGGCGCCAGGATTTCTTTACTGGGGGGGGGGGCACCCACGACAAGTGGGTTCCTTCAGGGGGGCAGGGAGGCTGGGAACATATGCATTGTATTTTGACTATGCTTGCTCTTGGGGGGGCAAAGGGGGGGGGGGGGGGGGGGCAGGCGGAAATTTTGGGGGGCTGGAGCCCCCCCAAACCCCCCACTGGCGCCGCCCCTGTTTCGCGCTGTTTATTTCTTTCGTTTGCTTTTTATTTTTTGAGGTATAGGGATAGCTGATCGTTCTCTCGCATCGTATATTTGAAATCGGTTACATTTCCAAAACAGATAACACACATGACAGACTCGCGCTGCTTTTCGCCTTTCGGCTATTCGCGTTTAGGTTGTTCTTCGGTATAGGTCTCCCTTTCGCAAGCGGGTAGCGAGCACACATGTCTTCATGAAAGTATCAAAATAGAAACACTATTTTTTATACGCTTTAGACCACCGAAAAAGAGCCTAAAGTGTCCCTCCAACAAGCGACGATTCGTCACAATGGCTTCACGTGAGAAAGCAGAAACAGATGGTTTCATTCCTTCCAGGCTGTCAGAGTGTGACGCTAAAGGTGATGCCAAGCATCACGAATGCTCATATCCATCCCAATGCATTTGAAAAATTAAGGATGGCACCCTTTTCAACTTTTCGGCGATGAATTAAGTCATTAGGGGGTTATTTTTGTATTCCGACAGAGAAAGCTTGTGGCCCCGTGGAGGCAATTCTCAAAGCTTTATTAAAAATATGAACAGGTTAATTAGAACAATACCTCCCGAACGCCAAGAAAAGCCCTCTACCCAAATTGGCCTAACTGTGCGTTTCTGAAAGAATTTCCAGGTTATTTAAAAGAATGGGAGATACAACACAATTGGCGGTTGCATTTTACGACCTCGCAAGACCACCAAAGTCGGGGAACTGTTCGCCGCAAGACAGCTATCTTTTATATGGGAATGACATAAAGTCACCCACGCCTGCCACAAGTGACGTTGTTGACAGCCTCATTGATGGTGGAGACTTCAGTGGCGGGGAGACTGCACTAGCGTCAGGCACAGACCACAGTGCATACGTGAAAAAAAAAAAAGCCACGATATGCTGACTTACTACATTGCTGGTTATGTGGCGCGTAAGACACTAAAGAAGACACAGTGCGAGACTTGTGCAACATATCTCACATCAGACAGCAACACAGCTACGGGGAGGCCTGATATACCCCTCCGGACCTCTCAAAGCAGCTATTGCAAAACTTGAAAATAGCTTTACCACTTATTTCAGCGTGAGTAAGCTGCATGAAAAGAACATTGTGGATTTCAGCGCTTTCTTGAAAAAAAAAAACAGATTTGCCGCATCTGGGATGTGAAGAACATTCAAATTTCATCGCAAAAAGCCTCCTTGAAGTTCTGCATTTTACTTAGATTCCGCTTCTTCACGAAATCGCTGAACAGCGAAAGAGAAGTAAAGCGGCAAAGAATGGAGCAGCTAAAAACGAGAAGATGCAATTAAATAACGCTGACGAAACCCCTGTCAAGGAACCAATAAAGATTAAAAATTCTGATACTCTCAATTCTGTCTCGTGAAGTGATAAGCAGGACGGATGCACTGAGGGATGGTGGTCATCACTGGGAAACTTGTGTGACGCCAGACTTCGTGCTCTTCTGCAACTTTAACTAGCGCTAAGGTATTCCTTACTTATTTGTACTCAATGTCACGTTCTGTAATAAAAGCAAACACCGCAGGCCTTCGACGTGGAAAGGTAAGCAAACGCGAGAGCGCGGTTGTAAACGGCTGCCAGCCCACTCGTAAGCGAGAGTCGCAGGCGGGGCGTATGCTCAAGGAACTCCGATTGCGCGCAGCGCCACCGCCGCAGGCATCCCCGAGAGGACGCCTCTGAGGACGCGGCGGAGAGCGGAGACGGCAGACTAGCCAGTATATTCTAGGTAGCCATAAGCCATGCGCGCTTCACGCCGGTGTCAACCCACGCCAAGGTAAGTTTTTGGGCTGGCACTGACTACGGTGACGGGGCCCGTCAGCGCAGTACCGTCGTAAAAGTGACGGGGCCCGTCACCTTAGTGTAAATTGTAATAGTGACGGGGCCCGTCATAATAGCGACGTATTTATAGCGACGGGCCCCGTCATCGTAAAGCAGTGACTACGGTGACGGGGCCCGTCAGCACAGTACCATCGTTAAAGGGACGGGGCCCCTTTACCGTCCTCGTCGTGTGGCGTTCGGGGCGTAGTAGTTACTTGTGTGAGGCAATAAAAAAAAAAAAAAAGCGTTCATGGCGTAGTTGGTGGGCGCGCTCTCCATGAAGTGTTAGGGCTGCAGGTCGTCAGTTCGATTCCTCCCGTTTTTTCTTCCTTTTTTTTCAGGTTATGCGTCAACATCAACGTTACTGCTCTCACGGAGTCGCAACTTTTTCGTTCATGTCTGCGGCGGTTAGACAGCCCTAGCGCTCGGATGATGCGTTGTTCCTATTTGTGCGAATATTCGAGCAATTCGAATATTCGAACGAATATTACAGTATTCGAATTCGCTTCGAAACGAATTTAAATTCTAGGAAATTTCAAAGTATTCGAAATGAACGAATAGACATATATAAACCGCATGTAACTCCCTGTAAAGGTGGTTTCACTGCAGTGAAGGTGTGCTATACCGTGAACACACCTTTCCAAGAGAAATCCGCACTGCCGCGAAGCCCCACTTCAAGGTTAAATGAACATGCAGTAAAACCTTGTTAATTCAGAGTCACTGGGACTGTGACAAATTTAATTAAGCGGGTTTTGGAATTAACCAAACATACAAAAGGCGGGATGCAAGGAATTTTGTATTACTGGAAGTAAGCAGAGGTGGTCGTTTGCTGTGCCTGCTAGTTTGCGGTTACAAGGGTTTTTTCCAGCAATACTTGGTCCGAATTTTGCCGCTAAACCGGGGAAACGGCGGGCCTCGCTGAGGCCCGTGCAAGAAAAAAAAAGGAAGAGGAAAAAAGAAACGGTCTCGTGGTCAACTGAAATGCGCGCCTGTGAAAAAGACGTGCTTCGCTGCAACACAGTGGTGACACACGGGCAGCATGTCACCTGCTCCTCGCAGCGTCAGTGCGTCATGATGCGGCCATTCGCCCATTCTTTCTGGTAAAATAAAGAATGTAATAATGACCAGTGTGACGGAATTCGCGATGTGTTCTGGGTGGAAAAAGAGGATCATTGAAGCTTTCGACTGAGTTTTCGAAGTAGGCGTTGCGGGCAAGTACTCCGCCAGCAGTGCAAGTGTGCAAATTGCCGGAACAACCGCCAATCGGAGGTTCACACACATCACGAATTCCGTCAGACCGCCCTTTATTATTTTCTCTATTTTCCTTGAAAGAATGGGTAAATCATGCCGCACTGAGGTTGAGAGAAGCATTCGTCACGCTGCCCGCGTGTCACCGCTGTGTTGCAGTGAAGCACGTCTTCTTTTCCGCAGGCGCACATTTCAGTTGACCACGAGACCGCCTTTTGTTTTGTTTTTTTCTTGCGCTGGCAGCAGCGAGGCTGGGATGCTTCACTTGTCACTCATTAGTATCGCTACATTGCATTGCCTTGTGGCTCCTAAGGGCCATCGTTTCTGCGGATTTGCGGCTAAATCGGGATCGGGAATTGGCACATGGCACCCAAAGTTTTTGAATTAACCGGGCTGTATGGTACTCACCGCCGCTTCAAATTATCCACTCAAATTTACATTGCAAAATACAGGGCCATAGAAATCCTTCTAATTATGCGGGATTTCGAAATAAAAGTTCGAATTAATGAGGTTTTAACTGTATTACCCTCACATCGATTCGTCATTCTTTAAGTTTAAAAGCTTGTTATGCCGGCTTATATGCTCTAATTATAGTAAATTTTAATTAACATGTTTTATATGTTATCACTTGCATTCAACCGAAAGTCAACTCCTGCTACGACTCAAAGTTGCTTCAAATTCGCTTCGGACCTAAAATTTACTATTCGCACAAACCTATAGTTTGTTCCTATGCGACCTCGGTTCCAGTCGCGCTGAATAAGAAAATATATATGTTTCCATTTTTTTTTTCTTTTTTCAGTATTGTTTCACAATACCGTTCCGAGCTTCCGGCTAGTCAACAATAGTTACATCATTCGTGGTAGCATGGCTCAGCGTGGGAGAGCGGAGCCCGTTAATCAGCCTGTCGCTGCGCCGCTGACGGTCATGCGCTGCGCAGCCAGTTACAGGGACGATGGGCGCAGCGAGGACAGCCAGTCAAATCAGCAATATGTTCCCTTCGAGATCTATTTCGCGACCATGGACTCTAGAAAAAATCCAGGAAGACTTCAGGCGCAGGTGGCTGTTTTGGTCGGTGGTGCACGTCAGTACGAAAACATTTCGGAGGTGGGGGGGGGGGGGGGGGGGGAGCAGCGACGCATTGGCGGCATGCTGATATGCAGCGTCAGCGGCGCAGCGACATATCGCTCTCCCACACTGAGCCGTGCCACCACGAATGAGTAACTATTGTTGACTAGCCGGAAGCTCGGGACGGTATTGTGAAACAATAATGAAAAAAGTAAAAAAAAACGGAAAAATTTTTTTTTATTTAGCGCGATTAGAACCGAGGTCGCATAGGAAAAACACACAACCGCCGCAGACATGAACGAAAAAGTTACGACTCCGTCAGAGCAGGAACGTTGACGTTGACGCATAACCTGACAAAAAAAAAAAAAAAAAACCGGGAGGAATCGAACTGACGACCTGATGAACTACGCCACGAACACCACACGACGTGGGCTAAAACTACGCTAAAACGACCAAAAATCTGCGGTAAGGGGGCCCGGTCACCGTAGTCACCACTTTACGACGACGGGGCCCGTCACTATAAAGACGTCGCTATTATGACGGGCCCCGTCACTATTACAATTTGCACTACGGTGACGGGCCCCGTCACTTTTACGAGGGTACTGCGCTGACGGGCCCCGTCACCGTAGTCAGTGCCTTTTGTCCCTAGATTTTTCCCTGTTGAAGAGCAGGGATGAATCTAGGGACTTTAATTCGGATGCACAGACGTGACTGTGTACTAACAAGACTGTTTGTTGGCCTAGTTGGTACTTGCTTAGTGACATCTTTTAGCCGCGAAAGAGCACAACACAAAGGAAAGAAACACACAACGACAGGACGGGCGGCACTTTGTCCTAGAATTTGCTTCCACCAGTACTCCGTCATATCCATCATATGACGGAGTAGGCGCATCATCCATCATATGACGGAGTACTGGTGGAAGCAAATTCTAGGACAAAGTGCCGCCCGTCCTGTCGTTGTGTGTTTCTTTCCTTTGTGTTGTGCTCTTTCGCGGCTAAAAGATGTCACTAAGCAAGTACCAACTAGGCCAACAAACAGTCTTGTTAAAACATATTTCTAGTGCAACTGGCCTGTCTTCGTGTGTGTCTTCTGCGAGCTTGCTATCTAGTATCGACAAGATCGTCAGTTCCATCGTTGCAACCACCTGCCGTGCAAGATACATTGGTTTCTGCGTGAGGAAAGGACTTACGCCGCCTGAAGTGAGTTCTCTCTTTGGTCATGTTGCACCATCCAGGGGACACACTGCTCGCCTGTGCAAAATTCTGCGTTCAGAACTGTGGAGACAAGTCCGCTTACTTAATGACTGGCTACGCATTACCCACCTGAAGAATGATGTTCCATGGGTAGCTGAAAAGAAGCTAAGAACGTCCAGGCGCATCATCCATCATATGACGGAGTACTGGTGGAAGCAAATTCTAGGACAAAGTGCCGCCCGTCCTGTCGTTGTGTGTTTCTTTCCTTTGTGTTGTGCTCTTTCGCGGCTAAAAGATGTCACTAAGCAAGTACCAACTAGGCCAACAAACAGTCTTGTTAAAACATATTTCTAGTGCAACTGGCCTGTCTTCGTGTGTGTCTTCTGCGAGCTTGCTATCTAGTATCGACAAGATCGTCAGTTCCATCGTTGCAACCACCTGCCGTGCAAGATACATTGGTTTCTGCGTGAGGAAAGGACTTACGCCGCCTGAAGTGAGTTCTCTCTTTGGTCATGCGACAAGATCGTCAGTTCCATCGTTGCAACCACCTGCCGTGCAAGATACATTGGTTTCTACGTGAGGAAAGGACTTACGCCGCCTGAAGTGAGTTCTCTCTTTGGTCATGTTGCACCATCCAGGGGACACAGTGCTCGCCTGTGCAAAATTCTGCGTTCAGAACTGTGGAGACAAGTCCGCTTACTTAATGACTGGCTACGCATTACCCACCTGAAGAATGATGTTCCATGGGTAGCTGAAAAGAAGCTAAGAACGTCCAGGCGCATCATCCATCATATGACGGAGTACTGGTGGAAGCAAATTCTAGGACAAAGTGCCGCCCGTCCTGTCGTTGTGTGTTTCTTTCCTTTGTGTTGTGCTCTTTCGCGGCTAAAAGATGTCACATGACTGTGTACATTATTCTCCTGTTGCTCAGCGAAGGCCCTCTGCGCCCTTCGGGCTTGGAAAACTAATCGTGGCTTCGCCCTCGCTACAGTGTTCTAGAATATTGGGTAGTGAGCCCACTCTCCGGGGAGAGGGTACGTTGCCGCGGCGCAAAAAATGTAAACGAGTTTTCGTTTTCCTGAGTGCCCGCGTGGCGGCGCTACCATCGTCAGCAATGGTAGCCTTCGCGCCTCTCGCCCCGCTGCTGTAGGGCTGCTGCTGTGTTTCGTCGTCGCTGCAGGTTTTCGGCCGAGCATTGCTTCGTCAATACGTTTCATTTTTCAGTTCCTGTAGTTGTGAATAATGTAGATTGGTAGCAAGGCTTGTTCACGGGCTGCTTTTCATGTGAAGAACTCCGTGCAGACAGCATTTTAGATGTGCTGACCATTGTGAAAGCAAGGCTTTGGTGCCGCAAGGTTGGGTGCCGAAGCCATGCCTCAATGCTCTCTCAAAAAATAATCCAATTCTATGTTGTTACGCGACTTCATTTTACATTAAGGGGCTAAACACAGACAGAGCAGGCAAACGCCAAAAGCAAAGCACTTCAAGATAAGCCGCTGCACTTAAATTTTTTTTCCTTGCTATAGAAGATTTTTTAAATTTTATTATTGTTCCTGCGTTTAGATTTTACAAGTGTAGGTTCAACTTGAAGTATGAATCTTCTCTGAATATTCTTTTTCTGTTTCACTGACCCAAATACAAGAAAATGCCAGATTTGAAAAACAAGCAAGATAGTATGTTAATTGCCACTCGCCATGCATACTATAGCAATAAACCCTTAATTCAATTGCGAATGGTGGCTCTGGTCCTTGGCGTACCATCAACAGTGCGATTAATATGATCTACCAGAACGTCAGTAGATCTGTATAAAAATGCATGTGTTTGAATGGAAATGTGTCTATTATTTGTCATTTTTTAAGTATTTCTTCTGATTCAGTGTCTTCACTTATTGTGTGAGCAATATGTGTTGAGTATTCATGTGCTTTTGTGAACTTCTTAAATTTATGCTATGCTAAGTATGCTATTGAAAATATTTAGCGTCTCTTTGTGAGTATTTTTCTAGCGTCTATTGGGCTGTTTTAGGAGACATGCTTTTTTGCCGCACACGCTGATAAGTACAAAATGTGGCAAGGCCCTCTTCAAGCTATTTCAGCTTTTTTCCATCTGTTTTCACTTTGAAAAAAAAAAATGAAAGTGATTGATACGCATGGCTTTTGTGGAGTATATAAGGTCATTGTGCTGCCCCACCAAATAAACTTTTCACTTATTTCCGCGAACGATTGTTGTCTACATTTTTCAACACCTTCATTACAAATTCATTTTTCTAAATACAGGAGTGCGGACAAATAGTTCTGTAGAAAAGAGTGCATATGAACCTTTGAGGCATATTATAGTGTCAGCAGAATTGCTAACTGAATTTTGCACTCAACTGATAGCGGTGTTTGCATGCAATTTCTTACACAAATATAATTTCCAGCATGTGATGTGAGGGGTCTTCAAGAAGCAAAATCTGATTGCATGGTCTACCCTTACTTTCGGTCTTTTATTTCTTGGGCATGATTAGGATAGGTCTTTCCTGCTGTGCACTCCCACACATTTTCTTGCACTTTTCAGGAGAATATATCAACTGAGAGCGCGTAAGGTGCTTAAGTTTGTAGTAATATTGTTTTATTTAGTGAGAGTATGACCTCACTAAAGAGGCTACCGAGTACAAACGCTAGCATGAAAATATTAGTCTCTTTTATCTAAAGGCAATCGATGTCAGTGCACGTTAAAGAACCCCATGTGGTCGAAATTTCCGCAGTCCTCCACTACGGCGTGCTTCATATTCAGACAGTGGATCTGGCACGTAAAACCCCATAAATTAAATAACTATCTAAACGCAATAAAACTGCGAGATCTTTTTTTTTTAAGCGAGAGCTCGCTACTGCGATACAAAACTGGCGGTTTACAGCATATATTGCATCCGGCGCCCGCTGATGACGCGCTCATGTTTAGTGATACTTCATGCGCCAGAACAACGGCCAAAGCAAGAATATGCTCACGCAAAAGAAAAAAAAGCAACGAAAATGGCTATGTACAGGGGTTGCACAAGAGTAGTTTGTGCTTGAAGCGCTGGCAAACTAACCTTCGCGCTGAGGGCAGCAACGCGTCGCTTACATTGCAGGTGGTGGTGGCGCCATCTACCAGGTGAGACATAAAGTGCGTCAATGCACGGCCTCCAGTCAGCCCACTACCCCTTTCTAGAACACTTTACCCTCGCGAAGCGCTTTTACAATCCCGACCAACTCCAGCCGGCGACTGCAGCGCCGCGGCGCGTCACGGCACGAACTATTATGAACAGCGCAGAGCTAGGGGCTTTTTTGACGACCGCGCGTGGCCTAGGCACTAAAATGAGCGAACGTCCCTAGCCATTTTAGTCCCTAGCAGTGGCTGGAGCGGGGAGCGATTGTAAACGCCATGGTAGCGCTGTGCGCAGCGCTGTGTGTGTTGCGCGCCGTGGCCGGCGTGGTTGTGCGCCAGTTTCTATTTTTGTAATATTGGCGCCTCCTGCGAATGTGATGATACGTGAGTGTTGGCTGTTTCGTGCAAGTGGTAGTGTTGAATGCGCACTGACGACGGGTACTTGCTGCTGTGTGGTCGCTTTTAAGTGCGATCAGGACTGATTGCAGTATGGTTGCAATTTGAGTGGCGGTATTTATTACTTTGGACCGTGCAGCAGGGACAGGTGTCACACGAGCACTTTTGAATCGCTGGCGGCGTGAGGAGCGCTCGGGTGCAGCAGTGTTGTGTGTGCACGCCGGTGAGCTTTGCACTAGGAGTGGAAGCTTGCGCCGTTCATGAAATAGCAAAGCGTGAGGATATCCTGCGCTCATGGTTGCATGTGCGCACCGTACTTCTTCATTACATCTTGTTTGCATACTCTGACAGTACATCTTGTCGGGTGTGAAATCTCAGCTGAGGCTTCTTGCGTTGTCGCAGTTAACCATTGCAGTTTTTTTTTTTCTCAAAGGTTGAATTAGTAAAAGGACCGAGGCAGTTGCGCGGCCTTGGTACTTCTATCTTCTTGCTCTGGAATATTGCAACTTTGACCAGCAACATTAATGCTTGCCTAAAAGCCCTAAATTATTGCGGCGCAGTACTAGTACTTCGTTTACAGTGCTTCAAAGCAAGTTATTTACAAATAGATAATTTTATTGAAATGTGCTGGTGTTCTCTTTTACCGTGTGCTGGAGCCTTCCGTAGTGGTTATAACTCATCTAAGTGCAATATTTACAATATTTAGCATCGATGTTCTACTTACACATATACACAGACTAACCATATCTATCCATTTTTGTGTGTCTGGGCATTCTGTTGGTTTAACCACTGTGGAAGTCTGAAT
This sequence comes from Rhipicephalus sanguineus, assembly GCF_013339695.2. Classification (NCBI taxonomy): domain Eukaryota; kingdom Metazoa; phylum Arthropoda; class Arachnida; order Ixodida; family Ixodidae; genus Rhipicephalus; species Rhipicephalus sanguineus. The sequence goes on along the minus strand of NC_051176.1, from coordinate 321,682,562 downwards.
AAGGAGGTGCCATTGCAGCATCTAGTGCATGATGCAGTACAAACGCTGAGCAAGAATGTGGCAATCGTGTTATTTTAGTCTGCCTTTGTGTTGTGTCCTGTGCTAGATTCTGAAGCATTAATAGGTCATGCTCCCAAATGCAATGTTTGTGAACTCTTGCTGAAGACAGAATGACCCGCACTAGGATTGACCAGTCCAACATTTTTGCATTTCTTACTTGTTGATAATGGGATACAATGCCAGTGGTCACATTTGCACATTTTTCTGTTGTATATTTTAGCATAATATTTAAAAACTTGCAAAAAAATGTAAAAAATAATTTTATATGAACCAAAATGCATCAAAGGATGTGTAGGTGAAATTCGACTTGCCAAGTACATAATGAGCACAATATCCAGTACATCTAATCACCACATCTCTCAGCTAAGCTGTGTTATTAAAGACTGATAAAGTTGATACCTAGCAGTTTTATTTTGCATACAATTGCCCTTAGTACAAAAAAATTATCGATCGTTTTTGGTCAATCTGTTTGAATGTACAGATTCATATATGAAGGAATAGCATGGAAAGCTTTATGTGAAAATACTTGAAAGTAAATTATCACTGCTTGCCTGAACCGTAGGATGCAAAAAAATGATGTTTTGAGAAAAACAGCTTTAAGGATTTTAACCGACTGTCCGTGTAATAAAGAAACATTCAATAAGTCAAATTCACCAGCCTGTTGAATTTACTCCAGTACGTTCATCTAACAAAGTGGCAAAACACTGCAGGTTGTACGACCAAGTGCCAATTCCCACGAGGGGTGTCAAGGTGCTAGGCATTAGCAAGTCATCTTTCTTATCAATATGCTATGCGACGTTTTGTTCAGGGCATTGCCACACGACACTGTTGCAGCTTATCACAGATCTCACGCAACACAACTTGAAAGTTTCACATACAACGTTCAGCATGTCACAGAACTAGAGCATCTCCTTCACTTTGTCTCTGTGGAACCAGAGGTATTCCGGCTTCGAAAATAATGACTTTGCGTGAAACGGAAACGATGCAACGATGTGGCTCATCCTAGAGACAAGAGCAGGCGCGCCAACAACTCAATCCCAACGTCATCAGTGCTTCATAAGCAAGCTTTAAAAACCCCTCCTATTACAGGCTGCACCTTTAGCAAGTTTCCACAGCATTTGACAGAGTTTATGGAAATTAGCAGTGCGGAAAACGAGACGACGCACACAAGGAGAAAAAACAAGAACAAGCGCTGTACTTTCAACTAAGCTTCTTTAATCGGAAGTAAAACATATATGCATCCCACCACCAAACGGTGCATGCGCAAACAAAATTTGTTTTTCTCTCACTCAAAACCTAAAGCATACATGGCACATGTTATCCCAAGATATGAAATTTCCTTATCATGTAGTGTCACTGATGCCTGACTGACACATGCTTGTGACAGATTAGAAATGTGTGCGGCCTCAACAAGTTTAAGTGCTTTCTGGCTTCTGTGTTTGTACAAAATAGATGTAGTCTGTCTGATGTCTTTTCCCTGTGTGCGTTGTCTCGTTTTCGCGTGGCTAATTTACATCGATCCATACCAACTGGCCCAGCCTTCTACACTTTGACAGAGTTGTGCTGTAGATACGTACCTCTATCAAAGAAGCTTCTCTCCACCAACATACCGTGCTTTCGATGCACCAGTAAATTTAGGTTTCTGTGTAAGGGGTTGTTGGTGTAGAATTTCATGCTTGGGTTGCAGAGGTCATCTATGTACAGCTACAACCAAGATCAATGCAAGAGGCAACACTTTCACCTGCGTGCCTCTACAGAATTTGCATGCACGGGCAGTGACAGACTATTTATGCCGTTTAATCAGAGGCGTGTTCAATGGAAGAAGCAAACATGCATTCGTTACTGAAGCTCTTTCAGGGTGTTTGAAGTTGAAGTGTCTCAGCTCTGTAACTGTAGCAATCATCACTTATGCGAATGTCAGCAGTTGCACACCAAAAAGACTACGCAATGTCGCGCTTCACCTCTGACATCAACTTTCTAACGTTGAAGTTGCACTGAGAGCCATCGAGATTCCCCACATTTGCCAAGATTTTTTTGGCCAACATGATGACTTCAGCGTTCATTGCGGCATTAAAAAAACTGGACACAACATTGCTGATGAGCTGCTCCATGCACCAATTGAGAAAGAAAGCTGAATAAGTGTGCTGACTGGCTGGGACCAGATGTGGGAAATGATGAACAAGTGAAATTTACGCATATAAAAAGCGAGGAAAAACTCACTGCCATGATCTCTAAAGTTTAGATGGACATTCCAAGGGAACACCATACACTCGTCATCAAAGGCTGTTGACTTAGGAGCCATGGTATGCATGTTAATTCAAGTAGAGGTTGATGAAGAGCTAATCGATCATCTTGGCAACAGGAAGGTGGAGCCATATCTGATACTGCTGCTCAACTATGCAACGCTTCAAGGAAACAGTAGAACTACTGGAAGGCAGATGCAAAGTGTTATTGCCCTGAAAAACTGGGTCTGAACTTTGTGATAGCAAGGAAACTGCCACTACCAGACAAAAGAAACCTTCGAGCCACTCGTCTAGCAAAAAGGGTCTTCCGCAGACGTACGACACCGTGATTCACGGCCATCTACAAGTAGGCCCTGCGGAAGTAGTACATAGGACCCACCTCAAAATTTGCCAAGGGTTTATTATATGCCACATAAAAAAAAATTGTTCAAGGACAAGCATCGACGACAAAGCAACGTATGCTGGCTGGCGCATCCTATTGTACTGCTGCTAGCGGTTGCTTTCCAGAAGTTGGTTGAACTAGAAATGTCTGTTGAATCCCATAGAGTTCCGAAATGTCAATGTGGCCGATATCATGAATAACAGTCTCAAACTGCCTTCGAAAGTGAAACTTGAGCTTAAATCGTGTTCATAAAAGCACACATTTGGAAAAAAAAAAGCATTTATAGGCACTATAAAAACACTACAAAAGCCCTCCTTAATCTCTAATTCATGGTCAAAGTGTCACGATAGGGCACAAGGAACAAAACAGGCATTTGCCTAAAATCCCGTCCCTAATCATTACACACCTATTCGTTCATTTCGGATACTTTTAAATTTCCACTAATTTATATTCGAAACGAAGCGAATTCGTATACTGTAATTTTCAAAGTGCTCGAATATTTGCACAAGCCTAGTAAAGGCATCAAGTGGAAGTTTATGTGCGAAACGCTCCATGGTGGGATTGGCTGGTAAGAACTGTGAAGACACCACTTTGCAGAATTCTCCAAAGAGGCTGCCTTGATTATGAGGAACTTATGACAGTGATCACAAAAGTTGAAGCTGTTGTCAATTTGATAACTTGATTCGCATTCATTGACGCAGGAGACGGCGAACCATGCACTTCAACACTGGCTGATCTGTTAATTGGCCGAAGGTGCACAGTGATACCACAAGGTAGCATCGATGAAACTGAGACATAGCATAAGGGGACCATCCGGAGATATCAGTACAGAAGGTGCCCGAAAAAAAACTTATAAATCATGACCGAAGAGTACTTACTCCTAGTTAGATCAGCGCACTTCTTCTACAAAGGGGGTATGAAGAAAGTTGAGGGCGATGTACTTGTCCATGCTGCAAAACTTTCCACATCAAGTGTGGCTACTCAAGGGTGATTTAAGTCTACGAAGGAGATGATGGTCACGTTTGCTTGTACAAGATAAAATGACAAGATGGCTTTGTAACAGCAACGGTCATACAAAGACTGTGCCGCTAGAACTGCGGCCGTGACACCACTGCACGTCTGGGAATATGTTGAATTTCCCGCACTTATCCTACAAGAACAAGAAAAACTGCATGCCAGTTAGCTCATGAGCTCCGTCCACTGGGAAGAAGCAGCCATTTTCAAGGTCTGGGCTCATGTGGACTCTAATGAACGTTTGTAAGAATTCCTAAATCAATGTCCGGCATCCTGTTTGCCAGGGCTCATAGCTTGAGCCCTTCTTTGAAGTGGTACAATCTCCTTTTGAGCGAGCTGATGTGTGCATTTTTTTTTCTTGCTGAATCTGCATCTCCAGCTGACTCATGTTTATGAGCTCTTCAGCAAATCCACGCTTGGTGCATTGATTCCTGAACTTGTGTTGACACTTCATCCTATACTTCGGCATATTTTATGCAGCACTGTAGGTTTCTCCTTAGTCATTCAATGTATTTGAGAACTCCAAATGGTGTACGAAAAAACACACAACTGTACACAACTGCAAACAACGTAAACAACACAGTGCCGCAGCACCCTGCAAGAAACCGTAACTTTCAGTTTCAGTTTCCGATGTGCCGCCTAAGAGGGGTTCAAAAGTTGATCATAACTTTCTAACAGCTTAAATAATAGAATTTTTTTGCTAAAATATTCTTGAATAGACAGGGAGTGTGAAAATGCAACATCCCTGCCCCCCCCCCCCCCCCCCCCATTATTATTTTTATTTTTTTATCTGAAGTTTAACATCCCAAAATGACCTTATGATTATGAGGGACGCCGTAGTGGAGGGCTCCAGAAATTTCGACCACCTGAGGTTCTTTAACGTGCACCTAAATCTAAGTACACGGGCCTCGGCATTTTCGCCTCCTTCGAAAATGCAGCCGCCGCGGCCGGGATTCGATCCCGTGACCTCCCCTAAATTATATTTTAAAATGTGTTTTTGAAGATGGTTATCATACGCCGGCAAACTGACTCATGAGTCGACTCACTCAGATCGAGTCGCGAGTCTGAGTAAGTCCAGGTGAGTAATATTTTGGCTTGTCAGAGTCCTAGTGAGCCCTCAGCGCAAAATATATTTCTTGAGTGAGTTCCACCTTTAATAGCTGACCTCAGGTCCTATCCACTCACTTATATGCATTATTATCAGCCTTATATCAGCTTACCTTTACATTCAGATCTATTCACACATATCTCAATGCACTAGCATTCATGCGCCATCTCAATGTTTCTTGATCCGAGGCACGAGTTAGGGGAGGGGGTGCCAAGACTTCCCCGCGCGAACTTTTTTCTGGGACTTTCTTGATTGAAATGTTAGAAATATCTCGTGTGAGTCGCATATTTCATAAAAACGTCCTTACTGGATTGGAACCACTCATAACTCATATTTGATGGCACAGGATCAAGAGGCGTATCGTAGAGCACCTATTATGTGTGATATTGGCATTAAATAACGAAAGAAGAATTTCAAGGGTTCGTTTTTTCTTTGTTAGACACTTCAATTCCCTTTCTTCAGATTTTACACTATATATACTACAAATAACATCCCCTATACTTTCGTTGGGTTTCTGGTCTGTTAGTTCTATTAAATTGGCATTAAAGAGCATTCACACTATGATCGGAAAAGCTCATTTTATGCCAGTGGACTCGTGAGTCAGCTCACTCAGACTATCATCAAGCCATGAGGCTGAGTGTCCGGCTGAGCAATTGTTGGTGAGTCCGATTGAGTTCTCGGTACAAAATTTTTTCTTGAATGAGTCCGAGCGAGCTCCAATATTTTTGCCGACCCATGGTGGTGATCTACCTTAAAAGGCTGTGGTGTTGTGCTCTTATACACGAGGACAACTGATTGAATGTTGGCCTCAGCTAGGGCTGCAACTAGTAGAGTAGGTTGAGGTCGTTCAGATTTCACCCCCCACCCCAATATTCTCGTGCTTTAATTTTCAGGTGATACTAAAATATCCACATGCCTTTATAGCGATGATCACCATTTGCCAAAGTTAGCCACTCTAGACAAAACCACCCCGAAAAAAAATTGCTGGGTACGGCGCTGACCGCACACAGCCGCTCCATTATGATGGGGCTGAAATGCATAACTGCACGAGCACCATGCATTTGTAGGAGGTTATGAAACACGAGGAACTCAAAAAAATAATTCAGGAGCTGCCTGCTACGTCATTCACCACATCCAATTTGCCACATCGTGCATGAGCTGGTTCCATTCCATGCCTGCAAACCTCTAGATTTTGTGACTCCAAGTAAACCTCTGCCATGTGTAGCTATGCAGGTCTATTAAAGGGACCGACAACTGCCCAGAATGTGAAATGAGTTGACTCCACCGATGTAAAGATTGTCCGTTGCACCGACTCAAACCAACCCTGCTTTTTTCGTGAGAGATGGATTTATATTTTTATTTCTTAATTGAAAGTCGCGAAAAATGACCTGTGGCGCCTCTGGCGGCAAAAACATGAATGAACCGATGAAGACGGCCACGTGACCGTTGAGTGCTGTACGCGGTCGACGATTTCTTTGTTAGTATTGAAATATTGTTCGTTTCTTTATATTAAAAGGTATTGCCCCATAATAATGTACATATAGGCCTGCGTTAGTAGTATGCATTAAAGTGGCGCTGCCTTCGCGTGACGTAATGATCCCATGCTCGTCAGCGCGTCTTGAGCAACTTTTCAGCGTGCTCATGCAACCGTGCACGCAGTTTCCAGGTCGCTGAGATTTTGGAGCAACATAGTTTTGCTACCTACACTTCGTCTCAGAAATGACGTGCGCTGCTACTCGGTGCGACCGTGCATATGCACAGTTACGTTTTCGATTACTTGGCTTGGCTCGTGTATCGAGAGAGTAACGACGCCGGGACAAGCCATCCATGACACAGGCGCAGGCAACCTAGGGCGCAGGCGCACACAACGCTGTACAAATACCGGGAAGGTGTATAAAGCCACACATCTCATTGTAACAGCTTGCTATTTTCAAAAATGGTTGGAAAGCTCAAAATAAAGGTGGTTAAGCATAGTTACAGCAACTCCTGCGAAAGGAGAACAACGACAGCTTTCACAAGGGCTAGCGGCATCGCTATCAATTCTCAGCGTTGCTGGAGCAAGCCTCCATGCGTGTTTGGAGCCTTTCAGATCGAAAAATACTGCTTATAAAATAACTATGTGCTTTTCGGATAAACCACTACAGCTACAAACGCTACGAAGGGTGAGCTTCCTGTCGCGCCGTAAAAAACTGGGTCGAGAAAAATCAGTTGTCGGTCCCTTTAAAGATTACAGAATAAATTTAAACAAATGAGAAAATAACAGCTGGAAACTGCTTGGCATAATTGCTGAAAAAAGTGACAAAGTATTTAAGTCAGCAGACCAGTAGTGCCTACCAAAGGTCTTGCGTGGTTTTGTCCATGACTGTATACAGTAGTGTCATTCAGTAGTTTCACAAGCTATTCTACTTGCGAGCGTGAAAAATAAGCAAATGCAGAGTTATGCAGCGGCTATCACAATGCAATGCTTTAGGGATATGATCTGAATTCTGTCTATGGCCTGCTACACTTTTATGATACAGGAAAATTAAAGGAACACCAAACATGACCAAATGTTAGGTAGATGAAGACAGAACAAAATGTTTTATTAGCAATATTTAAAATGCTTGCTTAGTGGACCTCTTTAGGGGAGGCTTAGCTTGTGCGCCAGCTTCATGTGCGGATTCATTGCCACCTTTTACACCCTTTTTCCTTTGCAACCTGCGGCAAAAGAAGCCTTGATTGTAACAGACATCTGTGTCATGGCAAACACTTTGTAAATGCTGGTAACAATCATAATTCTCGTTCTTCCTAATATTTTGTGTGTGAATAATTTGCATGAAGTATGAGCTAGCATTCAAGAATTAAAATTGCAATGCTGTAATAGCACATACACGAGATTGCAGGTAATTTTGGTTATTTACAGAACACACCACATCCTGTGAATAACCTAAATAGCTTTCAGATGGTGGTATGATATATCACATTTTCCTGAATTTACACAGTAAAGTTCTCATGAATTGAAATTCGACAATTTAGGGCTAAAAATCATATAATTTTGTTTCCACTGTCTCGATTTTGTGTCACATCGGCGTAATTTCGACTAGAACACTAACATCACAGCCGACATAACCTTCAGCAGCCAGACCTGTAACTGCATGATGTAGTTATTGTGAAGTATTGTGCACACCAGTTGTAATACTAACAGTTTTCATGCTGGATTTCAATCTGTAAGCACTGTACAGCAGCTCTATTGCATGCACAGTGTGAGGACACGTATTTCAGGAAACGTAGCTATAGGCTAAAAATGGTCTAAAAGAGGCCAATATTATTCAAATAATGCCCATCGCAATCATGACACCACCAGTGAGTGTCGCCAGTATGCTTATTGGATTGTTTGGAGCATTATGAAAGAGAATAACATGGTGCTTAAAGGGACACTAAAGAGAAACAATGAATTGGTTTAGATTGATAAAGTGTGCTCAGAGAACTCTTGTGTAGTTTATTTCACCACCATAGGTTTATTATTAGAGGAGAAAACAAAGTTCAAAGTTTCATTTTTAAATTTCGTGCCGAACTTTGTAATTCGCGACGTAAAACATTTCAAAGAGCATTTAACGTATTTTGGAGCCACTGGCCCGACGAAATTTCCACAAACTCATTATGTCAAGTCTCTGGCACCCTCAGAGGACAATGTACTTAGATTTAACCGATTAGGAACTACGTAGGCCCAAGCAGGCGCCGTCAAAAATATGTGACGTCACGGCAAATGGTGCGGGAATTCCAAGGTGGCGTCGCCACCTGTATTTTCCTTTTGCGCATTTTCTCGCTTATTAAGCGTCTTCTCGCAGCAAGCGTGGTGTTTTTGGTATCGTGGAAGACTACTTTACTAATGCGAGAAAAATCTTTTTACTCTTTAGTGTCCCTTTAAGACGAAGTACAAGAATGTTCGTCATCTTCACTTCCTCCTGTCTAAAGCACCATTTTATTAATCTTAAAACGGTGGTCTCCTGTTTTATTCACTTTCAACAGTGAACAGAAAGCACTGCTTTTTGTGCCTTTCCGTAACATGGTAGTCTTGTTAATAATGGCATACTTTTGTGTGTACTTGCCTAATTAAAAAACTTGCAAATTGTGCTTGCTTTATTCATTTGCCCATACATGTCCTTTTCTTTTAATTTTGCCCTTCCTGCCACTTTCACCGACTGCAGTATGTACAAGATAAGTTACTGTGAATAAACGTTGTAAAAAAGGAAACTGGGGTCCATTTAATTTATTACGAAGACACAGCTCTGAGACCCTTAGCTCCGCCTCTCCATTTTTATTAACAGCCTACGCTTTTCCGTGAACAGCGGACTTTAGAGCACGAACGCTGGCAAATGAGCATAGCGTTCAGTCCCAGCCAAAAGTTTTCCTTTTTCTTTTTCCGGCGACACGCACCTGCAATTTTTTCGGTGGTTTGCTCCATTCTTTGTCCTGTCTGGTGTAACGGCGAAAAAGTAGTTTGGATGCGACGTATTTTGCTTAATTTTTTGCGCTACCAACGTTCGCTTGCGAGAGATACTGCCGTTGCAAATCAGCCACGAAAGCAGTCACTCGCGACTAGCCAGACATCACATCGTTAGAGAACCGTTAAGAATTAGTAGATCGCGCAAGGATATGTAGCACAACAGCAACAAAGCGTACCGAGCTAATAAAATAGGCAGTTTTAGAATAGCGTACACAAGCCTTTGCGTTAGCGTTTCGAACCGCTTTGCACGCGTCGTAAGCTGCAGAAACGCCGGCATCAGCTGAATGGTTCACAACTTACCCATGGACGAAACGAAGCACAGTTCGGAGCTATAGATGTTTGTCTTCATCAATGCGGTCACTTCAGTCAAGATTTTTCACGAGGGAGGATGCATTCGACGCATAAGAATCGCGAAAGTTTGTTGAGAGTCCGTATTGAAAAACCTTGCGCGACGAACAGGAAGCCGCCATGACGCTTTCCCTTCCACGGGAAGTAGATGGTGCTTTGCAAAAGCGCTGCCAGAACAGTGCACTGCAGCAGTCTGAACAATCATACCACTTGAGTTCTATATTCTTTCTCCTTGGCTTTTTTTACGTTATAGCTTTATTCATTATTGCGGCATGGGATCACGACGCTTGCAGCCTGCGAAGTCGAGTTCTTTGGTTGCATCGTCAGTATCATCATCGGCGGCAGCCGCCAAAATTGAATGCAGAATCTCAGCAAAGGCCGCGCAGCAGATCAAATAAAAACATAACGCTAAGTAGGTAACGTTAACGAGGCCTTGATGTTATGACAAGTGCCGCAAAGTTCAAATTAAACCCTTTATATTGGCATTTTGCGGACCCCCCTTTTCGTCAAGCCGAGCGCCTCACAGGAGGGCTCACATCATTGAGCAAACATAAGTTATTATGTGCGCTATGGAGTACGCGCAGTGCGCATGGACTTCTACCTCAGTTTCGTTGAGTGGCGAAGCATTTTGTAGCGATGACACTGACGAGGACCGCCAAAGTTGGTTCACGATGTACGCACCATGCAATAGAAACTGCATGCACAGATATTGCATCACACTAGTTGATCGAAGCTTCGATTTGTGGACCTATAATTGTAAAAAGAACCTCGTAGGTGCAATAAAATGGTAATGGGATACCTAGTTCGTGATTCAATATTGGCATGTTGTGTGAGTGCTCTCCACTGTCCCAGTTGAATTTGCACAGTGCAAACTTGTCGATACATGCGCGACTCTACACACACACGCACACAGACCATCTAGCAAAAAGTTGCTTCTTTACACTTTTCTTTTATTTTCCTTCATTGCGGAAGAATACAAGCCTGTGGGGGAAGAGGAAAAGAAGCGGGTTGCTTTTGCATCGTGAAACACCGTTTTTTTTTTTTGTGCTTTATTTCATTAGAGCTCGCAATTCGCCTTTCACCGATAAGAAACACCCTCCCGAACGCCTTAAGGCGAAGAGAGGAGAGGTTCCTCGAAGTCGCAGCCATTTCCACGCTCGAGCGACCGATGCTGTTGCTGCAGACGGCAACCGAGTGACGAACTCATTGGCGCTGGCATGTGTGGCACTGCGAGCCATATGGTAGTGTCCCAAGGATGGAAAGACTAATTGCTTGTCGCTTCCGGCGCACACAGCAGTTTTTTCCTCACTATGGGAGGACGAGCTCGTAGAGCAAATCGGCGCGTAGAGCATATCTGCGTATCTCTCGGTTACCTCGAGGCAAAAAGGGGACGATACGTTGGCCGAAAAGGCCGACAGACCGGCTTTCCGTCAAAAAAGAAAGGGGAACACCAGTAAACATGAGTGAGCACAGGGTATTTACACGCACAAAAAAAGAAAAAAACAGTGCTTGAAGTACGAAGAGAGAGTACACACACACAGGGCCTCTTCGTCTCTGTCTTCTTCGCGCCTTAAACAACGTCGACGCCCTGAAGCATGCAGACGCGCGCATAGGCGACAATCCTATTTGTACCTTGGTGCACGCATGCGACATGGCTGCGCCTGCTGCTGCTGCTTCGACGGAGGACTTTCTGAAATTTAATGCAACAGCGTGCGTGCGCGACACTGCCGCTTCTACGGCCGATGTCCAAGTGCTACGGCTGAACCTAGCAGATCCTGTAGCTGCAGAAGAATGGCTTCGGCAGTACAGTGCAGCAAGCAACACTTCTTGGATTGTCAAGCACTTTGCCACGAACTGCACAAAGTAAGTGACGTGCCAGCTTTTTTCATGTGTGCATGTGCAGTCGCACGTGCGAGGTAACTGCTATCATTACGAGTAAGTCTCTCGCTTCACATCTTCGCCTTTCGCGCCACTAATTTGAATCGAAAAAAAAAAGAGAGAGAGAGAGAAAGGTAGGAATGGCGTAACGGACGGGAACATTTTTTTTTTAATGCAACCCTCGATATATTATCGAAGTTCCCGCACTAACACAAGAAATTGCTTGCATAACTAATTTTCACTAGACAAAGGACGCTTGATAGCTTTCGTTTTGTTATATGCACTATTCCTAGTATTTTTGTGCCTGATAACAAAATTGAGTCATAAATGCTCTAACGTATCGTATGCTAGCATACTTAATTATGATAGATCAATTAATGACCACTTTTCGCGTCACTTCAAGACGCGCGCACAAAATCGCCCCGCCGCGGTCGAACATGAGACCACGTGCGCTCGGGCGAGGCCTAGGTCTGAGATTGGCTCCGGCTGAACGGTGCACAGCCTCAGCCTATCTCAGAGTTCATGGCTCGAGCTATGGTGAAGCTGAGAGCGCGTTTCTGGAATCTTGGCCCTGCGTGCGGGAAAGAACGCAACATCGTGGATGAGGCAGTATCGGCAAGGGAGTCACGCACGAGGCATGTTCTCTCGCTGGAATTCCTGCGCTACAGTAATAAACGACACGCAACAGATTCGCCTGCTAAGCACCCTCTTTACTGTCATGAATCTGTCGGCCTATTTAGGCAGATTGTTTTAGAAGGCAGACCTTACCACTCAATGCTGTAGGCAAAAACTATTAATGCAAGTGCTGAAGTTGAAAAAGTGAAGCCTCCCAGTATTGAAGTTTTATATTGGCCTAACAGAAATACAAAGGCAATTTGCAAGCGTTACATGTGTTTGAAAGCCTTGATATAACTTTCTTTTCTTTTTTTCAAACGCTCTACACACTATTTCAAACGCTCCCTACAATAGCAGCTCTTTCTTCAATATAATAATATCATTTCAGCAATGATTGATGGCAGGAGACAGCATGAACACAACACATGAGCACCAGAAAGAACACGGGACAGAGTTGAAGCCAGCACTCTGTCCAGTATTCTTCCTGGTATTTATGTGTCGTCTTCATGCTGTAATTCTCACGAATGTAACCGTAGCGATCGTAACCAGGTTAGTAAATTTGGGAAAGTGGGCTCTTTCTGCCGCATGAGGTTCATGGAAAAGCAAATTTCTGCACCAGCAAGTAGAAAAAGGTGTTCAGTTGTTCGTACAACCAACATAGCCTGATACAAAGCATGGTAGAAGAGTGAATGGCGATACTAAAAAAAAAACGGCAATATTTCCAGGACAACCTCTTGCGCATCTTGGCGTTTAATAAACATATTGTAGTAGCACAAAATTCATAACAGAAAAATAATAGAAGAGGAAGATAAAAGAAAAAAAAAAGATGGGTGCTTAGAAAGAGTAGCAGCTGTGTTTTTTTCTCTCCTTCTGTTCCCTTTTTATGAATTTTGTGCTACTATAATATGTTTGGCAATATCAGGGCACAGTGATGCACATTATGTAAGCTGCATCTGCACTGTGTAACTGTGGCCTTCTTTGCAATTATGTTCTTATTGCAGGATGGTCTTCCATAAGGTGTGGAGATGCCAGCATAGCAGCCACAATAAGAGCTCCACAAAAAAGCCTGGAAATAGAAACACAAATTGCCCCGCAAAAGTAGACATAAAAATAAAAAAATTGAACAGAGACACAAAAAAGAATGACGCCTTTTTGTGTGGGCCCACACCTCTGCAGACACTCATAAAATTGACAGACCAACACAATCACAGTACACAATCAGCAGAAGCACTGCGTATGCTACGTCCCACAGAAGAAACAAAGACTGCATTCATAGGATACTTCGAGAGCGGCATAGGACCTGCTGACGCCATTCGCAGCCATGAGGAGTCCCTTTCCGCAAAGCCTGATGGCCCTCTCCTGCTTGCTAACGGCAGCATCAACCCGATCAGCAGGAGTGTGTACTACTGGCACGAGGAGTGGAGAACTGCAAAATATGGGCCATCAGGAAGTCCGCTTCCAAAGCTGCTTGAGAAGGTGGACGAGTATGCGGCTGCAGGTAAGTTTGCATACGGCATATTGTCTGCAAATACATGCAGATAGAGCACATCATAGCCTGATTTTCCCTAGTGACACTAATGCTACTTGTAGCATTAATTGGTTCACTATACATATGTGCTGCAAATGAGACCTTATGCAAGCACTTTCACCATCCCATAGTTAAGGGGGGTTGCGCCTCGGTCAGCCGCCGTAAAACCAATAATGGCCCGACGTTCGAGGCTGCCTGCGTCATATTGTCCTTCGAACACAGACACGATGATTGCATTTAGCCGTTTGAAAAAAAATCAGCAGTAATGGCAAGTACTGGTGAGCAGTTATTGTAAACAGAACAACCTAAAGCTTATCTGATTGATGCTATGAAATGTTCAGGAATTAAACAGAACAGTGTTGAGACCACAAGCAGGTACAAATCTTAATCTGCATAAACTGCTCGGATTCATCCTCCAGAAGTGAGAAAGCAATAGGCTACCATACATTAGCATTGGGAAAGGAAAGCAAGAGTTGTTTGGAAGATGGTGGGATATAGGGAAATGCACACACAAGGTGCCAATGGAAAAATGGAAAATTTCCAAGCACTGCTTTTCCAGGTAACAGAGAATGACGCCCCTTATCGTTTAGAAATCCTCTAACGAAGTTGCCACCCTGTCTTCTGCAGGTGGAAGACAGTGCTTGTGACTGTCCTTGTACTACATAATTTCCACACAGACATTAGAAGTGCCTAAAATACCCAAGAACCTTGGACAAGCTGTACAATTTCTTACCATGAGCAAATTCATGAAGCAATATTTATCAGAAAAACCAAGTTTCGGTAAGTGGTCAATGAGCTTAACTTGGAAAGGGAGGGGGGGGGGGGGGAGGGAAAGAAAAGGAAAGCTATGCAGTACATTGTAAGACTTTTTGATAGCGAACGACACGTAAGAGACAGCTGGGCAGAAAAATAATTGTACTCCAACAAGTATACTCAGCGACAACTTTTCTTGACAGCACTGTGGAAGCTACAGAACCGAAATGCATGCCTGCTATCACGCCAAGAAATAGTTCTTAGGTTTATTGACAATTTTGTCATTTGCCTTGCTGAAATAAATAGTGCTTTATTTATTATGTGACTGAAACAGTTGCAGAAAGTCGTAGGTAAAGTACAGTTATTGTTCACTTCACAGGAATACCTCCCTTTTCTTTCCATACAGCACCATCTTTTCAGCATGCCCGTTTTCCAAAGTAAACATGGCATCCGTGACATAGTGGTTCAGTGTGCGGCCACGAACGCGCTGTTTAGTTCTTCAAGAAAAGCATACTCATAATATGACACAATAATTAACACCAAAGAATCGAAATGTCTCTCCTGTTCACATTTTTCATGTACAAAATGCGTTAACGATACGAGCAAACTAAAGTGAAATCAGCCGCCAGCTGTCTTACTACTTGCAGAGCAACACGAATGTACAGGAGCCCCACCTCTGCAGCCTTCGCTCCACTGTCAAGATAAGTTGTCGCCGAGTATAGGTGGAAAAGATAGGAGTGCAAGCTGTACTTCCACTCAATGCATTAAAGAATGAAAAGGGAAGGCTCGCAATAATTTTAACATGTGGATATGCAAGGGTACCCAAAATGCAATTTCAGCATAACACATAAAGTTGCCACACAAGACAATGTACAGCGAGCTGACATTACAACAACCTCAGAGGATTGATTTCGTGATCTCCTGCTAGGGACTGTTGCTTGCATGCAAAAACTTATGCTTGAGTGAGTTGGTACATAGCTAAAAATGATAAACAGTGCATGATGGACAAAACACACACAAAAAAAAAACACACACAAATGACTGATTTAAATCATTCAACAAAAAACAGGGCGTACAACAAGGACACAAGAAAGAAAAGTAGACACCACAAATGCCGACTAACAACTGAAGATGCGCACAAATGGCAAAAAAGAAAGAAGACACGAAACACTTATCTGCGCATGCCTATGCAAAGGCTAGCGTATCAATCCAGCACACGCGACAATCTACTTGAAAGATGTAACTGTTAAGACATTTTGTTTCCTTTTTATGCAAGGTAATTGACGGTTGGCTCACGCATGCGTTACCACTATTCTCTATATGCCAAGCCTCAACCATTAGATGCGTTTCCTCATTCCTATGCCGATACAAAACTACACATTCATCGAATTTGGGCGTGCACTTACACTCTCGGCAATGTAAAGACAGATTAGATGATGAGCAACCAGTTAGCGATTTTTTATGTTCTAACAACCTCTGATTAATGCAGTGACCAGTTTGACCTACGTAGAAACAGCCGCAGCTGAAAGGAACCTTATATACCACACCAGTACGTCAATCCATGAATTTGTTGGTGTGTTTAATTAAACAAATATCAGTCTGCTTCTTGTCTTTTCCTTTCTCATTCTTTCTCTGCACGGCAGCGCAAATCTTACCTAACTTATTGGCAGCCGTGAAAACAACATCAACGCCATATCTACTTCCTACTTTCTTTAGCCTATGATATACGCGATGAATGTACGGAATACCTACGACATGTTTCTTCCTATCGCTTTCGGCAACCATGCTTGGATTTAACATAACGGACTTCTTTAAACGTTCAGCAACAGTGGCAACTGCATCAGGAGGATAACCTACTTCTAAAAGACGCTTAACCTGGTCATTAAAGCTATCACTCATTTTGTGCTCACACGACTTGGTGAGGGAAGACTTAACGGCATGACATGGCAACGCCGTTTTTTACAACTTTCGAGTGCTTCGACGAAGAGTTACAGTGGTTTTGGAGATGCAGGGCAATACTGCCAGCACACATGGTTCTCCTGAAAAGTCAAGGAAATGTCAAGAAATTGTATACTATTATTCTCAGGCAATTCTTTAAATCACTACTTCCTTGACTAACACTGTTATTAAAGGTGATGGTACACTCGCATTAGACAGCCTACGCCTCCTTTATTGACAAAAAACGCTACTGTATTCATTGGCAGGAACATTTTCGTACCTCCAAAAAATATTGCTCTTAGGGTTGCGTGGTTCTAATCATTGATAAGATTAATGAAGCACGATAAAAAACTAAAAAGTGCAAGTTGATGCATCTCTTACATATGTTCTCAACTCCTCGCCAACAGTAAAATGGCTTTTAAAATGTGTGCTCTTCAACGTGAATATGCAGGCACAGATGTTTGCACGAGAAGTCTGTCCAGCGACTGCTGGGCAGTCCTTGTTGTCACACCAATTATGCGTCGAGCCCAGCACCTGGAGTCGGCACGAAATGTCATCTTCGTGGACTCCACATCATCGTGTGATGCAGACGGCAGCACAGCAACTGTGCTGCTCACATCGACCAAAGCTGGGGCGGTGCCAGTAGCTGTACTCGTCCACAGCTCCCAGAGCAGGGAGGGATACGCCATAGCCTTCCAGCTTTTGAAGCAAAGATACCCATGTTGCTTCGGTGACAAAGAGGTACAAATCTTTGCATATTAAGCAACCTGTTTTAAGAAAAATACCACGGCATCTACTAAATCAGCATTTACTGTAGTAAAGGGAAGGCACATTTTTTATGCTGTTTGAGTATTTCAAAACAAATAATTCCTGCAAGAAAGCAACATTCTTTACAGGTAACGGATACATACACACCTCACCAGACACCCCCAAAAAATTATTTCAGACCTATCCTTCACTCTCCCCTCTTAGAGACAAGCACTCATTCCCACTCCCTCGCTCTACCCACTTTCTGGTAACACCCCCATAAAATAGAAATTCTGGATAAACCCTCTCCGACAGGTAGTTAAGCTACATCTCTTTCATCTACACCCAAACATTTGTGCGTATCTTCTTAGGTGCCATAGAAACAGTCCAGCAATAAGAATGATTTATAGTGTTTCTTTAAGAGCTTTCAGAATTCAAAGATAATCCCCCACAGCACGAAGTGCAAGTATACTTCTTCAGCTCAATACTCTAAGAGGGAGAGATGTTATTATGAGTAGAAGTTGAAATGCATGAAGCTTTAGTAATTAAATGTTAGATTAATTATTTTATGGCACAAGCTGCAGTTTTTTTAATAGTAGCCAGTGCTAGTAAATTCTGGCAATGAAAGGAGTTCTCAGTTAAGCATTCCCAAAATGTGTTACAATATGTATCAGTACACCAGCTATTTCAGCAATTGACACATAAAAAGCTGCATTAAAACAAACAAACAAACAAACAAACAAACAAAAGGTGGTACAGCGATACATTTTTACTGTGAGTTCAATGGCACACATCTTAGAACTGGTGCTAGATTTAAAATTTATCACAAGACTTATTACAGTTTGTAAATAGCAATGAGGTAGTATCACCTCATCCGATCGAACAAATTGAGGGTCGAATAAGTGAAAAATGCACCCCATGAAATTGACATCAAGAAAAATCACATGTACTATACTTCAATGCTGCTCTTCAACTGTCCTAACTATGCATGGCCTTCCTGTAGAGGCACTACAACACAGGTGAAATCAATTGCTAGGCAGCTTCCGCATGAGAAACGCACAAAGCATTCATCGCATGCGTTTAGGGCATTGAGTGCACACAATGCTAGATGACCATCTTAATGTTCCTTGTTTTCAGATGAAACCTTGAAGCTACTATCCGATTTCCGTTGTGATAATGTCAACAATACTGAGCCAAAGTTAGCACGTTTCTTTTGAATAAACAGCTTTTATTAGGTCATTTGTCAACAACATTAAAACTGAGCAAAGTCAATTACTCTTACATGTGTAACTTCAAGGGAGATAGGCTCTCTTTGTTTCAATTCATAATAATAATATATGGGGTTTAACGTCCCAAAACCACGATATGATTATGAGAGACGCCGTAGTGGAGGGCTCCGGAAATTTCGACCACCTGGGGTTCTTTAACGTGCACCTAAATCTAAGTACACGGGCCTCAAACATTTTCGCCTGTTTCAATTCATGGAACCTCTTGGGTGGGAATCACAATGAATCCCAAGTGACACTGTGCTACACTGTGAAATGTGGCTTTCTTTAAAATAAGATGATGGAGTTGACTGCATTGGGCAAATAATGCCTGCTTGCACGCTGATCACATCAACATGCACCAAGCCTACCCGGTCTACATGATCTGTTTATCCAGTCTAGGCATACTTTGCACCACACTTTGTACTTTTCTGCAATAGAATTATTTTGAGCACCAACGAACCTATATAAAAAATTCGGTAATATTCCTAACATGAAGCCTATTCGGTATACTGAACTAATAGCAATGCACATTGTAATTCATTATAAACAAGTTTCAGTGTTAATGGCAGATAAAAAACTATAAACTGAATTATTAAGAGAAAAATAGTGCATTTATGTTACAGACGAAAACATCAATTCGTTTTACATTTTTTCTTGCAGGCACCAGAGGGGTTCATGAGCGATAATTCAAGTGCGGAAAAGGGCGCCCTCAGTGATACAGTGGCCATCAGCAAAACAGCTGCTGTGCACGTTCCACGTGCTTCAAGCAGAGTGGCGATGGCTCACGTCTGCCCGGAACGAAGTAACAAAAGAAGACCGTCGTCAGTACATGGAGTGTTTTCAGAAGGTAAGAAAATTGTGGTGGTATTCACAAGACACAAAAAATGACATTTCAACAGTCCTCTAATGAGACATGCTGGGACATTACTGTCTGTAAAAATGCTTCCTATTACATTTTTCACTTGTGTAATGCTTTTCCTACACTATAATACTAGGTGGCCTCTTATGTGTATCCCTGGTTGATGTAGAAATAAAAACAGTACTTGTGAAGTTTGAATAATTACATACCATATTTTCTCCCCTACAAGCATAGGCGTGCGCACTGGGGGGGGGGGGCAAAAACTGCCTAATACATTGACTTAGTAGGCAAGGGTGCGCTGCGACGAACCTTCGCCCCCCCCCCCTTATGAGGAACCCTGCACACACCTATGCTATAAGCTGTACCAAGAAATGGAAAGATGTGCTTAAAAGGTGCGGGGCAGGTTATATGAGTTTTTTTTTTCCTTCTTGCAGAGTTAAAGTTAGGGGTGCGAGTTCTATGCAAGAAAATATCGTACGTTTTGGAAATCAGTGACACAATGTCCGCATAACAGCTAGAATTCCTACTCAGCCAAAAGCCTGTCTTGGCCTAAGAAAGCCTGATAAATAGGTGAGTCGTGCTCGGCATAATTATCAGTTGTCCGAATGAGCATGTGGCTGTGATCTCACGCTATTCATTTAGTGACCTGTTCACCATATTCGTCATGCACTAATGCCGTCCTATGCAAATTTTGGTACGAGTTAAGTTAAAGAGACGACCACGAGAGCACCCAAATGTAGGAAGTTTAGATAGATAGATAGATAGATTGAAACACGCAATGTTCCTTCGGTTTGTTAAGGAATGCTACACATTTTATAAACTCCAACAATTAAAGCGTACAACGATTACTTGAAAAAGTGTTGCAGGGCCCTGTTTAATGGGAAGCTTTAAAGTTTACAGGAGCAGAATTCCTCTGCCGCTTTCAGTGCCATTGAAATTGATAGTGTTGTCTTACTTGTTTTCACTGTGGTAATTCCCATGTCAAGCTTTGTTAGTTGATTTAATGCTGCTTTCTTTTTTAGCTGTGTACTCTATTTTTGTGGCATGAAAATATATCTCTTGGTATATTTTTGTTGATCATTTTCGACAATTCAACGGAATTCAATCTGATTTCGTGAATTCATGCTCTGCTTCTAATTAGTTAAGATGCAGCTTCAAATAACCTGTGTCACTGTCTGCGAGGACTGTCGAGAATTTACATTTTTATCCTGACTGTCTATAGCCTGGCCTGTTTTCCAGTGACTAATTTTGCTACTTGACAGAAATGATGTTCTTAAGTAATTTGTACCCCCAATAACAACTTCACCTTTAGCAGCAAGACTCAATGAAGTAACATGGAAATTATATTACATAAGCTTATCATAAGTTACACACGATATGAAAACATCAAATCACAATAAGTCAAATTTCTGAAAAACTAATTTCCAAAAATGATTGGGAAGCGAAATTTTATGTAGACATACCACAGACATTACAATGAGAATTACAGCTACGCTATAAAAATAGAGCATATTTATAGAGTATACGTGCAAAATGAATTTGGGCCACAACTAGCTCTTTATATATTCAAACTTCTTGCTAGAATGCAGCTTTCTTTAAAATTAGCAAGCAAGCATAACCCGCACACTTTGAAAGCTGAACAGTACATATCGGTATTTCGTTTTCTATTTCAGATCCTTTATGCTAATGACGAGGAGGAGCTGGAGGCAGCACTTGCACACCTGAAGTCTTTACCTCATACATCCTATGTTGAAAGAGTTCAGGCATTTCTGGAGCGGAAACATGAGTGGGTGCTCCTTTATCGTGCTGGCATTGTCACAAGAGGACAAAACACAAATAACTACTCGGAAGCATCCATAAGAATTCTGAAGGATGTTATCCTCTCCAGAGCAAAAGCTTATAACGCAGTGGCCCTTATTCAATTCATAATGACCAATTGGGAAAAATATTTTGAAACAAGGCTTCTGCGCCATGCACATCATCGGGAACCTTCACACAGAATTGGCTTTGAGCACCAACTCCAAAAAACCTCAAGTATTTCCCCAAATTCTGTAATCAAAATTGAAGAAAATGCTTACAGTGTGCCCAGCTATTCTGGCACTGGGATGTATGAGGTAAGAGCTGATGTGGGATTGTGCACCTGTTGGGTAGGGAGGCAGGGTGCGTTCTGCAAGCACCAAGCCCTCATTCAGCAGAACTTCGGAGGCCCTTTCCCCAACAGCCCTGCCCTCACACCGGCAGATTGCAGGGACCTGGGCCAGCTGGCACTTGGTGACAAGTGCCCTCCAGCAGAGTTCTTTGGGCGTTTTGGACCTGCTGAATCTTATGCACCCTCAGTTCATCCTGGGCTTAGTAACACAGCAGAAGCAAGCCCCATCGAGCGAATGGAAATATCCGAAGAGGTGTTTTCCAGCAGCAGCCTACAGCAAGGGGTATTTTTTGTTCTAATTCAGTCTCAGAAGAAAACAGCAGAGTCCTAAGAATCAGTGAATGAATAAGTAACTTGTAATGTATCTAAGAATCGGTAACTTGTAAGTAACCTATAAATCATAAGAAACCTAAGAATCCAGTAACCTAAGAATCAGTAACTTGTAATGTATCTGTGTGAACAGAAGCTTTCGTGGTTATCATTATAGCATGTGCTTCTCAAGCTTGGAGCTTGGAGGATCTGCTTCGCGCAGTGGGTGATACAAAACAACTAAAATAGCAAATACTGCTTTTGAGTGCTCAAAGTGAGGACTAAATATTGTACCACCACTCTTTGAAAAGGTCATTAAAAAGAAAATAAATTTTTCTCGTGCAGGACCCAGTCAATTGGAGTAAATTTAGAGAGGCCTTCATCCTGATATGAACATCGATTACGCTATGATAACCAATGTGTAAATTACCCAGTAACAGTACCAAAAATACCACTCTTGCTGCGACACAAAATGCAGCTGGTGAGGCTATTTTGAGGTTTCTGCGCGAAATTGCTCTAGTTTCATAGATTTTGATTGCTTCTTGCTGGACCTACATAATTCTTTATTGGTAAAAGTTAAGTACCTGTGAAGAGCCGCAGGCTTAAAGAAGTACTGACATGAATTTTAAAATTTTTCGGGTTGTTGCTCTAAATGAAAGCACGGGTGTCGAGAACCCTAAAAAGAGTGTCGTGGTGCCTGGGGATGCATTGCATATATTTTTAATACCGCTTCTTTCAATCACCAGTTTCGGTTTCGGTTTCGAGAGGGCGGCTTCATAGTGACATGTCAAGTCTGCCCGTGACGTCACGGGCAGACTGCAACCCACGAAATATGCACCTGCTGTCCTTTGCTGTCAGTCGAACGTGGTTCATGATGAGTGAACTGTCGTCCAGTGCTTCTGACAGCGATTTCTGTGATTTAGGCTGCATGCAGAACCCAGACTTCACAAACCAAGTGAGCTGACTTGAAACGTCATAGGGCTCTCCATGCGGTGAAGCTGCCTTGCACATGCTGGGAGATGAAAACTTTAAAATCAAACTTAAATATTTATACGTGTTTCCCAGATGCGGTGTGGGGAGAGCGTTAACACTACATGCCAAGGAAACCAAAAACGTCTGTTTTGCTGCACTTCAAAATTGTGTCAGTCCTCCTTTAACATTAAAAGTTTGAGCCAATCTTTTCAAAACTCACAATACAAAGACTGTGAAACCAGTGATGCCGTACTGACATTCAAGTGTTTACATATCAGAAATTTAGCTTCGATATCTTCATTATTCCGTTCAATAATAAACTAACAATGGAAAAATTAACAAAATGCTGTTCTCAAATGATTTATCGGCATCACCTGAGTCTTTTGAAACGTTTGTACCGTGCACACTAAGTGTCGCAATTTTCGACAAACAAAAAATTTTAAATGGCACTTTCTTCTACAACAAATAGGTACTTAGCAGGTGTGTCATGCCATTGATGTTTTTTCTTTTTCTACAGGACCTGGAAGAGCAGCACAAACATCCAGTGGAAAAGGGACAGCTGCAGCGACTTTGTGCAATGGCGCAAACAGATGTCACATGTGCTGCCCTCCTGAGCTCCCTTAATGCAGAATTACAGGGAGTGAGAACCACAAGTGCCCTACGGGACTTGCTTCTCCGCATGAAAGCATCTGCTGCTGCACACAGGAGACGTGGGAAAAAAATCAAAGTGCAGCCAACAAGCTTGGCAAGGCGTCGGCCTGGCTTGCCACGAGGCTCAAGCAGAGTGCCAGCTGGACGACCAGTGAGAAAGACCAAAAGAGCACACTCACTGGCAAAAAGCATTCATCACAATGTGCCAAGTGCGAAATAACATTAATTTTACTGAGCTCAATGTGCCCTCTTAACATCGAAGCTGTTACAGCTAACGGTAATTCGTGTGAGTGCCCTATCAGAACACTATCATCATCATAAATGGGTATGTACCTCAGAAATTGGGTAAATCTCACCACTCACCACTATTCCACTAAAAATGAAGAAAGCAGCAGTTAGCCCAACAGATGGCTGCCACGCGACGACAGCAATATGAAGACCCCGAGTATGTACAACGAGAGAATACTAGGGAATGGTAGAGCTAATGACGGCTGCGAGAAGACCCCGAAGTAATGGAAGGCCTCGCCACGCCAACGACAACATGCCCGTAGATCTACGACAAATGCGAATGCTTGGGTTCAGCGAGAGTTTCTGTTTCTGGAAGTTGGACATCTATGTTGCGTCTGTGACTGTCTGTGGCTTAACTTGAACCCCTCTGCGCTGAGAATCAATGTAGAAACAACCTACCACCGCCTATCTGAAGCCTAGCAACGACCTAGAACCAACGAGATTAGTCTTCAGAATCGTCCAGTTTCACTATTTCAAGTCTTGCGGGCCTTAGTGCAAGCTTCGCCTTTTTTTTTTTTAAACGACATGCATGTTTTTGTTTCTGCATAATCATGATGCAATGTTACTGCAAATACGTAAATATTGCCACACATCATTTTGATGCATTAGGGTTTCATCAGCAAGAACTGTTTGCAAAGCTCTGCGCAGACCACGCCATGGTGTTTCAGACCGATGGCTTAACGATTCTTTTAAATCATTCCGTTATGATTGCACGCAGGACGCAAATAGTCTAGAGCAGGGGTCGGCAATCTTTTTGAGGTGGAGGGCCGAGTTGCAGGAAGCCAACACGGCGGGGGCCGCATGGCTGGGGAGGGGGTGTCGCTTTGCAGGCATTGAGACAAAATTCGGTAATTGACAAAAATGTTAAAAAACTGGAATATAAATTAGAAATGATGTTTATTTTCAGCATGCATGCAACTTACAAATACAAGTTTAATGTAAAAACTAGGCTTGTGTGAATAGTAAATTATAGGTTCGAAGAGAATTCGAAGCGAATAGTGACCTTGGTCGAATAATTTCGAATCGAATTCGAATAGTTCATACCCCATATTATAAGGAAAAATGACATAATTGTCATGACCCAACTAACCTGCATCATATTTTTTAAAATTGAAACAAAGCATGTGCAAACATTGTTCCAGAAAAAAGGGCAGTGGAAGCGACTTTGAATACTAGCACGATTTGACTTTTGGTAGAACGCAAGTGATAACCTGTAAAATACGTTACGTTTTAAAATTAACTATACTTAGAGCATATAAGCTGGTGTGATGAGTTTTTAAACTTAAAAAATGATGAATCTATGCGAGGGTAATATGTTCATTTAACCTTGAAGTGGGGCTTCGCGGCAGTGCAGATTTCCCCTAGATAGGTGTATTCACGGCACAGCACTCCTCCACTACAGTGAAACCACCTTTACAGAGGGTTAGATGCGTTTTATGTGTCTATTCGTTGATTTCGAATACTTCAAAATTTAGAGTTTAAATTTGTTTCGAAGCAAATTCAAATACCTTGATATTCGTTCGAATATTTGAACTGCTCGAATATTCGCACAAGCCTAGTAAAAACCCCATTTCAGGTCAAAACTGCACAGTGTTGGCTGTCAGATAAGAAGTGACAATGGGAGGGGGGAGAATTCTAACATCGTGCTGGGGCTGCATAATACTGCCTCGCGGGCCGCAGGTGGCCGGCCCTTGGTCTAGAAATTAAGCTGCCACCAGAGATAACACTGGTGTAGATGCTACGACGTAAAGAGGTACAGAAGAAACTCAGACAGGAGCCATTGTAACGTCATGTTCAAACATGCTTTTTACTTCTTCTTTGCCTGTTCTGGCTGGCTCCGTTTATTTCTACTATTTTGTACAACTGGAATATTCGAAAGCCCATGTATAAAAGCCAATACGCCTTACTGCGTGTCAGATTATCAACAGACGATGCTCTGCTCGCCACTATCAGTGCATTGCTTGCAGTACGACTTTCCTCTCCCGGACACAAGTTTTGCCAAGTAAAGAGTTTCATGCATGCCGACTGCTGCCTTTGTCAATGTCACAGCACCGTGACAATATCATAGGAATATTTGAAACATTTTGCAAATTGGCATTAATCATGTCATACACGTGTTCTGATGTCTATTGTAAAGCTTGTCTGGGTTGGGAGAGCGAAGGCTTGGAAGGAAGGACAGGACGACACAGAAGAACAGCGTTACAACACAACAGAGCCCAGCGTTACGACATGACAGAGGCCCAACAAGTTTGTTGTCATGCCCTACATACACAAGGTTTCACATAACCTTAAGAGGATAGGATCAAAGCATGGGGTAGACCTCATCTTCACGGCACCCCTTAAGCTTTCCCGTTTATGCAATCTTGCCGGTGAAAAAACAGAGAAAACAGTCTGCGGTAAGAAGCATAGGGAGCCATTTGTTCCCTGTGCTGCGGAAGTCGTATATAAGATACCACTCAGTTGTGGAGAATCTTACATAGGCCAAACGGGCCGCTGTCTTAACGACAGAATAAGGGAGCATGCAAACACGGTGAAAGCTCAGAATGATGGGGCGCACCTTCCTGCGCATTGCAGGAATTGCGGATGCAGAGCACTTTTCGAGGAGACTACGTCATGAGCAGAGTAAAAGGCAGGCGAGAAAGGGAGAGTGTAGAGGCTCACCAGATAAATGCTGCCGTAGACACGTGCATCAGTGCACCTTCTGTGCATCTGACAATGAAAGAAATTGAGTTCCTTCAAAGCGGATAAGTGTAAAAGCTGACCAAACGCAACCCTTCTGCGTTATCGTAGTTTGTAAATGCGATTTTTCCCAGAAATTTGTTATCGGGTGTGTGACAATCCGCTGTGACGCGCCTGCGCATACGTTTTCGCGGTGAGATGTCTTTCAAAATAAACTCAGTTGCAAGTTGAGCGTCTGTTCTTCTGTGTCGTCCTGTCCTTCCTTCCAAGCCTTCGCTCTCCCAACCCAGATATGTTGAACCAACTAGCCCAACAATTAATTATTTTGATGTAAAGCTTGCTTATCTAATCAAACAAGGCTGCACTATTATACATTCCCATTGTGCCCTTGTTCAGCCAGATCAGCCGGTTAGATGGCAGTTGACGAGGCTTGGGCATTGCAAAGAAAGAAATGCACTGCGTACTGGCGAGATGTACTTTTATTCTGTATTTGTTATTGTTGTGTTTAACATGCACACTTTCATTTGATGTAGTGACTCCGTATATTGTATAACTGACACATTGTAAAACATCGTACAATATTGTACCATCACTGTATAACACTCGTGTAACATTCTTGTTGCAACATGTACCTGAACTACTGAAGGGAAGTTGGGCCCTCATTAGGGAACACCTTTAGCCTAATTTCCTCAGTATGCAGTCTTTGCTGTACACCGAAATACGTCTTAATTTTTGAATAAATCACTTGGGGGAAACTATGATGGCAAGATGTGAAATGCCTGCATGGCACAATAACAGCAGAAGAAGAAAAAAAAAAGAAAGAAGACCTGCGACCTCACAGTCACCAGTGTAATACCGTAGCCACAGCACTGAGTCCTCTGAACAATTTGCAAATACTTTCCAATTGCTTGTTCCACTAAGCAGTGCACTGCTGCTGTTACAAGCAATGTGCCATTTTCAGGAAGGTGCTTTGCTTTTTGGTTGTATCCCTGTTCACTACAGCCAGGCACACAGTCTGGTGCTCTTGTCACTGATTCATCGAGTTGGCCAGTTACTATGTAGCTGGCGCACATTTGATACAATCCTTGTAGATACACATTTGTTTGTGTTCGTTAAGCTACACTATGGTACCCACTATCCAACTTTTTCAAAGTACACTCCAAACAAAG
This sequence comes from Rhipicephalus sanguineus, assembly GCF_013339695.2. NCBI lineage: Eukaryota > Metazoa > Arthropoda > Arachnida > Ixodida > Ixodidae > Rhipicephalus > Rhipicephalus sanguineus. Next base: position 321,655,118 of record NC_051176.1, on the reverse strand, counting down.
GCAGACTGCCTTTGTGGTACTTTCATTTTTCACAAATGAAATATGTATTATATGATGCAATATTTTTGTACGATTTTGATGCAACAACTTGATATTTGTAATACTGTGTTTTCACAAACATTTATTCTTATGGCACTATTGTGCACCAATAATGCACATCAATGCAATTCCATCTGTTTTATTGATTTTTTTATGGTGTTTTGTTAACAGTATTGCCGTATGCTGCTAAGTTTAGAGAGGGATCGGGGCCTTCTTTAGTCAACACACTACAGCGCGGCTTTTAGCGAATTTCATAGTATTAATCTGTTGCAAAACATACTACAGTATACAAGTAGCAACTTGTTTTATATAAATGATTGTTAACACACTTAAATGTCTTGCTACCTCTTGGCTAAATAAAATTCGTATTTGTCACCTGCGTTTCGGACTACAGAGAGAGAGAGAGAGACAAATGCACATCGCGATCCTTACTAGACACTTGTCAGTAAAGAACAATTTATTGCAAAGCACTTTCTTCTGCCTTATCAAGTGTCCTCCTTGCTTTCTTTCAACGTGTTTTGAAACCCAGAAGTGTATCGAAAAGCTACTCAACATTTAGCAGTACTACATACACCAGTAGCACGTTTGCTAAGGAATGTGAGCGGATATCACGACGACGCGAAATGGCAGTTCAAAGCCTGATATAAGTGAAATTGGTTACATCTGTCCAAGCAGCCTATGAGCCAGCAATAGTTAATGAAAGGGAGTGGATGTTCGCCCGGCAGTTGTTGTTTGATCGGCAGTTCGGTTTCGCGAGCGGCCGGCCGTCAAAAAGCGAAGAATTCGCCGGCATTTTGCGCCGTTGACTTTCGCGCCGTTGACTCTCCTGGCAGTTTCGTTAATGGGATGTATAGCAAAATTAGTATGACATAACATGACTCCATTACGAACATAACTGCCAGGCCATAACATGAAAATCATGATATGCATGTCATGAACAGCATGATTTACATGCCACGGTCTTGGGGCTCTTGCGGCCGTTTCGTTAATTTTATATCTACCAAAATTGGTATGGCGTGACAAGAGTGCATGGCAAACACAAGTGATAAGTCCAAATGTACAAATCATGACAAGCATGTCATGTACAGCATGATTTACATTATATGGTCTCTAGGCACTCGTGGCCGTTTCAATGAAGGGATACATACCAAAACTGGTGTGATACGACATTTCTGTATGACGAACATAATTGCCACATGGTAACATAAAAATCATGACATGCATGTCATCTACGACATGATTTACAGGCTACGCTCATGGTGGCCATTTAAATGAATGGATACATTCCAAAACAGGTATGATGAGACATTTCTGTATGACGAACATAACTGACACATGGTAACATAAATATCATGACATGCAAGTTATGTAGGGCATGATTTACATGCCACGCTGATGGTGCCCTCATGGCCATTTCGCTCGCTTGATATACAACAAATGCCGATATATAGTTTGAGTTGATCACGCCGTAGCCTGCTCTGTAAACATGCTGTGACTACTACGACGGCACAAGTCGATATGCCGGCGTTCTTTATGACAGCCGGCCGCTCGCAAAACTGAACTGCCGGTCAAACCACAACTGACCGGCAAATAATTGCACATGTTTAAATTGCTGGCACTTTTCACTTGACGGCCACTCGCGAAAAGAAATTCCACCAGATGCCCGTGCTGGCAAAGCGCGTTTTGCTACACCAACAAAACGAAGCCGGCATTAGCCACGTGACTGCAGCCGGCCAGTGAGAAATTACTGCCGGCCAAGTTCTGCGCGCGCAATTCTGCCGGCTGCCGGGCGAATATCTAGAACGACAACCATATGACGACCACCTGATCCACAACTAACGCTTGCACAACAGAGCCAGCCCTATATCTAATCACGTCGGCATCGGTTATAGGCAGCTCTCGCCACACTTATTAGCCAGGGTGATCATTCATTTTCGTAATATCTGCAGAACTCAAAATTATTTATCAACTGCACGTACGATAAGCTCATTGGCGCAATACCATGAATGCGAAAGCCGCCCAGCCCACTCACTGAAAGTACAGTGTACTAGAATGCGGCAGTGGGCTCACTGCCGTATCCCTGCGCCGCGCCGCCATGGCCCTCTCCGCGTCGACAGCCTGGGCGCCCGCCAGGGGCGCTGCCGCCAGTTTCTCCTGAAAACTTCTCTTGCGGGGTGCGAAGCGCGTCCCCTGGTTGGGGTTACGCTGGTTACGATGTAGTTCCGGGGGGATCAACAAACGCGGAGTTGAAGGCGGTAAGAGCGCCACCACAATGACACATAAAAGAGACCACAAAAAAAAAAATGGAGGGAGGAAGGGGTCGAGCATTTTATTCTTCTTTTAAGCTGATTCCCCTGCAGCGCATGTTCACGCCATTCATTCGTTTGAAGGGCCTTTGTCGATCGGGCACCACGCGTGCCGCTTTGCTGCACTTACGTATGCTTGTTTTTCTGAAGGATCGGCATTTGTGTCTGTCCGCAAACTGCAACTGTCTCAAAGACGGTCCGCCGCTGCATCTGGACGGGAGGGACGCGCTACAGCTGCTACAGCCTCCGGCGGTCGTGCACATAGGGCATGCAGCGTACGTGCAGAGAAATTGCTGGGGCAGCGTTTGACAACAAAAACAGCTGGACCCAACGAAGCTAGGAGGACCGCGTAGTCAAGTGCGGTAAGCAAAAAAAAACAAAAAAAAAACAGGAGGGTGGTGACAGCAAAACCATACTCGTGTACAGAAAAAGGAGATGTAGAGGGGAGACTGAAGTAGCTGTCATTAGGAAGCGGGAGACCCGTAGGGATTGGGCTCCTTTTGGGATGCTCCAGTGCCTGTTAGATCAACGTCGTCATCGGCTGTTTATTGGTCGTGACCATTTCTGCATTGTTAATCATGGCAAGCATTTGTGCATACATAGGCAGGGGTTTGTGTAAATAAAATCATATCAGACGTCTATCAGGTCAGGAGGAGGAGTAAATCTGCCTGCTCATTGGCGGGTGTGCGGCTGTTCTCCTGATCTGAAAGGCACGCAAATTATTGGTAAGGTAACCACGCAATTAATACGAACGTGAAGTGATTGAAGCGCAAATCTGGAAACATATGGTTTGAACAAATGCATTACTGTATCTGTCACTATCAAAGAAAAAGATTGCTTATTTAAAAAAAATGTGGTTACTGATGTCATTCTCTGTTATTGTGAATCACACGTGTTTTATGTACGACGCATGCGCGCTTTGCTTATCATGGTACGTTATGTGGTTTCATTAAACCTTTTGCTAGTTCCAGCGAGTGTCTTCTCTTCTTGTGTAAGCGTCCGTAAGCTGTTTTTTTTCGTTTCTTCAAGTATGTGTACCAACAGGCCCAGCAACAGATTCTCCTCAGCTCATATATGCGAATAAAAAAAAGAAAAAAAAAGTGAGGCGTTGTTGTGGGGCTCGAAAGGCGAGAGTGAAGTCGCTATGATCGTTACAGTGGCGAAAGGGCATTGAAATCGTATCGATCAGCAGGACAAAAAAAAAAAAAAAAAACTTCAAACGCAACTACACGCCCTATCTGTTACTGCAGCGGCTACGTGGAGGAGCATTCATCTATGCAATAGCCGCTTAAAACATTGCCCACCCGCCGTAAATCAGTCACAGCGACAGTAATTTATTTCACAACTCACAGAAAAGTTGCATCAAAAGAAGCTCCATGTGTTGCGCACCGTAACTTTGACTTTTCTTGCGCGCAAAACAGCAGCGCGCGCTAGCCGCGCCCAGCAATCCGCCGGAAAGTTTCAGGTGACGCTGGGAGCCGCGCCGCCTGTCGGCGGCGACATGAAGTGCGTCACGCTCCGCCGCTCAGTGAGCGCACTACAAACTTCTAGAACACTGTACTGAAAGCTTACCTTTACCTGCTCCCGCCGGCCTGTGCCCCCCAAACGCACTTCTAATGCTTCTAGCCGCCCGCCGCTGCCGTTCCTCGGAGTCAAGCCATAGAATAAAGAACCAGTTTAGAGAAGGGAAACTGTAGCCTTGACAACGGTACGAAAGATAAGCAGCGGTAGCGCATGGAACTACCGAAGGCACCCAAGAGATGGCGCTGCGTAAACAGGAAGCGGAAAACAAAATTTATTGTTTATTTAGGTAGAAAAAAGCAAATGGCTGCCCTTTTTTATTCCGTACCTGGTGCGTATGCGCATACGCGGGTGCCTCGGCTGGTTTTTTATTCTATTCTTTTTAAACAGAAGTGGACGAAAGAGGCCGGGACTCGTGTAAGGCTACGGAGGTCTCGTTATCTTTCGCCCGCTTGTTTTGAGCGCGTCGATGCGCCGAGCAGCATGCCAAAGCGCCCTTCGGAACGCAGTACCTGTGCGTACGAAGGTTACATGGAACCGAAAGGCATACATTGGCAACTGACACCAGTAAGAACAATTCACGAGTGAGTAGAAGAAACGATAATCTTTATTGACACTGAGCAAGCGGTAAAAGGCCCTTGTTCAGACATCGTGAGCTCGTAAACGACTAGCCTTCGCGGTACTTCAAAGAGACAAAACAAATTAGATGACGTTTGTTGCCCGTTTCCACCGTCAGCTAGCGCTCACAATAACCAACTTGTATTGTAGGACAGGCGTAAAGCATCAGCATTTTTTGCTACAGTTTTTAGTACTTGCTTTCAACGAGTACGCCTGAAGACCCCCGGGTTTGTTGTTATTACAACGTATTGCAGTCAGGCTGAGAATACCAAGCAGGTTCACGCAAAGAAATCACATTATATTGGATGCCTACAGAATGGCAGAAAACATGAGCATTTTAACACGTGATACCGATGAAACAACCCATAAATGGGATATATGCAAGGCCTCAAAGAGGTGCAGAAATACAGAGAAGGGAGAAACGATTTTCTATACCGGTCATTCTCTTATTGTGACATCGCCGCTGAAAAGTAGGCTTCATCAACAGTCTGGCCAAGTCGTGCTTATGCCATCGCATAATTCACTCGTTCATTTGAGCCCACCACACCTTGCAAGTACAAGTGAAATAGCAGCTTTGTCCACACGTGTTAGCATACAACTCAAAAGCGAGAACAGTGAAGTGTGATATGCTAACGAGGTCACAAAGCAGAAAGAAAAACGCTGAGCTTGAAAGTACGTGTACCTGCCATCGTCGAGGAACCTGTGGAAACTGACGCCTTCGCTGGTATCGCAGCTCCTGCGGCAACATACAGTAGCACACCGACTGCCCACCATAATTGCAATATGATTACATCGGTGAATTAAAAAACTTTCATGCGTATTTTAGACAACAATAACGATAGAATTCGCAAGAAAACGGGCAGCAACAAACCAGCTGCCAACCATCGGACGATAACTGCGCATATTCTGCGCGTTATCTGCGGCACCCGAGACGCAGCGGCGCACTTTTTGCGCTTCGTCACTGGTCACAGCGACGGTTCGCTTGCTCGCTACCGCGCGCTGGCCGTTAGCGGTGAGCGACAAGGCAGAGATGTTTTCAATCACTAAACAACAAATTGACTCATCATTCAAACATTACTTTCAGTTACACAAGAAAAAACACTTTTATGCGGCAATGATAGCTGTATTTCTCTTAAATATTGCTTTTATTACGGCGCCTCTGGCGGATTTTTTGGCGTTGCCGAGGGCAGATTTAAACGGAGCCACTATGGTTTGTTTGTTAGCTGCGACGGGGTCGATTTTTTCGCCCCCCTTCGGCGATGGCTGGAACTTGAGACTTTCCGAGGCCTGGTCAAGCGCCATACAAACCGGCGCCATGGAGGCACTGGAGGAGCGGCACTCTAGGGACTAAAACGGCTAGGGACGTTCGCGCATTTTGGTGCCTAGGCCACGCGCGGTCGTCAGAAAAAGCACCTAGCTTCGCGCGCTCGTACTAGTTCACGCCGTGACCGCGCCGCGGCGCTGCAGTCACCGGCTGGAGTTGGTCGGGATTGTAAAAGCGCACCCTCGCTACTAGAAGGGGGCAGTGGAACGAACGAAGCGGCCGCGCCGCATCTCGGGTGATGCTCCGACGGGCGATAGTAGCGGCGGCGCTGTAGTCACTTTGTACTGAAGCTGTGGAGAGCGTCTGCGTTTGGCGCACGCGCGTCGCAGCCTACGAAAGAGTGTAATTGCGCATTTTGAGCGCCTTTAATGCATTACTGAGCTTTAATCGGTGTCTCAACGCCTGCTAGGTGCATGGTGCACGAGTAAATATGCAGGGGTGCTGAAATTGCGCCGCGATATTCCCTGTTCTTGGAGCCTGTCGACCCCCAAAGAAGGCGACAATCGAATTTTGCGCACATGCACCTAGCTGCTCACTGATTGCAGTGCGGTTTGCAAGCAACACTTCGAGCCGCGCTACACTATAAGTGACTACGAACACTGACTACGAAGAAATAACAAACCAGCGACGAAAGCCTACAATCCTTCTGCCGGCAGCCTCTACGATATATCCAATGCGCTCGACTGTTTCATGAGTAACCTGAGTACAAATAACTCTATCACAATATTTATATTAGTAACGGCTGAGTTCTGCCAGTTTCGCGCATTTTCTTTAATGTCGAAAGGCTACCTTGTTTCAACAGCGTGCTTCCGTGGTTACTGTGGATCGGTTATGTGACCTCTGAGGGCTTAACGAGTACAAGGGTGCCGTGCAAGGTAGCCGAGCCGAAGGCGCGCGTTCACCTCCGAAGCACGAACTTCATGCATCAGGGCGTATTTAAAGCATATTGAAATGCGCAGATGTAAATATAGCCCGTCGGTTATTCCGCCTAAATTCACTACAGTCAGTTCTCCTCTTCAATGAACAGCTTATATTGCACTTTTCCTGATCTTCTAAACGATGTCATTACAAAAGCTTCTTTTTTGGTAATGTTTTGTATTATAATTTGATTGCTTTATTTGTAAGTGTCAAAGGGAAGCCAGGAGGGGCGGTGGTGCTCTATGCTTTGCGATATTATGCTTTTATATAACATATGTACGTATATATATTTACACGCACAAATACGGACAATAAAGTATCCCCTCCCCACCCGGCGCCTAGCAATAACAATATCCGTGCAACGCCCCTGAGGACGACCGTTATTTGTACCGGTCGAGTTACCTTTGAGTTCCAATACCTTTGAGCCCTCGTAATGTAGAAAAAGTCACATTTACACAGCGCCTTTGTAGATACACACCGTACAACGCAGCTTCGCCAACGCGCGGTAAATGTTCGGTGTGCTTTCGGCACAATATCAGCACACAGATTTCTGAGCACAGTTGAATTCCATTACAGCAGCTCAGTTACTCGGAATAAACTAGACGCCGAAGCACCACCAGAAGAAAGCATTAAGACAGAAGAAATTAGAATAAAGGCACGCGATTTGTTTCCTCTGTCTCTTTCTTCTGGCGATCGTTGAGGGTCTATTTAATTGACGCAATTGTTCTAACTATCCCAGCAATGAGTTCGGCTCAATTACACCGAGATCGTAAATCTTCACGGTCGGTGTCAGCCCGTTTTCATTTTTATATTTTGCGTACTTTCCAGCAGTCACTTCGGCTACAAGAATTGACTTGCAGTATCTCTCAAATATATGAAGCAAGCATCCATTAAAATCTTTAGAGTTTCTTCCATCAAGGCTTAGGACGACAAGTCCTACGCTTAATAATGATAGACACGCAACGAAAGCCGCATCAGTGCCGATTAGCCGGGCGCCGCCGACGCACGCTCCCAGTTTCTAGCGCGCGGCGGTGCGCGCCTTCAGTACCGAGCGAGTGCAGCGCCGCCGCTACGGTCGACGCGGAAGGCATCAGGCGGCGAGGCGCGTTCACGCCACTCGACAGTTCTAGTACACTCTACCCTCGCTTCGCGAGTGCGGCCATTTCGCTGGGAGAGTATTTCGGCCGCGCGTTAAAAAAGTCACGTGGTACACAGAGCTGCTCCGCGCGCGGCGGTCGCGGTTGCCTAGACGACGAAGACGCGGCCGCGGCGGCACTCCGACCGTCGTGGGTTTCTGCGGCAGTGCCATGTTTCCTTTGGTATTACAAAGTATTCAGTGGGCATTGCGATGAAGCAGTGACTGCATGAGCTGCACGTCACAGCGCACAAATGCAACATTCAAGGGTAAAATTTAGCACAGCTTCACTGACTTGGCGTCGCGAAGACTGATGAAACTGCGGAGCTGGTGCCTTTTCCTTGGCTTTGGGGTGCGTTTTTTACTAAGTACTATTTTAGCTGTCGATACAGTGATGATAATATGACGCCGCTAAACGGTCCGTGAGCTCCTGCTTTGGCCACTCGCAAGTCAGGATCGGATTCCCTTCGTTGCTGGGCGGCCGACGTCTCTCTTCCCGACGAGTTTTGTCGTGCAGTTGCGGCGACACGCTTCTCTCACTCGAAACTCGGGGTCGGCCCGTCATCGTTGGGCCCATATGCTCTAGCGAATTCCCATCATATTTCCCGCCGCGCCGCTTCTTCTCCCGAAGACAGAACCTTGTTCGTACTCGCCATACTCGTCGCCGAACGTCGTAATGCTCTGCGCCGACAGTGCACGCTTTTGTACTGCTTGTGTCACGTCAGAATTTATACTTGCAGCAACAACGAAATGAAACAATGTTAGTGCTGTTAAATCAAGGTGTGCGGCCTAGAGGTAGGGGGCACTCTTGTAAGCTCAGTGCGAGCAGTCCGGCCGCATTAGAATTAACACCACAATTAAAGCACGATATGCAACACGTACGTACGAACTGACGGTCGGATGTCAACAAGCGTGCACGCTAGCAATAAACAAAGATAATGATGTGCGTCTATCCTGGCCTCTCCTAACTCCATCGCACAGTAGTCAGGGAACACCAAGCCCAGCTTTTTACTCTGCCGAAATAACATAACACTACCGCAGAAGGGGAGCGCATACTATCGATACGATGGCCGGAGCCACCGCGTCTCCGTCTCGCCGGTCTCGCTCGCCTGGCAACGGCCAGACGCCCGCCAGAGGGCCGCACCGGCCGCACTTTTTTAACGCGCGGCCGAAATACTCTCCCCATTTCGCTATCGCTTCTATCGCTCAATGGCCGGTTGGCAGGGTCAAGGTCACGCGCTACTGGCCGCTGTCGCGGCCACGCGCTGTTTAGCCCGCGCGCCTGCCCCTTCGGGGCAGGCGGAGGCGCACGTAACCCGCGAGCCGCGTCGCGCTTCTCTGGCAACAGACTTCAGCAACACCTGAGACAAAAAAAAAAAAAAAAAAAGAAAAGAAAAAGTCACGTAGCAGCGAGGATCGAACCAACGCCCTCGAAGTGCCGAGCACGACACGCTAGCCACAGCGCCACTGAGGCCAATTGGTTCAGTAGATCTGACGGCTGTATTTGTATCGTCACGCTGGACGTAACTTTTAAGACTCGTTATTCTTACGTCCAGACGTAACTGCAACGGCTCCTACCGTTACGTCTAGACGTAACGCTAGACACTTCTGTAGGGAAAGCTTTTTGTTTAACGTTGGCAGATCAATTTTTGTGCACTAATTAGTACACCACTTCTGACATATTTCGCAATGGTCAAACGAAGAATATGCACGCACAAAGTTTACTATTGGATGCGGCGCGGCGGTCGCTCCCTGTAGTGGCCACGAAAACAAATTAAACAAATGTCGCAAGGCGCGTCGGTGGCCCCGGAAAGTCTCAGTTCTAGCGATCGCCGCAGAGGGCGAAAAAATCGACCGCGGCGAGTTCCATCGATATGCGCGCAGAGTGGAGCTACTGACTCCTCTTTTAGCGGTCGCTATCTTAGTTTGCATTTTCCCTGCTAGGGGCGCTAAACCACCCAAATTTTCACTTTAAGAAATTGTTTTGCGCAAGCCAATCAATCATTCAAACATGTTATTTTGCTTTGGTAGCTAGAGGGTTACTTATGTTTAGACCTAATTTGTATAGCTGCTTTTTAATTGAAGTGTCAACGTTTAAGACTTCAGTGGTGACTAACTAGACCAAAATCCAATTTGTATCCATCTTTTCCGTGGCCGTTGGCGTTCAAATTGTTCGGCGGCAACGTAAACAACGTAAATGCGGAAGCACCTTTCGCTTCAGTTCGCAGACAGCCCTTTTATCTTTACAGCAATAGTAGCTGACTCAGTTTACCCGGCGGAATTTAGGAATGCCGCGGCGATCGAGATCGAGGGGTACGTTTGACGCTTTCATGGAGTCGATCTGTTGATTCCGCACCGTAAACAGGTAAGCCGGAGCGTCAGTTATGCTCTTGTTCAATGTCCGTCGTCGTTTCTTTGACATTGTTTTACATCAACTAATATATTGCTATAATGACGAATACATAAACCACATATGTTCAGTGTCAGCTTTGCATTGCCGTGTAACTTGCACACGCGACACGTCTGGTTGTGATTTCGGTGTACTGTACCTAAGGGATTGCGCGTGATTTTTCAATAGGACGCCTAGGCAATTTGACGTGGCTGTGCGTGCAGCGTTCTACATAATCGAGCACAAGTTTTTTAAAAGAGATTTTATATCCGCGAGGGGCGCGAACAGCGGTGATTATTGAACGTAATGGTAATCGCATTAGGTGAAAGAGAATGTTTAAGTGCTTTGGGTTCTTCATGAATGATTACATTGTGTTAAACATTAAGATTATTATCAGTAGTCCTTAAAGTCAAGGGGGCTTGAAGTTAATGCGGTCTCTGGGGGTCTCATACCCCTCCACCGATATTGAGATCTAAGACCCATCTCGCCAGAATGTAGGGGTGTGTGTGTGTGTTGGGACCGTCGAGATTGTTCAGAAACTCTTATCATTTCCTTGGTTTCACGATTACTATAAAATCTAAATTTTGTGACGAATTTTGCCTGATGAGTATTTTGTACCTTCCACCCTGTAACAGCCAGTGGTTTCGCGAATACTATTTCTTATGTCACAAGTGTCGAAGCTTCGTTTTCGCTGCTTCCATAGATGGTAATTTTGATTGTTTACTTGAGTGAAAGTGTGTATTTCATCTGATGTGGTTTTTTTCTAAAGCGGATATAGAATTAATGTAATGAATGTGTACTTCAGAATACCAAGATTTCCCCGACTTCTCTCCAGAGCTCTCAGCATCAAGGCGTGAGACCAGTAAGTGGGAGCTTTCCAAAAATAAAGCGCAATGCCATTGCTCCTGCTTAAATTTATATAGTGATATACAGCATTCTTTTCCAGTGCCCTCAATATCTCTCCACCAATACAAGAGCCAGCATCCCATGGGGCAACAGGAGCCATTGCCAACAGCACCAACTACACAGAGTAGGTATTCTTCCTCTTATTAAAGCAAGATTAATGCAAGATTACATAGTAATTCCAGTAAGTGTGTCTTCATTCTACAAAACAAAAAGGAATTATTCCCACATGCGTCCCCAATATATATTGGCACTACAACTGGTTAATGATACAGCTCATTACCTTAAATAGATGCTTCCTTAATAAATGCACTTTTGTTTTAACATTTTACTATCTGCCACTGGGGTGTGCCTACTTTTGGCCAGTCATATACGTGGCTGTTTGACAAAAAAATACATTTTGCCTGTGTATATTTTGTTCTCATAACATGCAAAAATACCAAATTAGCCTTTTACACTAGCCTGACCGTGGTATTTCAATTTGGGCATAGCTTGCAAATTTTGTAAAGGATCACCCAAAATTTCCAGGTAATAATACGTTGGCATTAAAAATACAAATTACGTGTTTCTAGTGTACCAAAACTAGCAAACCATTTACTAAAGTGTAAGTTTTTAAAGCCTCTTGCTTAGACTTAACATTAGGATGTGGCTTTTTGATTTTCCAGGAACCCCAGAGCCAGGACAGGACCCGGAAGGTGCTCACTCCACGTTCTATGAAGAAGACTTCAGCACTACTGCGACGAGAACTCCCACCTCCCATCAAATTGTTGCAAGACTTAAAAAGTCCAAGAAACCAATTGCACCTCATGCGCAGCTCTTCTTGAAGCAGGCGGTACCTAAAGAAGGACTTTTTTCGAAATTCTAATGCATCTGCAACCACTGAAAAAACATGGAGACGATCGCCGATGCAACTTAGACAGTTGCTCTCAGTCTTTACTTTACAAGCCCTGAGGCATATAAATATCTATCAAAGGTACTAAGTAGGGGTGTGCGAATAGTGAAATTTCATCTCGAATCGAATAGTGCCGCATAGTGGCCGAAAATATCGAATAGTATCGAAACGTGCACTGTCAGTAACGGCAAGAGAAAGGAAAAATCAAGAAAGCTACGGCGTGGTGACAGGTTTGTTACGTGCTTGTTCGGAGTGTTTTTTTTTTTTTTTCAGGTTTTATGGGCTCGAAACCATGTTGATAGAAGAGCTTCCATTCCAGTTAGCCGTGCCACTCTTAACCTCTTGGGCAACAGAGGGTGGTGGTACGCTAGCTAGTTTTTTTTTTCGTATAATTGTACAATACGGCTCATCTGGCAACGGTCACATTATTGTGCTCCATGGCCATGCTCTGGGCCCAAAAATCTTCAGGCGCCCGTTCACAGCAGCGTTTTGTTTGAGCACCGGAACGATGGGAGTCTCTGAACGAGTGAAGCAGTACGGCAGTGGCGAATGTGCAGCGTGGTCAAATTTTACATGTGAAGCCAATCCTCGATGGTTTCGCATGCCAAATTCGGGACGTTCTACAGCACTTGCGGCATACGCGACCAACTATTCAAAAGTCCGTACCTTCGTTTCGGAAGTGAAGTTGAGAAGGGCTTGCCACTTTTCTTGTCTTTCTTTTTTTTTACGTTCTGAAATAACATAACCTCCTCTAAAGTAAACATGCGCTCATTTTCGAACCAGGAAATCGGTGAAAGTTTTAACAAAGGCCTATTGTAATGACGTTAGCGTTAGTTTTTAGGCCACCCCACCTTCACCAAGTTGCACCATTGGCCTTTGTTGCGTTTTAGATATTCGTACTGTCGAATTATACGAAAGTTTGAATACTAGCTATTCGAAAGTCGAATCTAATTATTTGATTAGTTAGTATTCGTTTGAATTCGAAACTCGAATATTCGCACACCCCTAGTACTGGAGCCTTCCACAGTAAAGTCCTGAAGGACGTGGCTGTCGGCCGTAATATAAAGACAGGAGTTCTGCCTCAGATTCTCGAGTTATTCAAAGAAAATGAAAAAAAAAATTGGGAAAATTCAAGACAGAGCTTGCTGCCTAATTTTTGACAAAATTTCATTAAAAGAAATCTGCAGTATGACCTAAGGAAGACATCATACATGGATATGTTGATAATGCCAGAGAAAGAACAAATGGCACAGCGCACACTGCAGCACTTGTGGTTTTTGGGATAGCGAAGAAATGGATACAGCCAGTAGCCTTTTTGAGAAGCGAGGGGACAGTTCGCGCAGGGCCCCTTTTAATGTCATTGAAAAAGCTAATCATTGAGCTAAAGGCATGTGGCCTCTTCGTCAAAGGATTGATTTGTAACCAGGGTAGCAGCAATTGCGTTATTGCAAGGACACTGGGTGTGAGCCCTGACAGGCCTTTCTTTATTGCTGATAAATAGATTTCTTTCATATTTGACGTCCCCCACCTGTTGAAATGTATGAGGAATAATCTGAGGAAGCATGATATTCCTGTTGGTGATATTGTTTGCTTCCTGGGGGTATATTAAGATTTGTATGAATCAACTCATCACCTGAAACTAAAATGCCTACCTAAACTCACTGAGGGCACATCTATGAAAGTGCATTTGGTAACATGAAAGTAAAGTGGGTGCTCAGCAACAGTGTCTATCTAGCAATAGAACCATTCATAGCATTTAATGTTCTCCACCAGGAGCCACAAGCACAGTTGAGTTTGTTGTGAAAATAGATCACTTGTTTGATTCATTTAACAATTCTTGTGTAAAGATCGCTGAGAGAAAAATGAGGTATACAATTAATACTTCTACAGGGCACATTGAATTCTTGCATTCTTGGAAATTCAGAGAACCTAGGCAACCAAGAGCCATTTAGGGCTGGCAGGTGACAATTAAAGCGGTTTGTATGCTGTGGGCAGATCTGCAGGAATCCTATAACTTCCAAGTTTTGCTTGCTCGTCGTCTGAATCAGGATCCCTTGGAGAACTTGTTTGGGATCATTCGGAAGCAGCACAGCTGTAACGAGACTGCAAACACATTCAGTTCACTGCCGGTCTCAGGCATATCATTGTCGGGAAGCTCTTCAAGCTTTCAGATGGCAGCAACTGCCAAGCAGATAAGGCTGTTCTTCTAACTGAGCTAAAGAAATTAAGACTCGATCAAGAAAGTCTTACTGGGCCGACACCTTCAGCTCAAACCTTTCAGACACCGAAGAACCAGCAGATGTACTTGAATCAAACATAGTTTGTTACGTGTCAGGATACCTAGTACAAGCATTTCTGAAAAAAGCACCATGCTTACAGTGCAAGGATCTCTTGAAAGACAAAAGCCAAGATTTGTCTTCACCAAACCAAATCTCCATGATGTTCAAAGCAGTGGAGATGCAGGACAAGACTCTAGGTAATTTAACAGTGCCCACAGAAGCAGCTTTCAATTTTGTCAGAAAATTGGAAGAAGCACTCTCTGTTCAAATAGGTGCTGTAGCACACTTGAGAGGGGTGTCAGAGAAACTGCTTCGTATTATCATGGAGGTGACTAATGGCCCATTTTGCAGTGCTCACTGTCGCAAATTGTTTCTTCTGCAAATGTTTGTACTAGGGGTGTGCGAATTGTGAAATTTCACCTCAAATCGAAACGAATAGTGGCCAAAAATATCGAATAGTATACTTACACAAAATGTGTACCGCCAGTTACGGCAAGACAAAGGACAAATCAGGGATGCTACGGCGTGCCGACAGTTTCATTACGCACTTGTTCGAGAGTGGCTTTTGTTTCAATTTCTATGGGCGCGCAAGCATGTTGATAGAAGAGCCGCCATTCCAGTCAGCAGCGCCACTCCAACCTCCTAAAGACTAACAGAGGGGGGTACGGTGGCTAGTTTTTTCCCCATGGTCGCGCAATACGGCTCATCTGACAACGGTAATGCTGTGCTTCATCGCCATGGGTGCTCCGTGCTCAAAAATCTTCGGGCGCCCATTCACAGCAGCGTTTCAACTGCGTGCCGCAACGATGGAAGTTTCTGAACGAGTGGTTCAGTGTGGCAGTGGCGACTGCCCAGCGTGATTTTACAAGCAAAGCCAATGACCGAGGGTTTCGCAGGTCAAAGTCGGGACGTTTTACGGCGCTTGCGCATACGCGACCGAACTGCGCAAGAAGTCCGTGCCTTCGTTTTGGGAACGAAGTTGTGAAGGGCTTGACAGTATTCTCATGCGTTTTCCTACGTGCGGAAATGACAATCTCTTTTAAGATGAGCGTGCGCTCGCTTTTGAACCAGAATGTCAGTGAAAGTTTTAAACGGAAGGCCTAGTGTAACGACATTAGCGTTAGTTTTTGCCACCCCACCCTAACCAGTTGCACCATCGGCCTTTGTTGCGCTTTAGATATTTGTCCTGTCGAATTATTCGAAACTTCGAATACTAGCTATTCGAAAGTCGAATCGAATTATTCGATTAGGTACTATTCGATTCGAATTCGACACTCGACTATTCGCACACCCTAGTTTGTACATATTAGGATTCTTTGGGTACTTGGAATTCAAAAACAGAGAATTAAGCAGGCAAAGACTTGGAAGTCAGCTCCAGAAATTGACTTAGCAGTTCAAGACTATTGTTTGTGCTCATACACTGCTGTGTTATAATTGTTTCTAAGGAAAAAGGATAAGCAATCCAAGGAGCTCATGACTTGGTTGTACAATTTTACTTGTTGTCCACGTGTTTACAAGCAATGTACTGATATTTCCTACAGTATTGTTGTGACCATGAAGTGTTTGTTATGTATCTGTGTTGTGAATTAAGCTGGTTACTTACAATGTGGGAATGCACAGAATGATTAGACCATACCTATTAATTTCTGGGCACTTGCCGTGCTGTCAAGTGGGCTCTTTACCAAGAAAGGTTGGAATTTTCCCAGCCCACTTGTCTGCGTTCAGCTGCAAGCTGAAACAAATTTTGTGCTACTCCGAGCCATTACTTGCCTCTTTGGACACAACTTAGCCGATTGCCTCTGCAGAGAGAAACTAGACGTTAGGATAATTTTTCATCCAGGGCGAATTTATTATAGGTTCGCTCCACCAGTTAAAATAGTTTTGAATCCATAGAAATTTAATATATGAATTGTTTTTGGAGAATTACGTGCTGAAGCCACGATGCGATTACGACGCGCATCATAGTGGGCACTCCGCATCAGTTTTGACCACCTGGGGCTCTTTAATGTGCACCTTAATCTAAGTACACGTGTTTTCGGTTTTCGCACCCCACCGAAATGCCCGTCACGGCGGCCGCATCCATTTTGTCGCCTAGTTTTCCTAAGCGATAAAACAAACAAATGCGGCCGTCGTGGAGGGAATTCACACCCACGTCCTTGCATTTACCAGCGCGGCACCTTATTTGCTATGCTAAACTTGTCAAGAAACAAGCCAGTAGTAAGGAAAATACGGATTCGGGTGGTTTGAAGTCAAAGGTCGAGAGAAGTGAGTTTTGCGCTGCAAGCTATCGTATTCTCTCCGCAAGGCTACCGGCCAGGTGATGTCCCAAAGAGGCTACATAAAATTGGCACGAGGAAATAGGGAAATAATTATAGTGTACACGAGCGTATACATACGTTTCGTAGCTCTTCTTGCTCGTGCGTTCGCGCTTTATGAGCCACTACTTCACGATGTAACCGCGTTGTTTGCTTGTGTGAACGTTCAGTGGTGTACTTTGTCTTGTAATGATTTATGAATATGTAATAAAACATTATCAGGCTTACACATCGCCGGTGTTGTGTGCGTTAATGCCAGTTGAGGCATTGGCGTCTCCTGGCACCTTCGTAGCATTTCACACAGTTGGGGCACGGAATACACACGAAAGACAGTTCAGAAGATTCATTACGACACTCGCAGGGCTCGGCAAGTGAACAAAACGTGGCATATACATTTATTTCTTTTGTACGAGCACGGGCGACCGGAGCGCACTGCACAGTTGCTGCTCAGCAACCAAAAACGAGCGACGGCAGCCATATTGCATAAAACTCATTTCCGTTTCCTGTTGTACAACGGCATCTGTTGGTCGGCTACTTTAGTTCACAACGCCACCGCTACCCTTATTTCCGTTGCATTGTCAAAGGTACAGTTTCCCTTCTCTAAGTGTATGGGTGTTCTCTGCGTCGGTGGAGTCGAGCCGTCGAGCCTCGGAGCATTTGCCGACATCGCCGCTCGCGGCGGCATGATAAACATCGAGTACATTTTGTTTGTGACGTGAAATAATTCCTGATTGAATAAAGTGATGTTTCAAGTGCGCCATTTCTGCAAGACAGTGCCCGTTTCCAAACCACTAGCGAGATCGCGAGCAGCGATGCAAGGCCATATTCGCAAACCAAGTGAGCTGACTTGAAACGTCATAGGGCTCTCCATGCGGTGAAGCTGCCTTGCAGATGCTGGGAGATGAAAACTTTAAAATCAAACTTAAATATTTATACGTGTTTCCCGGATGTGGTGTGGGGAGAGCGTTAACACTACATGCCAAGGAAACCGAAAACGTCCGTTTTGCTGCACTTCAAAATCGTGTCAGTACTCTTTTAACGTGCAGTGGCTTCGCACGTCACACGCGGTCCTCTAGCACATCCATCGAAATGCGATCGCAGCGGGTAGGATCGAACCCGCGACTTTCGGGTCAGCCGTCGCGCACCATAATTACCACGCACGACCGAGGCGGACCACCATTGCTGCAGATCATTTTGCTGCCAAAGACGCTTGCAAAAGCCTAAGGTCTTCAGAAAAGGTCGCATCCGCAAAAAAGTTCCGTCATATCGTAACGAGCTTGAACCGACGTAGCGGTTGCGGGGTGTGCGAATAGTGATTTTTGAGGCCGAATGGAATAGTGACAGAAGAATAGAACTGAACAAGGTATACTTTTTGAATAAGCTACGAATTTATGAAACAGCCGGTCTTAATTAGAACAAATGTAAATTGATGTTCTCGTCCTCGTATTCATTCATTCATTCATTCATTCATTCATTCATTCATTCATTCATTCATTCATTTCGCGCTGTTATCGGTATGAATATCCAACTAGCCCAGTCAGCTACCTTAGTAGGTTGGCAGGTTTCAGGAAATTTTATTGAGCCAATGAGGTGAAAATTTATTTATTTATTTATTTATTTATTATGCTCAAAGGTCTCAAAACTAGACATTACATGAGAAGCAATACCAGAAAGAAAGGTCGCAGGCCCTTCACGGCCCGTGTGAATGGGTACATAAATACATGAAAGTATATACACTGCCGAAAATTCATGTTGAAAATTTAGGTTTCGCCCATACTCATATACAGCTTTGCTGTAAAAGAAGGTCAATACGTATTAGAATGGGCGCATGCTATAGGTACACAGCATTTGTAGGCGTATGGCGGGAGGAATGCACTGGAATGACAGTTATCGTACTTTTGCGCCAATTTGGGCTTTGCTTCATTGCAGTTGACATTTTGAAATATTCATAAAATATTCGGGCTTACAAATGACTGCTATTCGATTCGATGATAGAATCGAAGAAGGCACAAGAAATTTGAATATCGAAATTTTCGAATACTCGCACACACCCGTGAATACGTCACTGCAAATAATGTACCTGTGCATTCTGTTTCACGAAATCGGATGAAAATGACAAGACTTGTTTTTCTGGCTTTCTTGCTGGTTTTTGATTTGGTAGGCTTTTCAACAGCAGACGTAATACGTATTCAGGTGATTTTGGAAAATGATTGATCATTACGGGAGCCTAAGATGATTTGCGCATATTCTGGCGAGAAATTAATGCCAGTTACAACGGTAAACGGAATGAAGGTATATAAGCGAACTGTGCAGTGCTGCCTTTTTCATGTCCTGTCTTACATGCTGCTTGTTTCTTGTTATAATGCTCAGATACAACTAAAACGCGTGTTTTACTCGAGCCAAGTGAAATGAGAGCGACTACCACATCGAGGTAATCGTTGTGGTAGTAGCTTGTCGACCCCTTTCAATCAGTAGAGCAGTAGCAGACGACGCGCCGAGACCAATCCTAACTAAAGTCCGACTTTAATCCTAACGCGACCGCAGCGCCACCGCCTGGTTGGCGATCGCGGCGAACCGCTCCGTGCCACTGGAAAGCCGCGCTCTTTGCCAACTGAAATAATCTAAAAACGTTGACTTGAGCTGACTTGAGAGTTTCCGGTTTCCGGGCCCTTGGCTGGCCATGCTGTGGTGTTGCGCTGGCACGAGACTAAAAAGCCACCAAAACATCGCCCAATGTTAGCGGTGTAAGCACATTTCATGGTGGCTACCCTGTGCCACCGAGCAAAACTAGCGTCTTTGTGTACCCAGAAATTACCTAGGGAAGTCGCCAAGTGAAGTGAAACTTGAGGCACTCGAGAGCGTGCGTTGCGCATTTGCAAAAATCTGCAAGGCGGCTTTCCTGCAAGGTTGTTTTCCAACCAAAAACTCTCAATCCCCGACTGCTTTTCTCGCTCATTCTGTTTTTGCTTCTCTACCCCCTCCCCCCCCCTTTTTTTTTTCTTACGAACGACGGCTGCCTTGTCCACCTAGCGAAGGCTGAGGGTTCGTACGAGGCGGCCCCACAGTAATTGTTGGGGAAAGAGGTCGTTTTGTCGTACTCGCGTGCCTTCACTGGAACTAGGAGCGGTAAAAGTACAATGAGCGAGAAAACCAGTCTGCGACGGAGAGTTTTTGGTTGGAAAACAACTTTGCAGTAAAGCCGCCTTGCAGATTTTTGCAAATGGTCCAATGTAGTCCTGCTTCATGTTACATCGCGAAATTCGCTTGAATTGATACAGATTGTTAAGACTATCAGCAGCGCTAAGAAATTCATCATCTGCGCATTTATTATTTGACCTGAAATGTAGCCGTTTGAAGTAGACATCCGTAGCACTATGCGATCATGCTTCAGGCCACCTTCATTGGTATATCTTGTAATAATCTCTGTTGGCATAAGTTTCTCCATGACACTATTCCAAGAAGTGGCTTGGTCTGTTCTCTAATGAAGAGGGTTGCAGCTAATTCAATTGAAGAAACTTTTGCTGTGCACTTGCGCGTTTATTAGACGTTTGGGTGCTCGTACGGTGACTGGAGACTGCGTGGGCGCCTGTTTTGTAATTAAAGAAGACAAAGCGTCAGGCAACGTATATGGCACTTACGATTTCCCCTGCTGGTGGGCTTCGCTGCACAGCGAATCGTCGATACCGTAATGCACAGTACATGCTTTGTGGCACAGCTGCAATGCCGTAAAGCTGACTATAGTGAATCTGTCATCTTGTAACACGTATATATATAATGTAAATATATAGTGCATTGAATCCAAGGGGCAGTGCAAGCGTGGCGTAAAAAAGCAGGGTACGAGTCAAAATATGGGGGGCGTGCGCAGCACAGATTTCTTTGCGCTCCACAATGAAGGAATTGCTTTGTAAGTTTTGCCGCTACACAGGGGTGTAATGCGACGAAAACTAAGTGCCACGCTGTGAAGCTTGCTACCTGTGGCTGCAATTAGTTGCCGGTAAGGGTATCGCCAGGTTGCTTCATGTGGCGCAAAGTGTTCTCTGGTCCGATATACGTACACGTTTCACACGACCAGGTTGATGAAAAATAAGTAATAGGAAAACTTTAACGGCTTCACAGCAGCTTTAGAACCAACAATTGTCTCGAGGTACAGTCCGAGACGCCCATCAACGGATCCTTCTAGAATGAATATTTAAGCTTCAGACAGGCATTTTATGCATTTTTAATTACGGGTATATCGAACTATTTAGCGATATGCCCTTTGATTCCGATGTATGCGAGTTTTACCGTATATACACTTAGCCGCGACAGTGTGCATTGGTAACATATTGGTCGGTTCAGCGAAGCATTATGTGGTGGAGCATTGATTTTCCGGGCGTAAACAAATACTTTTTTATTATATAATATTTAGGAGATGTTGGTGCTTCTGTATAGCACCGGCTACTCCTTTTTCACTGATGATAGGGTATGTCAAAAGCACAGCAATGAAAAAAAAAATATTTCATAAAGATACAACAGAAAAAGTTATTCACAATGGTGTTTCATACGTCTGCTTGATACCGCACGCATGCGATGGGAAACATATGTAGACCGGGAACTCCACTGATCTGATGAGGAAATAAGCAATCCGCATCGCTGCGCCTCCTGTACACACATGCTGTGCTCCAAGTAGGGAGCCTGCAGCTTCGGCGTGACATTCGTTCGCGTGGTGGCTCGATCGCCACAAGCATTTGTTTAAAACAAGCAATAATATTGATCATTCGGTGACTATCACGGAATATTGGAGCTAAACGTTTTTCCAAGGTACCTTTTGGGAAAAAAAGCTAGTTTTTCTGGAACTACAAAACAAGGCCCAAGCAGCAGCTCATATGAATATATAGCGTGCTAGCGGTTCCGATCATGTCTCAAACTTCGTCGTCCAAAAAGAATCAGCTTCGTAAACTAATGCACTGTGCGGCTACGCCTGCACACGCAGAGTGCATAATTGATCTCATTGAGCTGAAACAAAACTGATTCCCCCTCCTTGCGAATGCCCCTTAGTCAAAAAGTGGCCCTTCCCAAAAAAAGCAGCAAGTATGCACCTTTATTCGTGCGTCCATTAAATGAAGTCACCTGCATTTCCATGGTTAAATCACATGACTGCATTGCAACGCCTCGCACGCACGTAGAGCCACGGGCCTAGGCCAGACCTAGGCTAGGTACATCTCGCTTGGAATTTCCTAGGGACAGCACCAAAAAGTAGTCTGGCAACGCGGGCATGTTTTGGTGGCTTTTTAGTCGCTCCGGTTGCGCTGCTCTGGCAGCCTGAAATTTTGCAGTTTAGTGTGCTCGATATGGTCGAGGAAGGCCGGCACATCACCGCCAGTTCTGAATTCATTCACCGCATTAATGCGAGAAATTGCAAACTAGTTGCCTGCTTTGTGGTCGTCGGTTTCGTCCTCTACCACGGCGTCATTCACCTGACGTACGGTGCGTCCTGGCGCCTTCGCGTGCGTTTGAGTGCATTGTCAGCTTTCCTTGCAGGCATCGACACGTGCAAGTGGCTGCTGAGCGATGGACGATTTCAGGGCTATCACGTGTGGCAACCGTACGGCTGTATGTTGCACACCTACACCAATGCGTAAGAATCGAACGTTTCTATGGAAATGCGCAGCAGAAAACAGCCGTGTGTGTATTGCTGTTTCAGGGAATCTCGCATGTGCCTGCGCTACATCGCCTATTGGGGGGGCAAGAACCACATTGTGTTCGTTGGGGACTCGCGCATCCGTCAACTGTACGGGGCCTTTGTGCAGCAGGTGCAGCCGTCGCCCGCACCCCAGCAGGGCCACCGGGATTTGCTTTACGAGGAGAAGGACCTGCACCTCACAGTGGTACGTTGCCCGCATCCGAGTTGCTGTGCGAGTCCAACTTTTGTTTTGCTGGGTGTCATCATCATCGACGGAGGGTGGGACGGGACAAGGGTTAACCCCCGCCCTGCCGGACTGACCTAGTAAAAAAAAAAAAAAAAATTGGCTAAGCTTGCACTAAAGGCTCTGTTATACTCCGGCGTCCGACGCGAGCGCCCGCGAGGACGTTGCGTTTCGTCACGCCAAGCTGGCGACGCAACGCCAGGCGCAAATCGGTCTCCGCTACAGTCGAGCCGGCTCCAACGCGCCGGTGCGATCGTATCTAGAGGAGCGCATGCGCAGTAAAGCGAAGAACGCCCGCGCCACCTGTCAGGAACCGACGAAACAGCCCGCGAAGCAGGTTCCTGTACATGCGAGCCTGGCGCGTCTGGCGCGAAATGCAGCAGGATCTATTCGGCGCCGAGCGACGCCCGAGCGCGCCAGCAGCCGTCGGCCGCGTCGGCGGTCAGCCGACGCCGGACTATAGAGGGCTGTTTTTTGCGGACGTAACGTCGCCGTGACGCGCGCGCTCGCTCGTCGACGTTACGCTGGAGTATATCAGAGCCTTAAGCCGCGCTAGCCTTGAAACAGCGAAACTGGGCGATTCTGAAGACTAATCTGGTTGCTTTTAGGTTGTTTCTAGTTTCTATGTCTTAACGACGACCTGCTGTACTCCTGACCTGCCCAGATAGCGGGGGTCCTATGGGAGCTCGCGTCCCCGCTCTCGTTCAGCCGCTCGCCGTAGGTGGCGTTTCCTATAACCTGTTCGTCTGCTACTCTGCGACCGTTTGGACGGCGCTGGAGTAGAAACGCCTGTATTATGTGACGAACTGAAAAGCATTGTGTGACTGTTTCTGCAAACTTAGATGGAGGGCCAAGTAAGCTATTCAGTGCGGTTAAGTATTTACTGCACACTGGTTGACTAACGTGAGAAGCCGTAGACTTGCATAGTGTAGGACGGCTGTGCCCTTTTAAATGCATAAAAATTCTATATCACTTTCCGTATTTTTCTTTCCGAAGTATTTTGCGTTTATGCACAATAATTACACGATACAAGCGCTCTGCGCTGGCAAAACATCAAACATCGCCACAATCGTTAGAGCAGACTTCAGCAAACAGGTGCTGACTAGCGCCACAACGCTCATAGGTAACGTCCCTAGTGGCAGGAGGTATGAACTAGAATGTGGGCGCCGGAGAGGGGACATCTGGGCAGGCCAGGAGTACAGTAGGTCAGGGTCTTAACTAGGTGATGAGGGTTCTTTCTAGGTTCCTTCTAGGACGTTGGTAGGCTTTAGCTAGGTGATGCTAGGTTGTTTCTATGATGATTCTCGGTGCAGAGAGGTTAGTTAAATCACACACACAGACACAACATGGATGTCCAAACTCCTGGGACAGAAACTTTGTTGAAACCAAGAGTTCACACCTCTCATGCAGTCGCAGACACGACATGGATGTCCAACCAGGGACAAACCCTTGCTGAAACCAAGTGTTTGCACTTCTCGTAGATCTACGGGCATGTCATCATTGGCGTAGGGCTTCCATTGCTTTGGGGTCTTCTCACAGCCGCTGTTGTCATTCCTGTTCCCTAGTGTTAACTGTTGCCTTCTTGCTTTTTAGTGGACCAGTGGTGAGTAGTGGGGTTTACCCAATTTCTGTGGCACATACCCATTTATGATGATGATAGTTTCTCACAGCTGTCCTTGCTAAAGCCCCTCCATCGTGTCTACTGCCGCTTTTTTAAGTACTGCCATCTATTGTTCGACGACGACGCCCACTTCCGGTTCCGGAGCTTCCGGAAGGAAGTTCTTGAGCCACTTCCTTCCGCTTTTTCCTTCCATCTTGTTTCTGCGTACGCATGTGCACACGCGAGAAAGCTCATATTTGCTTCTCCGTTTCGCAAGTGTTGTTGTTTTGAGGTTCGTCGTAAACTGCCTGCCACCGAGCGAGTTTTCGCTCGGTGTTTCTGCGTCGCGAGGGCATGGGCGGGCATCAGGCGGGCATGGGGCAGGTGCATCAACCGGAAAAGCAGCAGAAACATCATGGCGGCACTTCGGCTTCCGCTATGCGGGGAACCGGTGTAAAGGGAGAGGGGGCGGACGAGTTGGCGCTACTTAACCTAGCCGGCGGAAAACGCATGGAGGGGCTTTGGTCCTTGCCTTTCCCGGTCCCTAGTGTTGGGCTAACTATTGCCTTCTTTTTTAGTGGACCAGTGGTGAGTAATGGGATTTACCCAGTTTCTGTGGCACCTGTTTATGATGATGACAGTCCTGATAGGCCGCAGAAATTTCTGTGGCACATACCCGTTTGTTGGGCTAACTGTTGTCTTCTTCATTTTTAGTGGACCAGGAGTGGGTAATGAGATTTACCTCATTTCTGTGGCACATTGTTGTCTTCTTCATTTTTAGTATACCAGGAGTGGGTAATGAGGTTTACCTCATTTCTGTGGCACATACCCGTTTATTTTTCGAGGTGGGGTCGGGGCTAGCTTAAACAGCTTGTTAAAACTTGTTGTTGGGCTAGTTGGTACATGCTTACTGTAATACAAAAAAGATGCGTACCATCGAGGAAGAATTTAAGACAGAACAGAAAATGGTGAGAGATATGTGTGTAAGTGACACATCTGTTGTTCTGCGTGGTGGTGAATTTAATTTCTTGGAATCTTTTTTCGATTAAGTCGTTTTTGCCATTCTTGTCGAATGTATTTTAATGAGCATGTGCGGCTATGTACGTATGGTTGCTACGACTATGTATGTCGTAAAGAAGTGGAAATTTTAAGGGCTCGTTTTTCTTTGTTATACACAATATTAATGAGAACAGACAATAATGCCAAGGAAAGTATAGGGGACGTTATTAGTAGTACCGTATAAACGCGTGTAAGGGCCGCACTTTTTTTTCAAGAAATGAGGGCCAATTTTCAGGGTGCGGCCCATACACGCAACATTTTTTTTTTAAAAGCAAAAACGCACCAGTTAGCGACCGAAGAGCGTTTATTGCAGTAAACGACATTTCTTGCGACATACGTGCTCAATCGTCGTCACTCGGCGAGTCCTCAGACTTGGAGTCCGAGATGAGATGGTGTGCTGCGAAGCGCCGTCACCCCACAAGCAGTCATCTTCTGTGCCATCCAAGCTGTTAGATATCCCGGCGTCTTTAAAACTTCGGGACACAATGTGCGTCGACACCGAGCTCCACGCAGATAGGATCCACCCAAGTACAGTCGCCAAGGCTAGTCCCTTTACACGTAGCATGTCCGTTGTGAGTGCAAGACCATCATTCCGCGCTTCAGTCACATAGCGGAGCAAGTCTTCTTCCAAATCGGGAAACTTGCACTGCTCTCCTCGGAAAGCGCGCTTAGTGCTGTTGGTGTTTCGCAAGGCTTCTTTTTGAGCACACCAACGTCGAACACACTTCTCGTCAACGTCGAATTTTCTGCCGGCGGCACGTTTCCCATGCTCGAGAGCATACTCGATCACCTTCAACTTATTGCCGGCAGTGTAGCTATTCAGGTACTTGCCCATCTTGCCAAAACGTGAACGCCGTGTAGAAAACAAGCTAGCACGAAGGTCATCGAACAGTGCAGAAAACTACAGCAAATGGCTGGCTGAACTGCACAAACCGAACAACGCGAACGCCATGCCAAAGTTGGTGATGCTAATGCCGATATGGATAGCGCCGATAGCGCGTTTGTATAGAGATGTGAGAAGCTAAAGATAAAATCCTGCTTTAACCTTTAGTTGGCGGGTCTATGAATACTAATAAAATAGTTAAAATTTTTAGCCCACTTCACGAACATCTTAACACGAATAAAATCCAAAAATATATATATACACTCTGGTGACGATGATGATGGTTGCGGTTCCTTGTGCCATCTATCGACTACGCTTAGAAGCTTACGCGCGCGCGCATTTTGAATACGTATTGGTTGAGGAAAGTGTGGGTGCGGCCCTTACGCGGATTTTTTTTTTTTAGAATATGCACTTCAAAAAAACGGGGTGCGGCCCTTACACGGGTGCGGCCCTTACACGCGTTTATACGGTAAATGTAATGTAAATGTGAAGAAAGAAAAGTGGACGAAAAGATAGCTTGCCGCGGGCAGGGACCGAACCTGCGACCTTCGAATAACGCGTCCGATGCTCTACCAACTGAGCCACCCCGGCGGCCATCCCCCCGTCCACTTTATGGGGTATATATGTGTATTTAAACGTGGGAGCGTCAGTTAGTGCCGCCAATAGCCATGACGGCGAGTGTGGAACACTCTTTTTCTGCCTGTGCACGTGAACTTGTTACGAGCTGGCAGCTGACCAATAATCCCTCGCATACTACCTGAAAGCATCAAGTCTGCCAGAACGAGACCCTCGCTATTAATGAAGGAAAGAAGTGGAAATTACATTTACATTACATTTACTACTAATAACGTCCCCTATACTTTCCTTGGCATTATTGTCTGTAAGTTCTCATTAATATTATGTATGTCGTGGGTGTTCTGAGAATAAAGTTAGTTGCGAGTGGTGCCCTTTTCTGTCTTAAATTCTTCCTCAATGGTACGCGTCTTTCTTGTACTTCAGTAAACAGCTCTGCTGTTAAAAACTTCAAAGTAATGAAAGTGGAAAAGGAGCGGTATTGATGGTGTCTTGAAAATGCGTGAAACATGCACCGTCTGTTGTAAAAGGAACTGGGCTTGTATTACATGGTTCCCACTATGCATCAATCTGTGTCATTGCTGCGCAGCGAGTGGCCTAAGGTCTAGTGTATGTTTGGTTGAAAGGGTCACCCCTTGAGCTTGTTGAAAAAACACATCCTGCAGAAAGCTGCTGTGAACTGCTGAGCCAAATATTTCAGTCGTGCGTGCCACGTAAAAGCTACAAGCGGAGCGCGAAGTTGCGCCCTCTTTTCAAACAGAGGCCGGTGCTCACTCTCGTCGGTGGGGGGGGGGGGGGCCTGTCAGTTGATGTCGCGTATCTGTTTCTTCTCTGCGTTGCAAAAGACGTAGCATCCTCATTGGCTGATAGCTGACTAAATGAAGAGCGGCATTCGTATCAGATGCGCTTTATGCCACGGGGTGCCACCACTTGCTGGTGCCGCACTCCTCAGTCTGCTAACTTTACACGGTAGCCACACTTGCAGTCGAGTTTCATGATGCAACTTCTTTCCCCATCCCTCCCTTCCAGTGCACTCATCGGGACGAGAAAAGAGAGAGAGCGTGCGCCAAACCCCCGTAACTCCGCTGGTTCTTGACGGATTTGAGAAATTTTTGCGGCGATCGATTCGGGAGGCAGTGAACTCCAATACTGAGGTCATTAGATCATTACATTGAAAAGTAGTTCATGACCCCTTTAAACAAAGGTACTTTTCACCATTGCTACACATGGAAAACAGTTTTGCATGCTGCCAGGTAGCACCAGTGTTGTACACATTTTTCTAAAACAGGAACGAAAGTTCGTTCTTTGTTTCTTCCCAATCTTGAAAGGAGTTCCAGTTGCAAGTTCCTTTACTGTCAAAGGAACGCGTCCCAGTTACACTTCGACCATTAGAATGTATCGTTACTTTTAAAGTTACATTTAATCCTTTAATATATAGTGTCAGGTAATGCTGAGGTGATATAAGGTGAGCAATTTAAAACTCACATCGAACTATGTATATTATACGAATTCGAATGTCGCTGGCAGCAGATTATTTGGAGATAGAACATTTATGCATTTGCACTCAACGTGAGAGCTGTAGGAAGGGGTCGCCTGCCCTTCGACGACACCAGCATTCACGGGCCAGCCTGCTTGGTGTGGAAGGACACCTTCGTTTGGGATGCAACCTCTCCCCTCCTCCTCGCCCTCACTTCCCTTCCCTACCCTCTACCATAGGGTGTATGCACAACCGACATGCAGGCAAGCGTTGCTGTGCACTCTGGGTAATCCACCATTTTGGAGCAATAACTTGCAGACAAGCAAAGCAGCGTGTACGGCCGGTCGATAGTTGCCATGGTTTGCTGCGCTGTTGTAGGCTGCAAAAGTCGTACATACACTAAAGCTGAGAAGGAGAAGGCAAAGCAGAAAAACCAGAATGTCAGCAACTTTCGATTTTTCAAAATTCCAAAGGTGCACTTCGGCAAGACGAAGCAGCTGTCAGAATGCCGGCAGTGCAAGTGCCTCAACAGGAAGGGTGTCTGAAAATCCGCACACAAAGTGTGTTGCCGACACTTTTTATCAGGTATGCATGTCTCGCACCTATGTTACCTATTTTAAAACGCTGCCCGTTCCTGACACCTAAAAGTATTATTTTGGGCATCGCGGATGCAGGCCTCTCTTTCGGCAGAGCGTATGCTTATAACATGTTTCAAGCCTACTTGACGATTCCAACGCGGACTGGGCCCCATCAAAGCATTTATGCTATGATGCCAAGAACGCCAACGAAGATCGGTGCAGCCACGAGTTGTCATTGTCCGTGCACGAACGCTCCTGCCACATGCGCACGCTGTACTTGATGTATAAAAACAGTTCCGCGACATGGGAGCACGCCTCGCCGTTCCCGGCCATGCACGTCTGTACAGTGTGCGGTGACGACTTCACATGTTGCTCTTGCACAGGACCCATGAATCAACAGGTGGCTTGTTCAGGCTCAGTGACTGTTTGACCTGGGCAAAAAGATAACATTATATTCTGCTAGAAGAATAAAACGTACCTTTATCTTGAGAAACATGGAGTCTGAGGAAACTTCCTTAACCCATGGCTCGCGCACCCAACCGCTGGTCATGAAATTGTGGCCTTCTAATGTTTTTCATGCCTTCAGTTGCTGGCGGTAATGCACCTCGTCCTCAGGGCAAGGAACTCGCTGATGTCTGCGGCATTGACTCGTGGCCACAGGTTGATGTCTCTTACGCAGTCGCTCTCACGAAGCTCAAATTTGTCCACACCATACAGGGCAACTTTTTCACTGTAGTACGCCTGGTCTTTCATGCTCAGCGTCGCTGCAGCAAAACAATGCTGCATTCTTGCACAGAGATGCCAAACTGCATGCACGGAGATCAACTGCAACCTCTCATTGATGAGCTTTCCTCGCGAATATTGTCTGCTTGTTATTTGCTTTCAACTGGTGGATTAGCCAGAGTGCATAGCGAGGCTTGCGTGCTTATAGCTGTCGATGCTGGTCATGCATACGGCTGTGCTATGCTTTAGGGACACTAAAAGTGTAACAATCAGTTGGTTTAGATTGATAAATTGTACTATGAGTAGGGGTGTGCGAATAGTGAAATTTCACCTCGAATCGAATAGTGCCGAATAATGGCCAAAAATATCATATCTCGAATATCGAATAGTATATTCATACAAAGTGTGTACCAATGGCTACGGCAACACAAAGGAAAAATCAGGGACGCTACAGCGTGCCGACAGTTTACGCACTTGTTCGGGAGTGGCTTTTGTTCCAGCTTTTATGGGCGCGCAAGCATGTTGATAGCAGAGCTGCCATTCCATTCAGCAGCGCCACTCCTAACCTCCTAACGCTAACGACTAAGAGAGGGGCGTATGGTGGCTAGTTTTTTTTCCCCCATGGTCGTGCAATACGGCTCATCTGACAACGGTAATGTTGTGCTTCATCGCCATGGGTGCTCCGGGCCCAAAAATCTTCGGGCCCCCATTCACAGCAGCATTTTAACTGCGTGCCGGAACGATGGGAGTTTCTGAACGAGTGGTTCGGTGCGGCAGTGGCAACTGCCCAGCGTGAATGAATTTTTACAAGCAAAGCCAATGACTGCGGGTTTCGCAGGCCAAAATCGGGACGTTTTACGGCGCTTGCGGCATATGCGACCGAACTACGCAAGAAGTCCGTGCCTTCGTTTCGGGAATGAAGTTGCGAACGGCTTGACAGTTTTCTCATGTATTTTTCTATGTGCGGAAATGACATAATCTCCTTTAAGATCAGCATGCGCTCACTTTTGAACCACGATGTCGGTGAAAGTTTTAACGAAAGGCCTACTTTAGCCACCCCACTCGAACCAAGTTGCACCATTGGCTGTTGTCGCGTTTTAAATATTCGTCCTGTCGAATTATTCGAAACTTCAAATACTAGCTATTCGAAAGTCAAATCGTATTATTCGATTAGGTACTATTCGATTCGAATTTGAAACTCGGAATATTCGCACACCCCTAACTATGAACACTCCAATGTTGTTAATTTCGCCACTGTAGGTGTAATAACAGAGGAGAGAAATCAAGGTCAATGTTTCATTTTTAAATTTCACGCCAAAATCGCTGCGCGTGACGTCATAGATTTCAAAGCGTATTTTTCGTATTTCGGTGACATAGGCTCAACGAAAGTTCCTGAATCTTAATATGTTAAGTCTACAGCCTCTTCAGAGGACAGTGTACTTGGTTTTTACTGATTAGGACCTAGCAGATGCCATCAGAATCTATGACGCCACGGCGTTTGGTGCTGAATTTCAAGGTGGTGATGCCACCCGCATTTTCTTTTCGCACGTTTCCTCACTTGCCAAGTGCCTTTTCGGGGCAGGTGTGGTAGTCTTGGAATTGTGAAAGTGTAATTTACTGATATGAGAAAGATCGTTTTTCTCTTTAGTGCCCCTTGAAACCTTGCGATTAAGCAACTGGCGACAATGAGAGCTCCTTGGGGCTTATGCGGTCGCCCATCCACCCGGCATAATGTGCTGCATGCGTCTTTTTCAATGCCGTGAGTTAGGGATGGATAGATGAGTGTTGTACAGTCCTTTGATTATCCAAGTGCACGCTGGCAATGCGAAGGAGGTAGAAGGCAGCGCTTTTCAAGCCGATCTCGCCTGGCGGGGCTGCACCCAGCGAATTCTCCAGGTCCCGTTTTCTAACCACTAATTCTCGCTCACTCGCAAACAACAAAAGAATTACACAGACTGCATATGCTCTCTCCAGTAAGGAGAAATCTGAAAAGGACGATGTTGACTTGGACTGCTGGTGGTCACCCGATGTGCTTCCTTGGGACCCAGTTGGTTCTTCGTGGCCACATGGCCTGGGCAGCGGGGCCCTACACACAGTGAGCCACAGCCCACTCATACTCTCCCAGACTGACATTGTGGAACATTTACAGAAGGAACGCCGTTCCCTCTACCGTTCCTTCACAGACGTAACCGTTACAGTTCCATTGGTCCTTAATGGAATGGTGGCGTTCCTCCAAAAAGGAACTAGTTCCAGGAATGCTGTTCCGTACTACACTCAGTAGCACCCTATTTGCCCCAAGAAGTTGGGGTGGCGCCGCCGGGTGGGAGGCCTGAGTGATGTCATGGCACAGACTTTTGATGCCCACCGTGGTGCGTCTACACAACGTTCGTTCACTTCGTGCGCTGTTTGTGTTCACTTTTTTCTTGTCTCAACTGTCAGATGAATGACGAGAACAGCATCGATAACGTTCCCAGTAAAACGACAAAAAGCTATACATGTTTTCAGTACAATCGCCAATGGTGCCCGCACTCCATCATGCACACTTTGAAAGGGGTGATCAGGTTTGTTGTTGTGTCACGCTACTAACCTCGAGGATGGGTCTAACCACAGGAGCCGCATTCCGATGGGGCTAAAAAGCAAGAACATCCCTGTGCTTAGATACAGGAGCACGTTAAAGAATTTGAGGCTAATCTGCAGCGTGCCTCACAATCATATCGAGGTTTTGACATGCAAGACACTATATTCACATTATTAGATTGCATTGTTCACGGGTGATTCCTTTAAAATGGTTTCCCCTCCACAAGTGTTATCGGACGCATATGCGATCTGCGGACAATGTTTTTGCCGATGTGCCAAGCCCCATGCATAATTACAAAAATGCATGCAGTATTGAGTCTTGCAAAATATCTTGAAAGCACTCGACCTGCAGCTGTTGTTTTAGTTTTTCTTCTGTACTTGCTCACTCGTCATGTTGTATAGTTTCAAGTTTTTCCCGCAATAATTTCGGTGCTTCACTTCACTACAGAAATAAGTTGAGGTTTATTGCAGAAACTACTTATTAGTGTGAGATTGTGTTTTCATGCAGCATTGTTGCAATGGTGCAGTCACGCTCGTAAGTCCCAGCTTAGGTATCCAGAGCTCGTTTCCTTGCAGTTGATTACCGCTGAGCAGCATCAACCTGTATGTGGACCTTGAGGGGGTCCGCTCTATGCACGGCTGGTGCAGAAGCATAGCTCCGGTCCCAGCCGCAAATAGTCGTACCGTGCGCGTGTCAGCGTCCCCTTCCCGTAGCGCGCGTCATCGCAGCTATGACGGGTTCGGGCGAATAAGGCAACAGGCTAGCGCAACAAACAACACTTTATTGCTACGCTAGCAATAACGCGTGAATGTCGCGTAGAGGGATAGTCCGCTCTAGTAGAAAACAAAGGGTAACACCTACACCTTCGGTCGATGTTCGGCTAGCGGAACTTGGGGCGGTGAGGTGTTACCTCGCAGGTCAGCAGGGCACAAGAGCCCGTCTGCCTGCCTGGTCGGCAGTTTTATTTACCTCCCGTGTCCCTCCCCACCGCGAGGGTTGTTTCCCTCGCAGGGCGAGTTCCCTTTCCCGCGAGCCGGGAAGCGATGATTGGCGCGCGTAGTGGCGGGAAAGAAGGGGTTGTCCGGAAAGGGCGACGGTGCTCCTCTCCTAGTGTCCCTCGGCTCCCGCCGTCAGTTCTTCTTCTTCTATGGTTATTAAGGAAAGGAAAAAGGCACCTAATTTCTGTCTGCCTATAGGCGACACGGCACAGTGCCTTGTAGGGGTGGGGGTAAGGAGGGAATAAAAGAATAGTAGGAAAATAGAGAAAGTGATAGGAGCACATCCATCCAACGAAGAGAAAAGAGGACAGGAAAGATGGGGAAACGGTCACGGGAGTTCAGGGACGGGTCCGCGAAACACAGCTAGAGGCACGGTGCACAACATCGGCGAAGCGGCGAAGGCCCCATCGATGAGCGGCGCACGGCATAGCGGGCGAGGAGTCCGTCACGGGGCGCCGATCAGCGAGAGGTACGAGGAGTAATCCAGGACATCGCGGCCGGCACGTCCGTCTTGCTTGAGATCCAGCGAGCGAATCGACTCCGCCGTCAGCGTGCTCTCCCACATCCTCCTCCCCTTAAGAAAGCCCTCGGACGACAGAGACTGCACCATGAGGTAATATTTTGTTATTCCTCATCGAGGAAGGCTAGGACGGATCGGTCCAGGTCCGTGCCCTCCTGCGGTCGGCCCTCTGCCGTGGGTGTCGCCGGTGCCCCCACTGGCGTCGCCGCTGCCTCCAAAGTAGCCACCACCGGCCTCGTTGCGGTCTTCGCTGCCGTGCCCACTTGCGTCATGGCTTCCCCAGTCGTCGCCTCCGCCGTCACTGCTGCGGTAGGTCTGGCCTGCTCCTCCCGCCTCGTGGTCCGGACCGCGCCTCCTTGGGCCCCGCCTCTCTGGTTGTTGGTGGCGATTGAGAGGAGCGAGTCAGTGAAGTTTTTCGTTCCAGGCGGCCTCTCCAGCATGGTTCGGGCTCCTCCGGTCTGGCGGGGCTTGGGGTTTTCGGCGTACTGCGCCCTGGCCTTGAGGGAGCATAGGCCATCGGGGTGTCCACACAACCCTGGCACGTCCTGGTGGCTGCGGCCTCCAGGCAGTTGGCTCTCCCAGTAAGGTTGGCATTGGTCTTCGGGCCTCTTGTGTGGAGGCCGGGCGGTGAGGTGATGGGGTAGCGTGGGAGTGGCGGTGGGATGTACCAGTCGACCTCCAGTCAGGCGTCCATGGCGATGTTTGCCGGTGGTGGTGGGGCTGCGACAACGACGACGTAATGTGGGTATGGGCTCGCCGTGAGGAGGCAGTCTCCTCTCCGAGCCGTCCCGGCGGCACCTATTTCCCTTTTGCTTATCCAACAGGCGGAGTTGTCTCCGCCTGTTTCGCAAGAAGTACCGCGGCTCAGGGCTTTTCACTCGGTTTCGAGCGTTCTCAGCCGCCGCTTGCATGCGGCTCGGAGGAGGACTGATAGTCGTCCGCATGCTCCTCCCGTGACACGTAGCATTTCAAGTCGCATACGTGCACTGGTCCGCCGCTCGGTTTGCCTTTCATGTTCGCGAGCCGATAAACAAGCGAGGAAACCTTCTCTCGCACTCGGTACGGCCCGGACGCGTATTATGATATCCTGGCGCGGCAGCGCACGCGAGAGAGAAAAAAGAGAGAGCGAGGAGGACGCCAGCGGCCCCTCGACGAGCGCTTGCGCGCTATTGGTTCTTCTTGTGGGGTCACGTGGCTGGGCTGGCGAGCACGCTTCCGCACGCACGGTTCTAGTAACGTTGGCACGCACGGAGGAGTGTTTACGGCTGTTCCATCGTTCGGAAGCACCCCTCGCCACGCCGAGACGCCGCAGATAAGCGGGTTTCGATAGTTTCGATGAGCAGCGTGGTTCCGAGTGTCAACGTAAAGTGCCTCCGCGTCGACCTGTGCACGGACGGCGACGCACACGAGTGGATCGCCAGCTACAGTAGGAAAACCAACACGACATGGATCGTCGACAGGGAAACCCGAAATCCAAAGAGGCAAGTTCACGTGTTCGTTTCTTTTACAAGTGGCGAATAGGCCCAGTCTAATCATATTTGATGATATCGACGCCAATGGCGGAAATGCTAAATGCGAAAGCGCTGAATGCTCGCTCATCGTATCGAAAGGCGCGACGCTGTGTTTTGGACTGAATGCTGCAATGATATTGTGCACTAAAGCCGCAGCTGCAGCATGGAAATGCCGCTGCTGAAGTCGGCAAAACTGTCAATGACTGGTACGAAAAGTGTACTTGAAAGGTTGTTTTGAACTGAAACCAAGAGGCCTCTGTTTTCACTGTGAATTTCGGTGATATTGTGCGATTATTTTCCATATTTGGAAAGATATGCCTGAAATAGCCGCGTCCATTGAACCATGCTTAACTGCAGAAGGTTTTATCACCAACTTTTCCTATTTGCGGCCCTGTCGCCCGTTTGGCTCGTTCAAAAGTTTGAGTGGCAGATCGGATCGCGCCGCAAGCAACGCACTGCTGAAGCATTAACCCCCTAGCATACGGCCATGCAGGCCCGTAGCCAGGAATTTTTTTCGGAGTGCGTCCACTTGCTGAAAACTTTGACTATTTGAGCAAAACGCCTATTTCCATTATTTATTTTCGGTAAAACACCGTATATCATAAAAATTTGGGGGGGGGGAGGGGGCGGGCCTCCGCCCCCCCCTCCCCTGGCTACGGGCCTGCGGCCATGTAATGTTTGCATTTTCGATAGTCCATTTTCGCGTGTTTACGCCCCCCATTTAACATTTCTACATGTCACTGTACGTCCTAGACCACGCGGTCACCCTTAGCGTCGCGCCTTTCGATACGATGAGCGAGCATTTAGCGCTTTCGCATTTAGCATTTTCGCAATTGGCGTCGATATCATCAAATGTTATTAACTTGTAGAAGAAACGAACACGTGAACTTACCTCTTTGGATTTCGGGTTTCCCTGTCGACGATCCATGTTGTGTTCGCTTTCCTACTGTAGCTGGCGATCCACTCGTGTGCGTCGCCATCCGTGCACAGGTCGACGCGGAGGCACTTCACGTTTGATCGGCAGTTAGAACTTGCATCTAGCTCACGCGTGAACGTCCGCGTGCTCATCGAAACCTGCTCGACGTTACATGGGCTATGAGATCTGGCGTTTATTTCGCACGTAGGCGTACTCGTGTCCAACATGTCACTCGGAAGCACGTTTATTGAAACCCGCTCAACGCGAGATGGGCAAGCGGAACTCGGAACAGGCGCGCGTACTTGAGCGTCCGCCATGTGCATGGCGCGAATCTGCGGCGTGGCTAGGAGGAGGGTGCTTCCGTACGATGGAACAGCCGTAAACACTACTCCGTGCGTGCGTGCCTTCGTAAACGCTCTCGCGTGCCCAGCCACGTGACCCTAAGAGGAGAACCAATAGCGCGCAAGCGGTCGCGGAGGAGCCGCTGGCGTCCTCCTCGCTCTCTCTTTTTTCTCTCTCGCGTGCGCTGCCGCGCCAGGAAATCATAATACGCGGCCCGGACCATTTCGGTGCCATCGAGGCTGCAAACTGTTTGCTAGCGTCGCTAAGAACATGATGGCGTCGCAGCACCAGATCGCCCACTTCGTAATGTACGTTACGATGGGAGCGGTCGTACTGCGCCTTCTGTTGTGCCCTAGCAGTGCCGAGATTACTGCGTGCTTTACGTAAAACTTCCGCTAGCTTCTCGCGCAACTGCGCTGCGTATTCAGCTCGTGCTGATGACGCCACTGGCACTCCACTGCGATCCGCGAGTACCGTCTCCATCGGATTCGGCAGTTCTCTCCCCAGGTTTAGAAAAGAAGGCGCATACCCAGTCGAGCGGTTCACAGTCGATCGCAACGCAAACCCGATCTCTGGAAGGTAGGTATCCCAGTCCTTGTGCCTTTCAGAGAACGCGACAAGCATGTGCTTGATGTTGCGATTGACTCGTTCCGTGGGGTTCGACTGAGCATGGTAGGTGGTTGTTTTCTTGTGCTTAATGCCAAGCGCGGCGCACGTGTCAACAAACGCCTTCGCAGTAAAATAAGACGCTTTGTCATCAACTGCTCAGGGAAACCAAACCTGGTGAAAACCTCCATCAACTTATCCAAGATCACTCGAGCCGTCAGCTTTCTAAGGGGGAAAAGTTCTACCCACTTAGTGAAGTGATCCGTGACCACCAGCAAGAATTTGTTTCTGCTAGGAGTTGTGGGGTACGGTCCCATTACGTCACATGCCGCGATTTGCCAGGGAGTCTGGCTGGTTGATCGGCTGCATGAGGCCTGGCGGTCGTCCGCCTCGGGGCTTGACGCTTTGGCACACGTGGCACGAACGGGCGTAACGAATCACATCCCGCTTCATGCCTGGCCAGGTAGCGAGGCGACACAACTTAGCATAAGTCTTAGGGCCGCTCGCATGCCCAGCAATGCACGAGTCATGAAAGTAGCGAAGCAAGCAGTGCTCCTCTCAACTTGCGCGGTATCACGACCTTGAATGACTCACTTGTGTCATCGTCGGATGGGACGTACCTCAGCAGGACGCCATCAGAATCCAGCAGATAAGAATCCAGAGCGCTCACAGCATTACCAGCTGTTGCCGAGCGCTCCGCACAGACAGCAATACCAGCTGCCCCCGTGTGCGCGGTGGCCTCGCCACCCGGCTCCCGGAGCCCGTCGAACACCTTTCGACAAAACGGATCTTTCTGCTGAGCTTCTAACAGCTCCCTTCTGCTGAAAACAATCCCCGCGCTAACGACAGCCTCTACGTGGTTCACGCTTTTGCCTTGAACTGACGTTTGTTCTACTGTTTCCGTTAGCGCTACCTCGAGTGTCTCGCTCTCAGTCCGTTCCGGGTCAGTCTCGTGACGGACTGGAGCACGCGATAGTGCGTCGGCCGCGGCATTGTCCTTGCGGTAGCGTACGGTGAAGTCGTAACGCTGCAGAAGCAATGCCCAACGAGCCAGGCGGCCACTTGGTTCGTTCAAGCGCCTCAACCACGTGAGCGCCATGTGGTCCGTCTCAATAACAAACGCCACTCCGTCGATGTAATAGTCAAACTTACGGAGAGCGAAAACTATCGCGAGACACTCTTTCTCTGTTACTGAGTAGTTCCTCTCCGCCGGCGTTAACGAACGGCTCGCGAACGCAATCGGTCAGAGGGCACCTCCATGCTCCTGAAGCAAAATTGCTCCTAAGCCCAGGTCGCTTGCGTCTGTTTGAATCACAAACTCCCTGTTCAAATCGGGTAGCTGCAGTTCAGCTGTGTTAGCCAGCAACTTAGTGAGGCGATGCAGTGCGGCCTCCTGCTCTTGACCCCAAGCCCAACGCTCGCCGTTCCGCAAGAGCTTTGTCAAAGGCGCCTGCACTGCCGCGCAGTGCAGGCGCCTTTGACTTCTATCGCGAATGAATTGGCGATAGTTCGCCATCCCCAGAAAGCGCCTCAGCTCACCGATATCTTTCGGCGACGGAAAGCTGACTATCGCTTCAAGCTTACCCTTATTCGGCAAAATGCGACCCTCGTCAAGCGTGAATCCCAACAATGTTATTCGGGTCGCCGCTATTTGAGCTTTAAATTGTTCGGGTTCAGAGTGATGCCCGCAGACCTCAGCCTTTCTAGAACGTCTCTTAAGTGGCGCAAGTGCTCATCGAACGTTTTCCAGTAAACCACTATGTCGTCTCGATATGCGAGGGCGTGCTGCCACTTTGCATCTCCCAGAGCTTGGTCCATTAGCCTCTGATAAGTAGCGGGAGCCCCCACCAAGCCAAAAGACATTCTCCTGAATTGAAAAAGTCCCCTGTGGCATGTGAAAGCTGACTTCTCTCTGTCCCGCTCGTCCATTTCGACCTGAAAATATCCACGACTAGCATTGAGCGTCGTAAAGTACTTCGCCCCGCCTAGGTTGGATACTAACGATGAAATGGATGGAAGAGGGTATGCGTCCTTCTTCGTAACCTCGTTCAACCTGCGGTAGTCTACACAAAGGCGATAAGTATCATCCTTCTTTGGAACTAGAACCACCGCGAAACCCCATGGGCTGTTTGACCTTTCGACCACGCCTGTGTCGATGAGTTCGTCCAAGGCGGCGTCAAGTGCTTTCCGCTTAGCCAAGCTAATCGGTCGGGGATTGCATTTCCAAGGTCGTGCGTCACCCGTGTCGATAGTGTGCTTGACCAGCGTAGTGCGGCCCGGGCGGTCAGTGAAAATCGCGTCGTACTCGTACAACAGCAACGACAGCTGCACCCTTTCCCTTTCTGGCATGCTGTGTGCTTCTGCCAAAATCGGGTGCACTGACCTTCCCTGTATCGCGGCACATTGTTCTGGCAGGGTTACTCGCTTACTCCGCGCGCTTTCCTCCTCTCTCACTCGCGCTGCTCCCTGCGATTGGCATGCCGTTGTCAATGCGGGTGCTTTCGAGAAAAGCTTTAGCGCGTCTCCGTCACGCTCTCGGTTACCCCCTCTTGCAATGTCAATGACAGTCCCTGACTTGGCGAGAAAGTCTCGACCCAGGATTAGAGGCATTGACAACCCGGGAAGATGGACAAAGCGTTGTCGCCTCACGCGTCTTTCCCAGCGGATCACAAGTCTAGCAGCACCGCTCGATTGCGCTGTGCCCGAAGCAAGGCGGAACGCGGTGTTGCTTTGTCTCAAGCGGATACTGTTCTCGCAGAGATGGTGCAGTACCTCGTCCCCAAATAATGAAGCGCTTGCCCCACTATCCAAAAGTGCTACAAAATTCTTTCGAGCTATCGTTATCTCGATTAACGGTGCGGGCGAGTCTACGGCATCACCTGCGCGACAGACTGTAGGTGCTAGTGATCCGAGCGCATCGGTAGGACTACTGATCGCCGCGCGGTGCCCGACGTGGTTCACCGGCGGCGTCGTCCGTTTCCCGAACCGCGTGTTAGCTCCTGAACCGGCGTGCGGCCGCATTCGCGGGCGATGTGCCCCGGTGCGCCGCACCGGTAGCAAGGACCGCGAAAACCACGCCGGCCCGGGCGCTCGTCGCCGCGATCCGGCGGGCCTCGCTCCGCGTTGCGCCGCTCGTCTGGGCTCGTGCTCTCCCACCATCTGTGCTCTCCCACAACCTGACGTGCGAGACCAGTCGTTGGTACACTGAGGCGAAGGACGTGTGATTATTATGTGGGTCCAATCTTTCAGTGTGCCTTCGAAACACTCGTTGTGGCACTTGTCTGCCGAGCGATTGCTATCAGCAGTTCTCCCACGTGAAATGAAACGTTTGTGACGTGACGGTTGATCGGATCAGTAGTTCACGCAAATCATTGTATACGGCTACATAATCCCCTACAACTGTTGAGAAGAAATCGGTACATGTGATCCAAGTATGCTAGCATCTCGGCATATCCAAAACCGTTGTGTGTGGCAGTATTATTTCTTGTTTAATTTTCCGAATATGCTAAGTGATTCTTTACGACAGACAGATTCATCTAGTCTCCTGTAGCAGAAAGCGCAGTCCTGTCAAATTGAGATTATTTACAGAGGCAGACGTAACTTGCATGATAAACAGTAATGTATTTAGTGAATTAAAACGTATTAATTTCATTTGTAATACTTTGGGACACAAGCTTTAACCTCGAAATCTATGCCGTGCTGTAATGAAGTTAGAACCATTTAGCATGAATATTTTCTTAGCACTGA
This sequence comes from Rhipicephalus sanguineus, assembly GCF_013339695.2. Classification (NCBI taxonomy): domain Eukaryota; kingdom Metazoa; phylum Arthropoda; class Arachnida; order Ixodida; family Ixodidae; genus Rhipicephalus; species Rhipicephalus sanguineus. The sequence continues at coordinate 321,614,462 of NC_051176.1, read as the reverse complement.
TTTCGTGGAGTACGGGGTGAAAACAACAAGTTTCTTGCTGTCCTGCATCAGCTTTTCCAGTTTTTTTTTTTGTTTGGACGAGAGTTTCCCCATTCTAGGCTACATTATTCAGACTTTCCATAACTTTGTTCACTATTGCTAACAAAGAAAACGTCTGCCTTGGGAGAGTTGCGTCGCAAAATTGACGGGTAATCACCACTGTATTGCGAAAGAGCGGGTAGATGGCGGGCGCATACTACGATTCTCGGTGGCGGAGCAGGCAAGTCCTTGCCGTGACATCACATCGCCGCAACTGCAGCGACGCCATTGTTCGTTTTCGGGGCTAGTAGATGTGCTCTACACAGCAGCGAATGCCGCTCTGTTTCACTGAAAGGCATTTCATTCATATCTGATGCAGCAATTGGACATATTGGTACTGTGCTGACAGATTGTCCATTTTGAGCAAGGTTTTAAATTATATTGTTTTAAGGTGAAAATTTTAGTGATATCCAGGACAGACCATAAAGAGGAGACTGCTTTATTCTTCTGCAATGCATATAACCCCACAACCACGCATGGCGCATGCCAGAATTTTTTTTCAGCAGGGAAGGGGGGGGGGTTCGTATATCCTTTATTTATGTTCATGCATGTTTGTATGTGTGCGTGTATATGTACACATGCAAAATTAAAAAAAATTGGGGAGGGGGATTGAAGCCCCCGCCTGGCTACGTCAATGGCATATGCATAACAAGACAGATAAGTGCCTAAGTAACATCAGAACTAGTTTATGAAAGCATATTTGACTGAGTCAAGGTAGCATGACTGATACAATCATCTTGTTTTCTCTTTGTGGGGTACGCTCCCAAGGCCAGTCATGCGCATTCATACCTGCTTTGTAGATCTAAACTAGAGTGATCAATACGAGATCCATCTACAGCACAAGTGATATACTTACAGTAAACTCTTGATAATTCAAACTTGATGGGACCTCAGGATTTTGTTTTAGTTAAGGTGGCGGTCTCACTCCGGCGGCACGAACACGTCGTTTTTGTCACTTTCCAGCCGACGCGGCGGCTGTTCTCCATGTTTTATATAGTCGACTTATACATCATTGAAAAGCTTGATCTTTGTACATTTCAAATATATTTATTAAAAACAAGTCATAACCATTAGTATTTGGGGATGGATAGCCAAGAATAAGCGCAAGTTACACGGTTTTGGCTGACTGTGCCTCAGCAGTGACCATTTTTTTAAAAATCTGCTTCAGTTACCGCACTGTTCTTTGCGCAGCACTTTCAAGACATATTTACCTGTTTCCTCAACGTAGCAAATTGATGTTGGACGTCTACTTTTTTGTTGCTTAGCTTTTGAAAACAGCGAAATTTAGTAACTTTTGCAGCAGATTGTCCAGTAACTATTCGCTAGAGAAAGTTCATTTTCGGGGCTTATGTAGAATATAAGATTTTCCGTCTGAATGCTCAATTTCATCGATGTGCACGTGCTACTTTTTAAAGTGGGCTATATTCTCAATATAGCGACCTACCTTGGCCCATTTTTGTGGAAAGCTACTGAAGTTCCATGGCCGATTTTGCGCGTAGAGAAACTAGAGTCCCCGACCTATTTCCTCAACGTAGCGTTTTTCAATAAAGCAAGCAGAAATGCGATACGAAGCTCGTAAACTGTCTTAATTTTTCATGCTCAAAATGTAAACAAAAGCGGAGTAATCTTCAAACTGTGCTGAAATCTCAGCATGCATAGCTTAAAATATAACAGTTACGGTCTCCTTATATAATTCTACACACTAATCACACACAAATACTGCAGGAACACTGAGAAATCTGCATTATTTCTATCACTACAACGAAAATCTTCCTCTAGCACCACCTAGACGGAGAACACGAAAGCGCTGAATTGGAAAGCTCCTCGTCTCCCCGACTGTGGCGTTCGAAAACATTTTACCTCAGGGGAGAATGTCTTTTCTAATGGTGAATTCCATTGGCAGATTCGGAGCACTTCCGGTAGCAGTTTTTCTGCTCCATTCGGAGCAAGTCTGTTCCATTGGCGGATTGAGAGTGCTCCCTGTATGTTTCATTGGCAGATCTAGAGCAGCTCCGGCGCCAGATCCACTCCACGGAGCAGCTCTCGCTACTCCGCGAAAAGCACCGTATTCGACCAGAAGTTGCAAGCTCCCCGCGCGTGCGCAGAGCGTGGCGTACTGCGTGTGCGATGAAATGCGCTGTCCGACCACGCCCGTTCTCTCCGCTCGTGCCCATGAAGGCGAAAACTGCGCGAACCGCGAGGAATGCTGGGCGCTTGCGAAGTAGATGTGCGCTAGCGCCCCCTACCGTTTGCTCTGGCGAGGGCGCTTGTGTTCCATTGGCAGATTTCCTTCGGATGCTCTCCACGGAGTGGAGTGCTCCGGCGTAGAGTTCGTCGGCCACTCCGAATCCGCCAATGGAATTCACCATAACTTCAAACCATGCCCCAGCATCTGTAAGTCTTCTCTTTTTGTCTGCCCTTCTGATGGCTGCGCGGAAGAGCGTGAAAGCAGGTGTGAAGCATGGGCGTCAGCAGAATTTTGCCTTGGGGGTTGCAAACTCGTGTTGCATCGTGGCTGGGGGAGGGGGGGGAGAGAGAGAGAGAGAGAGAGAGCTGGCATAGCTTGGGTGGGGGACAAGTGCCGGTGTGGCTTGAGGGGGGCAAGTGCCCCAAGGGAAAAGAAAAGCCGTACCCTCTGTGGGGATCCGAGGCGCGCCCGAAGCCACTGCGCGGGCATTTCGAATCCTTTCCCTCTCCCGTTCTCCCGCGACGGCAAGTGGCGCCATTTTGCGCTACGCGCCGACACTCGTGGTGGCGCTGCGCGCGGTCGGGAGAGCCGCGAAATTCGGCGACTGACGCGCGGGCAGGCCGGGACGAACTCTCTCAGACGCTGCGCCGTGCTCCCTATAGGGCTGCAGAAATTAGGCGTCTCATTCTTCCTCTAATCACACAATCAATCAATCAATCAACTCTCTCTCTCCTCGAACGCCGCTGGGTAAGCACGTATTTTCCTTCCGGTCCAACGTCCCCTTTGGGAATCGCTGGACTGTAGCCTGCCTGGGTGCCTCGGCATCCTTGCAGGCGTGTTTACCTCAGTGTTAGCTCCGGTTCGTACGTGAAGCCAAAGAGCGGTGCCTAGTGCTCGCGCGCGGTCGTACCACGCCGAGTCGCACTTGCCGGAGGCCCACACGTACGGAGATTGCCCTAACCCTCGCGACCAGGCCCAGTGGTCATCGCGAGAGTGCGCAGCATAGCCGCGAGGGACCTTTTTCCCGAGCGGCGTGTCAAAGCTCGCCATTGCGAGCTGCGACGTGCTTCGCGGAACCCCTTGGTGTATCGTCCGCGCGGGAGGCCCTTTGCTTCCCCGTGCCCCGGGAGCGGACGTGTACTGTGTGTGTGTGTTGGGGTGCCGCAGAAGGCAAATAAAGTGTTTGTGTGTGTGTTAGCTCGAACACTGTGTTTATGCTGCGCGGCGCTCAACGCCTTTGCTAGCCGAGCGCGTGCGGAGCGGTGCGCTAAACGTAAGCAGGCGACGGTAGACGCGGCCCTGTGGCTCGCTAAGCCTGAACCCGCGGTAGTCTTCGGCTCCGGTGAGCATCGAGGCTACCACACTGGCGCCCAACGCGGTATCAAAGGCTCATTAAGCCTTTGATTAGACTTAGTCGAGTCAGCACGCCTTTGCGTATCAGGCTCGCCGTGTTACCCGCGTTATGTCTGCTAGGCGTGAGTTTTGTCCGCTGTCGTTTTTAGCAGATACCGCTTTGCTCGAAAACAGGGCCAGTGCCCCCTTCGAGCAGCATGCGCAACAGGCGCTCCCCGAGAACTGTGCTACGGCCGGTATCCCTTTTGAAACCGCGCCGCTTATCGAGCTCGGAGACAGTTCCCCACCGCTCGAACGCGCCGTTAACGCACCGACAGCTTCCTTTGAAGCAGGTGCACAGACGCTGCTGCAAAATGCCGCCCAAATGATACAGGCGCTCACAGGGGCAGTCCAAACGCTTTCGGCTGTTCCGAAACGCACTCATCCCACTGTCATGTTGGCCGTTCCGACCTACAGCGGGTACGGTGATCTGCAAAGTGCACGCGATTACCTGGACTCCCTCACACGTTACCAGAGAGCCACGGGTCTGGACGATCAGGAGGTGCTCGGACGCGTCGTCCCAGCTGCACTGACTGACACGGCGGCTAGGTGGTATCGGCTTTCAGGCCACCGAGCAGCAACCCTCGATGAGTTCCGCGCGGCCTTCCTGCGCGAATTCTTACCCGCTGACTACGAGAGTAGGATGCGGCGCGAGCTCGAGCTCCGCACGCAAGCTCCTGATGAGTCGCTTCAGGAGTACGTACGCGCGATGGAAGACCTTTTCTCTATCGCTGAGCCCAGAGCTTCGAACGAGGAACGCGTCGAACGGGTGATTAGGCAGGCGCATCCGACCTTTTCGGCGTACCTGCGCGGCAGCCGCTTCCGAGATTTAGAGGAATTGGCCGCCGAGGCGAAGCGCATTCAAGGCGACATTCTCGCCGCGCGCGCCTATCGCCCGCCACCGCCTGCCAGCGTGGCCCTTGAACCGCGCTGCGCGTGGGGAGGGGCCGTGCCCTCTCCCCAACGGCAACAGCCCGCCGGAGCTGCCTTTGCGGCTCCCGCTAGAAGCGGGCACTGTTGGGAGCTGAGCGATCGCGCTCTAGATCCCTACGCGTACGCGAGGCGCGCCGCAGCCTGTGCTGCACCGCAACTCGACGCGCGCGAGCAGGGACGCTATCCGACCCAGCGCATCGATGAGGGTGACACTCGTCATAACAGATCCTTTGATCAACAGGCGAACCGACCCCTGCCGCTAGAGGCTGCTCCTCCTCGGGAGAGGGGCCGCGACGGCGCATCTTCCCTTTCCCGAGACGGAATGCGCTGCTTCCGCTGCCGCGAGCGAGGGCACATAGCGAGGGAGTGTCCCGTATCTAGGCCTCCTGTGAGGCAGGGAAACGGGGGCGCGGGTCGTTCGTGAAGGCACGAGCGGCCGAACCCTTGCTTCTCCCCTCCGCGTACCGGGCAAGCAGTCTTGCTGGTGCGCACGCGCCGTTTATTTCGGTCATTATTGCCGGCCGCGAATTTTCGGCGTTGCTAGACACGGGCGCAAGCGCTTCGTTGTTTGGCGAACAGGTTTTGTCCCACTTGCGGAAGCACTCGGTGCGCTTGCGGGACAGCCGAACGACATTCACCCTCGCGAAAGGCGTGGCCCAGTCGGCTGGCGCCGCAAGGTTGACTGTCAGATGGGGAGATCGAATGAGACGCACGCGTTTCGTTCATCTTCCAGGGCTCAGTGTTCCTGTGATTCTCGGTCGGGGCTTTCTCCTAAAAACCGGTATCGTTGTGGACATTGCGAATGGCGGCTATCGCGACGGACCTTTTTCCCAGCTCAAGCCGTTCATCAGCCCGCCGGCGTATTCAACTGCCTGTGCAGTAGAGGCGTCGGAACCGTGTCGCGTGCAAAGTTCGGGGGCAGGCCCCTGCGCTATGCGCTCGTCGGCTCAAAATCCCCATCGGGATCGAGCGGCACGACACGCAGAGGCTCCGCATCCTTTGACCGCCTGTGCGACTCATTTGGATGATACACAGAAGGCTCGTTTGTCGGCACTGTTACGCGAGTACGACGAGCTCTTCACCGATCAGCCGGGCTGTACTGAGTTGGTGAGCCACGCGATCGAAACTGGCGACGCGCTTCCTTTGAAGTGTAACCCGAGGCCCGTCAGCCTGGCCAAGAGGCACGTTATTGACGGCTTGCTGGACGATATGCTTTCAGCTGGCATTGTTCGCCGTTCGTCCAGTGCCTGGGCGTCTCCAATTGTGTTAGTGCCTAAGAAAGATGGCAGTCATCGCCTGTGCGTAGACTACCGCCGTCTGAACGGAGTGACTCGTAAGGATGCCTATCCGCTCCCCACGATTAGCTCCATCGTAGGAAACCTCGGCACTGCGCGGTACTTCACCACGTTAGATGCCTCCAAAGGTTACCTACAGGTCCGGATGGATGAGCGTGACCGGTGCAAGACCGCGTTCACCTCCCACAGAGGGTTGTTTGAGTTTACTCGTATGCCCTTTGGTCTTTGCAATGCTCCTGCGACTTTTCAGAGACTCATGGACCGCGTCCTCGGGGAAGCAAAGTGGTCATACTGCATGTGCTACCTCGACGACATCGTGATTTATTCACAAACCTTCGAAGAGCACTTGGCTCATTTTGCCGATGTGCTCGGGAGGGTGAGGGCTGCCGGGATGACGTTAAATCCCGCGAAAGCTCAATTAGCGCAGACTCGAGTTCAGTTACTTGGGTTTACGCTGGGCGAAGGCTCCATTGAGCCAGACCGGGAGAAACTTCGAGCAATCCTCGATTTCCCCGCGCCCAAGGACGTACGCGGCCTGCGCCGCTTTCTTGGAATGGCCAACTTTTACCGGTCGTTCATTCCGTCCTGTGCCCGAGTGCAGGCGCCCTTGACCAAGCTCTTGGGTAAGTCTGCGGTGTGGCGATGGGGACCTGAGCAGCAAGAGGCGTTTTGCCATCTGTCTAGCGCCATTGCGGAGACAGCGCAGCTCAAGCTCCCCGACCTGACCAGACCGTTTGTTGTCCAGACTGACGCGAGTGATCTGGGATTAGGAGCAGTTCTCCTACAGGAATACGATGGCGTGTTGCAGCCGCTGGCCTTTGCCAGCCGCTCGCTGATACCCGCGGAGAAGAATTATTCCGTGACTGAGAGGGAGTGTCTCGCCATCGTGTTTGCACTGCGTAAGTTTGACGTCTACCTGGATGGGACGAAGTTCGTGGTGCAAACAGATCACAGCGCGCTAAGCTGGCTGATGCGGCTCCGTGAGCCTGCGGGCAGGCTGGCGCGCTGGGCTCTCCTAATACAGCATTATGACTTTTCAGTGCAGTATCGGAAGGGGAGCACTAACGTGGTAGCTGACGCGCTATCTCGTGCCCCAGTGTCTACCGGGAGCCTGGATTCTGGTGCGACAACCGCTAGCGGTGCCTTTGCGCAAGCAAGCGTCGGGGGCGAAACGGCGGCCGAGCCGCCGAGCGGAGAGAAGGGTGAGTGCGCCGACGAGCGAACCCTTTCCGCGAGCCAGGCAAGCAGCGCGCTGCGAAGCGGGCGAGAGGGTGAGCAACTCCGAAGCGAACCCATGACGCCGACGCAAGCGGCAGCGATGGCTGCAGTCCTGAGTGGGAACGATACCAGGCTCCCCTTTGGGAGAATGGGAATCGCTTTCAGCAGGCAAGAGCTACTGAAGGCCCAGCAAGATGATCCGTTTTGTCGCGAGTTGAGCGACGGTCTCAGGGAGACGGAGCGCCGTGACGCTGCTGGTAGTGCGGCGGGCGCAGGGGGACGGGAACCGGCGTGTGTCGCTGGGTCCCCCGCGGATACATACTTGCTGGACCATGACGGGCTCCTGCTGAAATACATAGCCACCGATGAGGAGTCCGTGGACCCGTTTAAGGTGGTTATGCCCAAAAGTCTGAGAGCCGCACTGTTGCGATCCTCTCACGACGAACCCATGGCCGGTCACCTGAGTGGCTCCAAAGTTTTTGCAAAACTGAGCAAGACTGTGACCTGGCTTGGCATGAAGCGTGACATTTTCCGCTATTGCCGTTCCTGCCATGTCTGTCAAGCGGTGAAATCAAGGGGTGGCAAGCCGCCCGGCCTGATGAAACCGATTGTCAGTGAGCGTCCGTGGCAAGTAGCCACCTGCGATCTAATGGGGCCGTTCCCCAGAAGCAAGCAGGGGTTCATACATCTGATGGTAGTCGTGGATCATTTTTCGAAGTGGGTGGAATTGTTTCCGCTTCGGAAGGTGACAGCGCGAGCGGTGCTTGAGAGGCTGCAGGAAGTGTTTTGTCGGTTCGGCTTTCCGGAAAGACTGATTACTGACAACGCGTCGTATTTCACCGCTCGGGTGTTTGGTGATACGTGCCGTTCCCTAGGAATTAATCACTGCACCACTTCGCCCTACCATCCCCAGTCCAATTTGACGGAGCGAACCAATCGTACGCTCAAACCGATGTTGGCGGCCTTTGCCGAAAGTCAAAAGGACTGGGCAGACCATTTGAGTGAGCTCGCGTTCGCAGTCCGAACCTCCGAGAGTCGCTCTACTGGTTTCTCTCCTGCTTTCCTCAACTTCGGAAGGGAGTTGGCAAATCCGGTGACCAGTGTCATGCAATGCCAGCTCGGAGACTAGGAAGCACCAGCAGACTGTTCTGCTTACGCATCAAAGCTTCGGGACAGGCTTTGTCGAGCTCTCCGTAGAGCAAGGCAGAGTTTGGCAGCGGCCAGGGCTGCGCAGAAGGCCCAGTATGACCGGAAACATCGCCATCTTTCATTTAAGGTAGGTGATCTTGTCCTGAAGCGCAACCACGCTCTTAGCGACGCGAGCAAGGGGTTCTCAGCCTCGCTCGCTCCTAAGTGGCTTGGTCCGTACCGAGTGGAGAAAGCTTGGACTCCGCTCGCGTACTTGCTGAAAGATCTCCCTTCGGGAAAACTCAGCCGTGCCCACATCGCAGACCTGAAAGCCTTTGCATCGAGGTCTGACGAGCTCCCGCCAGCGCCCAGTGGCACTGCGCGCAAGCAACGGGGCACACCCGGGACGGCGGACCGCATTCGGACCACGCACCGGTATAATCTGAGGAAGCGGTCACCTTAGTGATTTCGCGCCGGACGGCGGACTTATTTCCGTAACCGAAGGCCCTCACATTACTATCTAGCCTCAGTTGCCTAACTTCTTTACGGCCTGTGCTCGCAAAGAAGTCGGCCCCCGCCCAGTTTGCCTGCTATTTTGTGTGTTTGAGTGTTCATGTTTATACTTGATGTGTTTTTTCTTTTTTCGTATTTTCCGCGTATGGAGTGTCATTTTGTTTTGTTTGCTTTTCGCTGTTTTTTTTCCTTTCGCCGGCGGAAGGGGTCGTGCATACTGGTGCTTACGCGGGGGGAGGACAACGAAGGACGCTTCGCGCCTTCCATTGCGTGGCGCGTTGGGAGAGGCCCGTCTTCGGAGCTGTGTGTGCGTGTGTGTGTACGTGCGTGGTGGCATCTGTGCGTGCCCTGGAAGTGTGCGGCGTGGGTGACGACACCATAGGAAACCACCTTCACCCTGTCGCCGTGGACCCTGGAGGTGTTCGGGAACCCGCTGACGTCAGGCGGACCGCCCGACTGTGTCCTTGTCTCGGCCGTCGTCGAGAAGCCTAGCTGCCGTCTGCCTCACGGCTGCTGCGCGAGGCTAGCTGACATGGTAGCTGCGCCCGGCTCTCTGCCGACGCCGGGACGCCTTGCAGGATTACAGCAGAAGGACCGGCCGTCCCAGCGCGGTCTTTGGTCATCCAGCCTGGAATTCGGGACCTCCGAACCACCACCGAAGCGGCGTTCGTCGGACTCGTGGGTCTGTCGTCGACTAGATCGACGAGCCGAAGGTGAGCCCGTTCCGGGCATGCGGACATCAAACAGGCCTCTTGCCTCGCACTCTGGCCAGCAACATTACGCACGCCTCCCCTTCGCGCCGTGGACGCTCTCCCGTGTGAGCATCACGAACACTCGCCTTAATTTCTTTTACCCCCTTCCGTAGCATCATATTGTATAGTATAGTGTATTTCAAGTGTATTGTGTTATTATTTCTTTTTTTTTTCATTTTTTATTTGTAGAGTAATTAGCAGCAGTTGTGGGCCTGGGCTGAGGTTAGCTGTTGCTCATTGCATAACGCCTTTGCATGCATGGGCGACGACCGGCTTGCCTTTGCGGACCGGTATAGGGTGATTTAAGGAGAGGAGGATGTGGGGATCCGAGGCGCGCCCGAAGCCACTGCGCGGGCATTTCGAATCCTTTCCCTCTCCCGTTCTCCCGCGACGGCAAGTGGCGCCATTTTGCGCTACCCGCGCGACACTCGTGGTGGCGCTGCAGCGCGGTCGGAGAGCCGCGAAATTCGGCGACTAGACGCGCGGGCAGGCCGGACGAACTCTCTCTCTCCTCGGGACGCCGCTGGGTAAGCACGTATTTTCCTTCCGGTCCAACGTCCCCTTTGGGAATCGCTGGACTGTAGCCTGCCTGGTGCCTCGGCATCCTTGCAGGCGTGTTTACCTCAGTGTTAGCTCCGGTTCGTACGTGAAGCCAAAGAGCGGTGCCTAGTGCTCGCGCGCGGTCGTACCACGCCGAGTCGCACTTGCCGGAGGCCCACACGTACGGAGATTGCCCTAACTCCCGCGACCAGGCCCAGTGGTCATCGCGAGAGTGCGCAGCATAGCCGCGAGGGACCTTTTTCCCGAGCGGCGTGTCAAAGCTCGCCATTGCGAGCTGCGACGTGCTTCGCGGAACCCCTTGGTGTATCGTCCGCGCGGGAGGCCCTTTGCTTCCCTGTGCCCCGGGAGCGGACGTGTACTGTGTGTGTGTGTTGGGGTGCCGCAGAAGGCAAATAAAGTGTTTGTGTGTGTGTTAGCTCGAACACTGTGTTTATGCTGCGCGGCGCTCAACGCCTTTGCTAGCTGAGCGCGTGCGGAGCGGTGCGCTAAACGTAAGCAGGCGACGGTAGACGCGGCCCTGTGGCTCGCTAAGCCTGAACCCGCGGTAGTCTTCGGCTCCGGTGAGCATCGAGGCTACCACACCTCGGAAGGTCCCCCTCGTGTGTGTGCGAGTGTTTGTGGCCCCACTCGGGCGACCACGAAAAAACGAGGGGTGTGCAACTACAGACAAAAGAAAGCAGAAAAACGGACAGTGTGCGTGCGATGTGAGTGAACTGAGCAGATCTGTGTGGGCAAAGTATGTTTTGAATAGCACCACAGTTTTCCCTTTTTTCCTTTTTTTTTCAAAAAATGTATTTTTCCAGAAGTGTGGTTTGCTGGGCTTGTTCGTATGAATCCCCAGCAATAAACATCATAAACTACGAGATGAGGCACACATATGTAGAATGACACGTACGACAACTGTTTTGTACTTGCTGTGTGTTCCTTTCTGCCATTGCTAAATAAACACCGCCACAGTTAAGTGAACTAAATTAACAATTAAACACAATTAAGATGTATACCTCCGCTTCTACAAAATTTAGGCCACTCGAACTTCTTTTGTACCGGCTTCCTTTCCTTTATGCATCGCAGCATTTACCCGGGCAAAACTACACTCACAGAATAGATCGAGTAAAAAAGGCGTCTTTTTGTCCCACAACAATAATCGTCATTTATTGTGCCTGCCTTTCCTTGCATTATCGCTGTGCGCCCCGGCACTTTCTAGTCACTAACGGCGCATGCGTTATCAACGTGACAGCATTCCTGATAGGAAAGTGGCCAGCGCCGAGTTTTCAAGAAAGGAAACGCAAGCAAGGCAGATAACGATTATTGTTGTGGGACAAAAAAGACGCCCTTTTTACTCTATCTGTCCTGTGAGTGTACGGCACGATAGGAGTACGTGTCGCGAAAGTATAACCCATCATGTTTCAACTGCACTTGCTGTGCTCTGTACTTGCTAGATTAGGCTACAACCGAAAACTTGGCAGGATACTCTCGCTCCGATTCGCCATGTATCACATACTTTGGCAAGTTGTGCATCGGACTGTTGCGCTTCAGGACGTGGCTTCGATTTCCGCCTACAACAGGCGCATTTCCATGGCAACGAATCCAGGAACACCCCGCGTATATATTTCTGTGCACTCTAAAAGTGTTCAGGAGTGCCCCATGGTGGTGTTCCTCATAATTACATCAAGCTAGCTCCAAGGGGACGCGGGCGCTTGCGAACTCTTCACTCTGAGTTGGACACCACGTGCAACAAGGCGCTCGCGTGGTTACCCTGCCTCCGCCCCCGCTTCTGTCACGCGCACCTTTAGACAGCCTGTGGTTACAGCCTAGGAACTGCGAGCTCACTTTGCGTATTTATCTGATTCATTGCTCTTGCTTTTAATGATTGAACTTTGGGTTGTGGAACGCGGTTTCTGTCAGCCCAGTATCGCAAACCTCACACCTCAATTTGTATACCTGTTTGCTTGAATCACAAATAAAGTTTATATAAAAAGCCTTAGTGGTAAGCTTCGGCCGTATTTGCGGTCACCCTGTGGCATGTGTGAACACATATTCATTGGGATTTTCTGAATAGTCTACATCTCTTCTGGCACTTGGATTTGAATGTTTCGGCCCTAAATAGTAGGCCTCCTAAGTTTTTTATTTCTTCAGTAAACTTCCTCAGGCAAGGTTTTACAAACGGCAGGTAGCATACATGCGTGATACGCTTGGGGTCCCGGTTCGTTCGCTGCTGTATGTCCTTGTGCGCAGCCCATATCAGTGACCATATCAGTGACGTATCAGCAATTCTTGCTGTAGCGGGAATTTGCGTCCAATGCTGATGTGGTGAGCAGGAAACCCGAAGTATGACATCGTTTCACGCAACACAGCTTTGCCGTCAGAAGACAGTGACATCCGATTGATAGCCTCCGGCCGGGAATCTTATGCGCGTGCCTGTAGGCTTGTGTTGCTGCACTGGTGGCAGAAATCAACAGCTATTCCTCGATATCTGCGCAGTGCATGCTGTTGTGCTCGTGACACGCGATCGAACACCTCCTCTCTGTTTTCTTTGATCAGGTCGGGCTTTATCTGCTGCCACTTTCGCCTGAAGGAGAAACGTTAGGGGCTAACAATTCAACATCTTTGGAAAGTCTGCCGTGCTGAGAACTTGTGATGTCTGAGGATAGCGGGTCGTAAACTCGTAGCGTAAGTCGTAAGGCTGACGAGCCGACGTAGCCGAACTAGACTTGTGCCTAGTAGCCAGACAAGAAGAGAAGCGGTTTTGAAAACGATAAGTTTATAAAAGTATAGTGGGTATCGTTGTGCATAAAACACGTTTACATGAAAGCGACAGATGTGCATCGCGTTCATGTAAACAATGGCAATTCGCTAGGAAGGCGCATTGCACTAATACGTCAGACAGGGGTGGTTTGCGAGTCCTGGTCGAATCACAGGCTGTAAATCATGAGGAGAGTGACGGTGGCCTCCCGTCGTGCGAACTCTGGGCGTGCCTCTTTCGCTGTAAGGGATTCATATTAGCGCAAAGCAAAAAATAAACACTCGAGAAGGGAGTGGGAGGGAGCAGAAAGGTCAGGCGCTGAAACCTTTCTGCTTCCACCCACTTCTTTCTGTAGTCTTTATGTCTCTTTGTTCGCGCTAATATGTATCTCTTTATATAGTGGTTCATGAAGAGAAAAAGGTGGCAATTTTTGTCTCCCGTGCTTGAGACACGCTAAGCGCATGTATCCCTCTGACATCAACGAACTCGGCCAGCAACAAGTCTTATGGTAAATTCCATTGGCGGATTCGGAGTGGCCGACGAACTCTACGCCGGAGCACTCCACTCCGTGGAGAGCATCCGAAGGAAATCTGCCAATGGAACACAAGCGCCCTTGCCAGAGCAAACGGTAGGGGGCGCTAGCGCACATCTACTTCGCAAGCGCCCAGCATTCCTCGCAGTTCGCGCGGTTCGCCTTCACGGGCGCGAGCGGAGAGACGGACGTGGTCGGACAGCGCATTTCATCGCACACGCGTACACCCCGCTCTGCGCACGCACGGGGAGCTTGCGACTTCCGGTCGAATCCGCCGCTTTTCGCGGAGTAGCGAGAGCTGCTCCGTGGAGTGGATCTGGCGCCGGAGCTGCTCTAGATCTGCCAATGAAACATACAGGGAGCACTCTCATCCGCCAATGGAACAGACTTGCTCCGAATGGAGCAGAAAAACTGTTACCGAAAGTGCTCCGAATCTGCCAATGGAATTCACCATTACTCGCTCGCTATAACCCGACACCACATGGCCGCTGCGGCGAAGAAAAGACGAGGGGTTCTGTAAACGGCGTCGCATCGCCTTTCCGAAACGCGCTTGCAAAGCCGATGCGCTGTCGCATTCACGTAGACGGATTAATAACCGGCCAGCTGGGGCGACTCCATTCATTCAACAAGACACCGACACGCCCATCTCCGTCTGAGTGTGGTCCTGCTCGTCTTCCCACAGTAAGAGTGTGCCTGTGTTGACAGTTTGCCGTAAACTGGCACGGCACGCACCTCGTTCACATGAATGCGGCAACTGGCGCATCGCATCCATGTAAACGGGTGTAATGCGCTGGGAAGGCGCATCCCACAAATGCGCCAGGCAGGTGTGGATTTCGAGGGGTAAGTCGACTCATGAACCACCTTACACAATTGAAGGGGAACGCCGGCCCCCCCGTCGTGTCGGCTTCGAGTGCACCTCTCCGATACTACACAACAGCTGCGGGGGCAGAAAGCGAGGACTTCTCGGGGGTTCATGCGCTCCATGTAAAGGGCGGCGCATTGCTCTAGGAAAGGTGATGTGCTACCGCTGCATTCTGTCGCATTCTTGTAAACGCAGCTGGAACGTGGTACTGTTTTCCATGGCAACGCAGTCTAATTGAGTTAGTGGGGGAGACAAGGGTTTCCCGAAAGTCTGTAGGCTAACCAGTCCTTCCCGGGAAGAAGGGGTGCATGATGCACGAGGCAACACCACGAAGACTGAGGTAGTCTAGACTAAGTCCCTAGATTTTTCCCTGTTCTTGCTTAAGTACCGACAACCATTGAAGCGCCGCCCGACGAATCTCATTGGCTAACGCTCGTTTTCGGTAGCCATGTTCTTCCTAACGCTTTTCCAGCACCTGGTAAAATGCGTCCCCCTGCTCACTAATGACAGGGGGTTGACGGGAGGGGAAAAGCGCGTCGCGTTAGCATATTGTCCGCTGAAAATGCGTGGCTAATGTACTTAGACGCCTGGCTTTGTAAATCTTCCAATTTAGGAAGAAAATGGCGGCGGACGCCAGCTGCACAGAGAGGGCCAGTAGAGGGCAGTTGTCGGTACTTTAGTAAAAAGGAAATCCTAGGGACTTTAGTCAAGACCACATGAGTACAGAGATGGGGCATAACATCCACTGTGCTAGCTTGAAGCTGAGGGCAGCATGGGGGGGGGGATTGAGTGAGAATGAAACAGTAATAAAATGTGTGCTGCAGCACGAAAGCTGACAGTCTGTGCTTAGTAACGGGAGACACTAGAGAATGGAACGCATTTCATTCGCATCCTCTGGTGTCCACTGCTCGCGTAGAGTGCTTCTTTTGAGCTTGTCGAGCATGCGCTGTGCACTCTTAGAAAAAAGTTAGTAAATGGTTAGTAATGCTTGCATTTACTAGTTTCGAGCGTATTTTACTACCTTCGTGAAATCTGTTTACTAGCCAGCAGTAGTAAAGGTCGTAAAGTGCTGCCCTTCACTAACCAGAAAGTTTACTTGGTGTTTTTTAACTAACTACTAGCCAAGCACGTGGCCAGACCTTTCGTAGATGCGCAGTATACTTTGCCGTAATCGTGATGGTATTTAGCGAAATTTAAACATACTTCAATTTTATTGATTACCTGGAATTAAGTTTTGTGCTACGTGATGGCACGCATATAAGCAAATATAAGGGCACCGATAATGTGTAGAAAACTTCAAATATTCTTCTAAATTCTACGATTGCTAACCAGTACACAGTGTGCTATCCCAAAGTAGGAGCATAAATAATCTTCAAGCCGAGTAGATATCGGCTACGTAAAAGTCTTGCTATTCTGTGTGTGCGCTTGCGTGTGTGTTCTCATTTGTGATCAGTTCATGCCTCTATGTATGTTGCTGTGATGTGTACTTACCATGGTAATTACATGAAGTAATTAGCGGCCATTAGTTGCCCCGCCACGGTGGTCTAGTGGTTATGCACTCGACTACTGACCCGAAGGTCGCGGGATCGAATCCCGGCCGCGGCGGCTGCATTTTCGATGGGGGCAAATGTTTGAGGCCCATGTACTTAGATTTAGGTGCACGTTATAGAACCCCAGGTGGTCGAAATTTCCGGAGCCCTCCACTACGGCGTCTCTCATAATCATATCATGGTTTTGGGACGTTAACCCCAGATATTATTATTATTAGCGGCCATTAGTTAATATACGAGGACATGCCACTTCGTTTTTTTAATCCTTTAGGTACTTTTGTAATAGAATCATCTGATATGGCAATGCACACGCACATATAAACAAAATAGGCGTAAACTCTAATTGGCTAGTTGCTAGCGCGGTTACTAACTTATTAATGGACTAGCCATTCCAGCTAGTACTATTCACTCACTACTAGGTAGCAAGTTCCACTAACCTGCATTTTACTACCTTCACTTACTAAGAGGCTAGTGTATTTTGTGACAAGTAACAGTTAGTATTTAGTTAGTGAATATGCCGACCTTTTTTTCTAAGAGTTGTTTCGATCGGCGAATCACCCTTTGCCGCGGGCGCCGGGACGGAATAAAGGCCGCCTCACTTTGCGGCGATAAGGAAGACGCCGGCGGTTTCTCATGCACCAGGAGGTGCATAGTTGCAATTGCTCGAAAACAACACCATTGTCACTGGTGCCGGAGCGGAAATGCGACACATGGCGCGTTTGTGACCCAGGAAAGGCCGCGACGCCGAGTTTCCGCCGAAGACTGACCTCGGACCACCGCACTGTGCGTCTCCGGCTGTTGGCCGGCTTTCGAACATTTGGAAGCTTAGGTTACATTCGGAGCTTATGTTACACGAAGTGAAGAGAGCACACCTAGTCAAATAGAATTTGTCTTCTCCTACAGACGAACTAGAAGTGTTGGGTATTGGCCTCGGAGTTACGGAGTCGCCTCTATCGGACGCGCCTCGATTGCGTGCTAGGCAGGATACCGCCAGCGCGCTCCCCATAGGTTTTGCTGTCGCGCTCTACAAAAACACCTCGCGGAAGCCCTCCAGGGCATTTCTGTAAGTACTTCGAAATGAACTGTGTTCTTTAATGTCAAAATAATCTTTTCGACGAACTGAAAGCACAAGATAGTCTACAGTCGCTGTCTCTTTGCAGAAAACCGAGCACCCGCTTCACGCTGTCACCCCGCGTTGCAGACCCCTGAACCGGCTTCTTGCGTGAAAGGTAGTCACTCACTGAGTGCAAACTATTGAAATATCTTGTTAGAGTAGACTGCCTGTATAACCAAACGGAGCATAACAGAAGAAGCCCAAGCCAGCGATCGCACGGGTTTGCCGACGACTGACAGTGCCTCTGCATGTAGAGCGTCTGCATGTATGTTCGTACTGATGGTTTCGCTTTGCTACGAGCGCATTTTGGCACCGCGCTGTGAACTTTAGCCTGCCGCAAAATAATAGAATTTGTGAGTAAACAAACAACTACTGTTGCGCGGACGCTATCAGAGCAGTTCAAAACAATTTCCTTACACTGCGGCTTCGGTGCGCATGGCAACTTTGTGATCTGCCGTCCCGACGATTCAGTGTTTTTTTTTTTTTGGTTTAAATTCGGGTATGTTTCAGTGTCATTTGACAAGTTGTCTCGCACTGTGTATTGATCGGTCTTCTCAGCGGCAATGCAAATGCCGCTGCTTATGTTTCTTTATTCCACGCATTCGTTTCGTTTTGTGCTCACACAAAACGTGAGCAAATGCGACCCTTTTTTTAATGCTCCTTAATTATCGTTCCGTTGCATTCCAGTGAACTTGCCGCTCTCTGTCATCAACAAATTCATAGACCAAAGCTTCACCACTTCGAGATTGCTGGTGGAAGAAGCCCAGTCTACGAGACCGAGCAGTGTAGCATAGCGACGCACCTAGGAAAAGAAAGAAAATACAGTACGTTTGCGGACTTTGTTCTGCCCGTCGGCTGTGAACTAGGACCCACATGAACTTGAAACGCGGTGAATAAAATAGAAGTTATTGCAGCAACCAACAGCCGCAAACAAGTAGTAATTTTGGCTGTACCCCACAATTTTGGCAGCAGTGTCGTGTCTAACGCCAACAGGGTGGCATCTTTCCCACGTAAATAAATGAGCTCCAAGAAAATACCTAGGGTTGGCCGGTGGGCCGATCACGGAGGCACTGCAAAATTTATGTAGCTTATGAAGCAATGCATGCCTCATCAAATAGGAAGGTTGCCCATCGGCGTCAACACGAGTGATGCAAAAAATAATCGTCACGTGATGGTGTCCCCATATGACGTCATCATGACGTCACAGATCGCCAAATATGTAGCGTCATTATGAGTCACATAATGCGACGTCACATGATGACTTATTCACGTGCACGT